>NW_025963824.1:36495033-37095033 GCF_023055435.1 Haliotis rufescens | reverse complement strand
TGGACTCCAATGACTCTTATCATTATGGAAAGTTTTTTGTCTTTGTTGCATCATTTACAGTTGCACGGGAATCATCATTTCATCATTAATCACAAATTCCGCATGAAGTCTGTTTGGACCAACGATATTTGCATTGACATGTTTTCTGTAAAATCGTTAAATCAGATTATTTCTCTTGAAAAGGTGGGGCGGATGAGTATCCTGGTGATAAGAGCGTTCGCTCGTCACGCCGAAGACTCGGGTTCGATTCCCGACATGGGTACAATGTGTGTCCCCCGCCGTGATATTGCTGAAAAATTGCTAAAAGCAGCACAAATCCATACTCACTCACTCACTGTAAAATGCATACACCAAAGCATACATAATACACAGATGGACCTATAAGTTTCCTATCTCGGATTATAATCCTAATTTGACAATGTCACATTTCAGTAGACATGGTTGTCATAGGTGAGGGGGCGTGGATGGGGGAGGGGGATACGTGCATCCTCCCTCGAACATCTTGTATCATCACTTTCATCACATCCTTAGGCTGTAGTGAGTCGGACAATGGACTCCAATGACTCTTATCATTATGGAAAGTTTTTTGTCTTTGTTGCATCATTTACAGTTGCACGGGAATCATCATTTCATCATTAATCACAAATTCCGCATGAAGTCTGTTTGGACCAACGATATTTGCATTGACATGTTTTCTGTAAAATCGTTAAATCAGATTATTTCTCTTGAAAAGGTGGGGCGGATGAGTATCCTGGTGATAAGAGCGTTCGCTCGTCACACCGAAGACTCGGGTTCGATTCCCGACATGGGTACAATGTGTGTCCCCCGCCGTGATATTGCTGAAAAATTGCTAAAAGCAGCACAAATCCATACTCACTCACTCACTGTAAAATGAACCATCTGGATTATTTGAGATCTACATCGAAAACAAAGTTAAGGACAATCCGATTCATTCATATTACTGTAGTGGCATGGCAGATTTACTATAGTCATATGAAAATATCGGGTGCTCCTTAACTTCTTTTGAGTTGTATGTACACGTATTACAACAAGAGGTAAACCAACTTTGTAGTAAATAGCTTCTGCGTGTACTTCCTAGTGAACGGCGGCTTCACACTGTGGACTCAGTGGACCAACCCACCGTGCGGCATCACCTGTGGAAGAAGTACTGAAATACGCACACGAATCAGAAGCTGCACCAACCCTGCCCCGAGCAATGGAGGGACACCCTGTACCGGTCCTATCATAGATATTTTATCAAAAAGCTGTGATTTCACTCCTTGTGTTGGTAAGTGATGTAAGAAGATATCTAACAAGAATATGCCAAACTGTTATAACATTAAATGACTAATCACAACATAAAGGGTATTGTTCGTATTGACAACTATGCAATGTTCCGTTTGACATGTAAATCAATTTACACTTTTAAGATCACATATCTTCGAACAGTGTGTATATCTTATGGCTATGGTAGAGACATGACTGTTGTCCAACAGTTTCAGTAAATGCTAGTTCTACCGAATTGAATCAATATAGAAATACGAAATATTTCCAGTCGCTGTCAACGGAGGATTCACCCAGTGGACCCAATGGACCACCCCTTCCTGTGGCATCACCTGTGGCTCCACCAATAGCCTTGTCAGGTCACGAACCAGAAGCTGCACCAACCCCTTTGCCAGTAATGGTGGACAACAATGCTTTGGAAATACTATTGAAACGTTGTCTCAGCCTTGTGTCTTTAGTGCCTGCCGAGGTAAACACCTATTTGTGTTAATGTGTGACACTGTGATAAGCTAGATTTTGAATGTATGATACGTGAACATCTAGGGATAGGGATCTAATAACATACTATTGCCAAACCTTGAGTCAAGGATAACACACAAGTAACTGTACATTGGTTATAAATACTGTACGAGCCAGCAAATTGGATTTGTAAGTATGTCCACTAATGAGTGCACTATCTGACTTAGAATACCGGAGAAAAGTAACAAATATTGCGTAATCAGGTACAGTCAGAAATCAAATACAGCACAAATATGCAGCACAAAACGTTCAAGCAGCACATTCGTAATACATGAAACTTCATGCTTCGATATCCGAGCTTAATTTAAACTAACCTGTATATTCGTACTCTACGTGCATTATAGTTATAGCCGGTACATTCGTAATGCATGTTCATGAGCTGAAAATTTGAAGATAAACTGTCCATTCGTAACAGATAATCTCAAGATAACAGATAACAGCTGTGTCTTAAAGAAAAATAGAATTCAGTTTTATCGTCATGTCTCTTTCATATTAGCCCCATTGAATGGTGGCCTGACCCAGTGGACCACGTGGACCAATCCCGGGTGTGGCATCACGTGTGGGGTGGGAGCCTCTGTCAGCAGAACAAGGGTCAGGACCTGCACCAACCCTGCTCCAGCTAACGGAGGACAAGTCTGCACTGGTCCTTTCGTTCAGGTTTTAGCCCAGACATGTTCATTCTCACCCTGTGCCGGTAAGATCCAAAGGATGATGTATTCTCGAATTCTTCTGTTGTTACTGGAGAAGATTCTCACACAAATCTTATAACTTGAAATATTGCAAGTTTAAGTATAATTGTGTGAAAGATGCATGCACCCAACAGGAAATGGAAGGTTTTTTTAATGCAAACTTTTATTATTGTAAATTCATTATAACAATTCGTTTGCTCTTTGTAAAGTTCTAGTGAAACGTCTTTTTTACGCCAGACATATATTTGTGCAACATTTGAAAAGAACATTTGATGTCTGAATGTATCCATGTCACATCAATTATAGCATTTAATCATGAATATGACTGTGTCCATCAAAAATATATTTGTGGCAGAGTCTAAAAAGAACATCTCGACTTACTAATGCAACACAAAATGTGATAATACATAACTATATTGGAGCTTTAAGTGTGACTTAAGCTGTGGATTTAGACAATATATATATGAAAAGTATATTTTTAAAATCACAACAATCATTTCCAGTCAATGGAGGTTTCACCCAGTGGAGTCAATGGACTAACCCTACCTGTGGCATCAGCTGTGGTTCCACTAACAGTGTTGTTAGGTCACGGTTCAGAAGCTGCACAAATCCTGTAGCCAGTAACGGAGGCCAATCCTGCACTGGAGATCGAGTTCAGACGTTGATTCAGACTTGTGTCTTTAGTCCCTGTCCAGGTGAGAGGTTGTTTAAATAGCACGGCGTGTGTTGGTGATTGTTGTTTCATGTGTTTACTTGTGTCTCTAGTCCCATACACTCGTTCGATTGTGGGTGTGCTATCTCTCTCTCTGCATGACGTCACTGACTTTTTCCCTGAGAAGTACACTGAGAGAAATACAGCTTACATAATTTATTGTAACTATAGAATACAGACATATTTTAATTCTAATGGTAGCTAGGACGTCCATAGCAAACCTGGAATGTTTAGTCAATAGATTAATACATATTCTTTCATTGTGCCAGTGAACGGTGGCCTCACACAATGGACCTTGTGGACCGAGCCTCCTTGTGGCATCAATTGTGGAACAAGAACCGATGTCCTGCGCACAAGAAGTAGAAGCTGCAGCAACCCTGCCCCGAGCAATGGTGGACTTGCCTGTAATGGGCCTTTTGTGGAGACTGCACAGAAATCCTGTGCTTTCTCCCCTTGTGTTGGTACGTTCAACGTTTCAAAGATAATTGAACCACTGGCGACAGTGTGTGGACTGGACTCTTTGTAAGATGTACTTTTCACCATCTTCACAACAGGGGGCACGATGGGTCCAGTCATCTAATGTGTCGTAACAATCTTGTCTAGAGACCAGAGAAACTGACTCATATGTTTTGTATTTATATCTATGCAAAAGATTCAGAGTGACAAAAAAGGGAAAGTTGACTATTTGAAGGTGGAAGTGATCCCTCTTGTCATACAGACCTGTGGCGAGTAGCAAAGTAATAGGCAACTTACACACTCACAATGTTTACAGTTAATGGTGGTTTGACTCAGTGGACTCAATGGACGAATCCTGCCTGTGGTATCACCTGTGGCTCCACCAACAGCCTTGTCAGGTCACGAACCAGAAGCTGCACCAACCCTGCTCCCAGTAACGGCGGACAACAATGCTTTGGAAATACAGTTGAAACGATCCTGAAGTCGTGCGTGTTGAGTGCATGTCCGGGTAAGTGCTTCTTATGATATGGCATCATGTGCCAGCACCGCTCACTTGTATCTCGTGTGCATTGCTAGTTACAAGACTCGGAGTAATGCTTATAGTGTGTGGGAGTACAATAGGTTTACGTTCTATACTGGTGCAATGATGTTAGATCATGTACATGCGCAGAAGTGTGGGTTGTCATTTGTTCATCCTGAGAGAGCAGTTAAAAAGGTAATTGTCACATATGTCTGAATTCCGTTAGTTTGTTGAGGACATTTGGTGGCTGGGGAGCTTGGGTGGAAAGATGGGGCGGTTGAGTAGCCTAGTGATAAGAGCATCTGGATTATTGAGTTTTCATAACAGATCTACAACGCAAAAGAAGTTTAGGACAACCCGATTCTTTCATATTACTGTAGAGGCATGACACATTAACTTTAGTCATATGAGAGTATCGGGTGTTCCTTAACGTCTTTTAAGTAGTATGTACATGTATAGCAGCGAAAATGTGAACTAACTTTGTAGTAAATTGCTTCTGCATGTACTTCCTAGTGAACGGTGGCTACACACTGTGGACTCAGTGGACCAACCCACCGTGCGGCATCACGTGCGGATCACGTACTGATGTCACACGTACAAGAACGAGGAGCTGCACCAACCCCGCCCCGAGCAATGGAGGACAGCCGTGCACCGGTCCTATACTGGATTCACAAACGACACAATGTTCGTTCTCTCCATGTCCAGGTAATGCTATTTGTTCTGTTTACAAAATATGTTTGCTCGCAAATACTTAGTGGGATAAATAAGCCGATGCACTTCCGCTTCTGAGAGTATTAGACAAGCGTGGTTAATAGTATTCCTATTTTCGTACACCAAAGACAAAGTATTTACACAAGATGATTCAGATACTATAACCATATATATAAAATTGGTACATTATACATATGCAGTTTACATGTAGTAAAGATTTTTTCCCATCCACGTTGACGTTTGCGAAATTCATTTCCCTTAAAAACATGATGCAATTTTATAATTTGATTAACAGTGAACTGTGGCCTCACACATGGACTTCCTCCTGTCGTATACATAGTGTAGAAGACTCAATTTGTTACTACACAATCATACGCATGTCTTTCAGTAAATGGTCGTCTCACCTAGGTGCAATCTGTGAGGCCTATTTCTGGTGCCCTCCACCGGGAAATAGCTGGAATATTGCTAAAAGCAGCGTGTATTAAACCCAAGCCTATTACGTTTGATTAACAGTGAACGGTGGCCTCACACTATGGACTCAGTGGACGGATGCTTCTTGTGGCATCACTTGTGGAACCAGAACTGACGTTGTACGTAGCCGCACCAGGAGCTGCACCAACCCTCCGCCCAGTAATGGAGGACAAGTCTGTACTGGAACGTTGATAGAGAATGTGCCAATAAGCTGTGTTTTCCCTGCCTGTGATAGTAAGAGGACCCTTATATATAATATAGGTTGAATCACTAGTACGATTACGGTTGATGAAAATGAAATAAGTTGGAGCCTGGGTTGCTTGACCAGTCGTTGCACACGCACCTGTTACAATGAAGATAGTCTTCCCTGCCTGTGAAGGGAGGTTGGCGGTTAGTAACATGTGGCAAGGCTCTTAAATACCCTTGTTAAACAAGTGGAATTGGGACAGCCTTTACATCACTGTTCACAAAGGGAGAAATCCTTGTTAAGTACTGAGCTTTTCATCTAGACAGGGTCGGCACAGGTGGCCAAGTCGTCTGAGGCGTCGCGATTCGCTGTGCAGAGGGGCGTCCCTTGGGCATGCCAGAAACCTGCCGGGATCCTTGTGGGATCGAATTCACTCACTCACTCATCTAGACAGACTGGTGTTGTCTTTCCTTGACACACTCCTGTCATATAATATGAAATCACGAGAATGTATGGATGTCAACTTCTATATTATCAGGAACACAACGTTTCAGAGTTGATGCTTTCTCCTTCATCAGGTGAATGGATGCGTGCCAGGATGTAGATGTAAATACAACAAAAGTGATGAGATTATATAAGTGGAAGACCCTTGAAGATCTGGGGTAGAATAGGTCTTCAGCAACCAATGCTCGCCTTAAAAGGCGACTATGCTTGTCATAAAAGGCGACTATGCTTGTCATAAAAGGCGACAAACGGGATCGGGTGGTCAGGCTCGCTGACTTGGTTGATGCATGTCATCGATCCCAATTGCGTACGACGTTCATGATGTCAGTCACTGGATTGTCTGGTCCAGACACGATTATTTACAGATATAGCTGGGATATTGTTGAATATGGCTTAAAGAAACAAGCAAAACAACCACCATAAGTGGAAACTTGACAACAATTGATAGGCGCTGATTGATGATTAGTTAGGGCGCTCCTGGCTTTAATTTGATAATTGGGGCGGTCAGGTAGCCCAGTGGTTAAGGCATTCGCTTGTAACCCCGAAGACACAGGTTTCATTCCCGACATGGGTGTAATGTTTGAAGCCCATTTCTGGTGTCCCACGCCGTTATATTGCTGGAATATTGCTAAAAAGCGGCATGAAACCATACTTACTCACTCACTCATTTGATAATCCATCAAATTGCCTGCTTATCACAAGTCAGCACGCATCAACTCTTGGTTTTCCTTGTCAAGATTCCATCTTTGTAATTTCACCACTATTGCCGTTTTTACATCTGCAGATATGTGCTCTCTGCACATATAGAAGTTGACATCCATAAATTCTTTCTACTATGTGTATCACTTCTAAATGCGTCCAAAGATTCGGAGCGGTCGGGTAGCCTAGTGGTTAAAGCCTTGGCTCGTCACGCCGAAGACCAGGGTTCGATTTCCTGACATGGGTACAATGTTTGAAGCCCATTTCTGGTGTCACCCGCCCTGATATTGCTGAAATATTGCTCAAAGTGGCGTAACACCATACTCACTCACTCACTCACTCCAAAAGCTTTCCTCCCACGTTAATCTAAAACAGTGATAGTACTAATCTACTGTTAAAAGAGATTGTAAAACATAAACCACTCACTCATTTAAAGCATGTCAGTCATAATATGAATCATTTTCAGCTCCAACAGTTTCAGTAAATGCTAGTTCTACCGAATGGAATCAATATAGAAATACGAAATATTTCCAGTCGCTGTCAACGGAGGATTCACCCAGTGGACCCAATGGACCACCCTTTCCTGTGGCATATCCTGTGGCTCCACCAACAGCCTTGTCAGGTCACGGAGCAGAAGCTGCACAAACCCTGTTCCTAGGTTTGGTGGACAACAATGCTTTGGGGATAGACTCCAGACTAATCTCCAACCGTGTGTTTTTAATCCCTGCCCAGGTGCGTGTCTCTTTTGTATATTCACAATGAAGGTGATTGTGTGTCATTTTGATTTTTTTAAATTTCTACAGAACAAAAAGAATAAAAAAAGGTGGTTAAAATTGTAAAAAAACATATCTGTATATTTCGAAACGTCTAATACGATTCGCAATTACATAACAATGATTAAAGAATGTTGCTTTCAGCAGAGAACGACAGTGTCAATCAACTTCAATGATGTTATTAATAGTGTATTTAAAGATTATGTTTTCATCATACCAGTGAACGGTGGCCTTACACAATGGACTCAATGGACCAATCCACCTTGTGTCATCACGTGTGGAATCAGAACCGATATTTCACGTACCCGCACCAGGAGCTGCTCCAACCCCGCCCCCAGCAATGGCGGCTTGCCCTGCAGTGGACCTCTCGTTGACGTGTTACCTCAAACCTGTTCCTTCACGCCTTGTCCCGGTAAACCTTCCATTTATCCAAATTGTTAAAGAGAATAGTGTTGTAGCGATACACATTGTTTCGATGCATTCTGCTGTATTCGAAATATTTACGTTAATGTCCATTTACACTGCTCCCAGTGGCTCCGTGGCAGTAAGCGGATAGAACATATTGATTGAAGGCAACAGAATTGTTCACCCATGCTGGCTGCTGGCTTAAAATGAATTCGACGGCCATGTATTTGATAAGGGTACCATTGTTATGTTTTTTTAATTGTATATTTGCTGTGTTTCGGCGACTGTTTCAGCAAATGTTTATAATTTTTGGGTCAATTGCAATTTTCAAGTGTACATTTTCTGTTGTCCCACAGTGTACGATCTTTTCTTGTCGTATATGTAGTATTTGTAACTGCACAATGGTAGTCTCACCTAGGTGCAGTGTGTGAGGCCTATTGCTGGTGCCCTCCACCGGGAAATAGCTGGAATATTGCTAAAAGCAGCGTGTATTAAACCCACACCACTTACGTCTGATTAACAGTGAACGGTGGCCTCACACTATGGACTCAGTGGACGGATGCTTCTTGTGGCATCACTTGTGGAACCAGAACTGATGTTGTACGTACCCGCACCAGGAGCTGCACCAATCCCCCGCCCAGCAATGGAGGACAAGTCTGTACTGGAACGTTGATAGAGAATGTGCCAATAAGCTGTGTTTTCCCTGCCTGTGATAGTAAGTACATCATTTATTATATTAAATGAATCTCTAGTATGATTATGAATATGTAATAAGTTCAAGCCTGCGTTACAAAGATTCACCAGTACTTCAGGACCCTGTTAAAACACTGATAAAACAAGCATGTAATTTTGGTTTGGTTTGTTGTTTAACGCTACACTTAGCAATATTCCAGCAAAATGACGGTGATAATTTAAAATTTTCTTCAATATTGTTTGCTTTTTGGTTTGGTTTGTTGTTTTACGTCACACTCAGCAATATTCATGCTATATGACGGCGGTCTGTAAATAATCGAGTCTGGACCAGACAATCCAGTGATTGACATCATGAGCATCGATCCACACAATTGGGATATGATGACATGCAGGAAAAGAAAGAATACACACGAAGTATTCCTTCAACGAATGGAATAGATGATTTTATGATTTATCACTTTGGCGTGTGGTTTCATCGGATATGTTTTGTTAAAATATGGATCCTGTCTTTCTCAGATAAATGGAGTACTCGTTAAGCTCAAATACTGATCAAAGAGTACTAAAACACAAGTTACTCACGTGTATACAACATATCAGTCAGAATATAAATGATTTTCAGCTCCGATAAATGGAGGATTCACCCAGTGGACTCAATGGACCACCCCTTCCTGTGGCATCACCTGTGGCTCCACCAACAGCATTGTCAGGTCACGAACCAGAAGCTGCACCAACCCTCTTCCTAGGTTTGGAGGACAGCAATGCATTGGAGAAACACTTGAAACTACGACACAGTTATGTGTCTTTAATCCTTGCCCAGGTGTGCAGCAATTCTTTAGGCTCTCGTTATTTATCATTAAAATAGAAGTCTGACTACTTAGCCATATCTAAGTTGTATGTAAGGCATTTTTGGCCCTTGCTATTGTAGAAGGCATAAAATTTCCGAGTCCTGTGATCCGATTCGATACACGGACCTTCTGATCCGAAGCCGGACGCCTTGTCCATATGACCAAAGGGGTTAACCCCTTCAGCAAGCTGACAAGGTAAGGATGTCATCTGTGGGATGACTCCACGGCCTGCTACACTATCTTGAAAAGATGGGTATTGTATTAAAATTACAGATAACACTTCTTTCTATGATATGCGCGTATCTAGTATGCATATGCAATAACGTTTGGAGCGATGAAAAGATTTTCTGTATTCAGATGATGAGAAATGGTAAATTATCTTGCTAGTGAACGGTGGCCTGACATTATGGTCTCAGTGGACGAATCCAGAGTGTGGAATCACTTGTGGAACGAGATCCAACGTGGTACGAACACGTACCAGGAGCTGTACCAACCCAGCCCCCAGCAACGGAGGGGTAGCATGCACTGGATTAATGGTGGAGAGTTTGCAGAAGAGCTGTGCTTTCGCCCCCTGTCCTGGTAATGAAGTTTTATTGATCTTCTCTGTAAAACATACACTGACGGTCAAAAAGAAGTATTCACTGGGAAATTGGATTTGACCAAAAAAATCAAAACGTTACTCGCCTGAAAACAGCGCAAATATAAGGTCAAAACACAACTATGATACCCGTATCAAATATATCAACATCGAATAACCGTTAGTTCCTGTTTGTCTATCATACATCCTTGCGTAATTTTATTTGACCAGCAGTTTATGATAGTTAAGGATAACAGATCACATTTCATAATAATTCATATTCATAATCCTTCAAAAGAAGTATTTTATTCGCTTTGGGATATGCATTCATATATGTTGCATTAAAAGAGCATGTATTGGTTTCAATCCTGTTTGTTAGATTTTAATCTAACTGGAACTTGCCATACGCGTGTCTTTTAGTAAATGGTGGCCTAACGGGTTGGAGTTTGTGGACGGATGCTTCTTGTGGCATCACTTGTGGAACCAGAACTGATGTTGTACGTAGTCGCACCAGGAGCTGCACCAACCCTGCTCCTAGCAATGGAGGACAAGTTTGCACAGGGACTTTAGTTGAGACAGTACCGATAAGCTGTGTGTTCCCTGCTTGTGATAGTAAGTAGATCCCAAGTGATATTTAAGAATTGTCTTCAATATTGTTTGCTTTTTGGTTTGTTTTTTTGTTTTACGCCGCACTCAGCAATATTCCTGCTATATGACGGCGGTCAGTAAATAATCAAGTCTAGACCAGACAATCCAGTGATTAATATCATGAGCATCGATCCACGCAATTACAATCGATGAGATGCATCAACCAAGTCAGCGAGCCTGACCACCCGATCCCGTTAGTCGCCTCTTACGACAAGCATGGTCGCCTTGGAAGACCTATTCTACATCGGATCGTCACGGGTATAATATTGTTTGCGTTTATGGTATAAGCCGGTGCGCAAGCTGTGTCTGTGTGTATGTGTGTGTGTGTGTGTGTGTGTGTGTGTGTGTGTGTGTGTGTGCGCGCGTGTGCGTGTGCGTGTGTGTGTGATGTTTACTACTTAAAAGAGGTTAAAGATTTAAAGATAAACCCAAAAAGGTTCAACCAATTGTCCATGACAGATTAACTATAGTCACATGAAAAAATCGGATCTTGTTCTTCCTTTGAGAAGCGGATATGGAGTTGGATATGGATATGGATATGCAGATATTGTATGCCACAACCATTGACAACGTTTCTATTGTTGTTTCATTTCTTTCCTCATCTCGTTCGATTCAGCCCCAATTAACGGAGGACTAACCCAGTGGACTCAATGGACTAACCCATCCTGTGGCATCACATGCGGCTCCACGTTCAGCGTGTTCAGGGCACGGACCAGAAGCTGCACCAACCCCACTCCAAGGTTCGGTGGGCAGCAGTGCTTTGGCGACACAGTCCAAACAGTGCCTAAACAATGTGTCTTCAATGCCTGCACGGGTAGGTGTTTGATAAATAGATTGTTAAATGATTGGTAACAACATTTCAACAGAGTATGAGCACCAACTCATCTGATTGTGATAAAACTGAGTGTCGTGGAACCGTAATGCATTTTACAAGGTCACCAGTTATAAGTTTACACTTATTAGTAACACAGACTTACTGTCACAGGTTAGACGTGTAGTTTTATGGGTCGCATACACCTTTGGTCGGAAGGGTGACAGTAGTTCAGTTACACCACATCGTGTCAGCTTCATGTCGGGGGAAAGCCTGAACTGATGCAGGTGCCCGCTGCTTCTGTCTTACATCTTTGTCAAAACATAGTTACGAGCCGTGACCAGGGAACCTATCTGCCTAGTGCTTGGGACTTACTGCATTAATCTTTGTCGGTGCCTATTACCTAACTGGCTTCCATTTGCCCATTGCTATTTCTATTCTTTTACTTGTCAGTGCTTATTAACCCCGGCCTCCCGTGTGCCCATTGTCCATTGTCAATTACCAATCAGTGATAATTAAGTCCTGGCTTCCAGCTGTCCATAACTATCAGCGCTAACTATTGTAAAGTGTTGGCTTTCACTCTGTATTGCTTATCACCTATCAGCGCCAGCTAACTGTTGGCTTCCCTTGTTAAGTTTCCACCTTTTGTATCTTATTACTTTTGTTGTCCTTACGTGTACATATATATGCGCTCTGCGTCATAGCATTCATTCAAACAAAAAGAAACCCCAGAACACGCACTCATACACTGCACCCACTACCTAACACACCGAACTACACTACAAACCACCCTAAATTTAAATAAGGCTCTTACTCTAGAAGCAATCCTAAACCCTCAAAATAAAATAGAAAAATTCAAAGCCTTAGGCGTATACTTAATCAAAACAGGACTAATAAATCGCATTTAAAACCCCAATAAACTACAAAAACCAACCCACATAATCAAACTAACAAACTTCCATACTCAGGTCCCTTAGTTCGCCCCCCAAACCCTTTTGGCATTTTTTCCAAATCTCAAAATTTCCAAAATTCTATATAAGCCACCACTAAAACACCCCTACTGGGTTGCCAAACAACTTTTCCCCCTTTTTCGGAAACACATTAAATGGCTTGGCCGGGCCCGTGTGCGAAATACGCTGCAGTCGGAAAGCGCACGTAAAATCTCCAATATAAGTAAGTAAGTAAGCATTCATTCACCTGATGAAGGAGTAAGCATATACTCCAAAACGTTGTGTTCCTCATAATAAAGACGTTGACATCCATAAATTCTCTTCATTATGGTTACGATCGTCTAAGCATTGAGGTCGCCTTGTGGAACGGCGTCCATGTTTTAGACGTTCATCCACAATGGTGCTGACTATCCAGAAACATCTTGGATTCGAACCCATGATCGTTTACATAACGAAGACTCTTTATGACCTCTGAAGTATTTCGAAACATTGTGTGTAGGCTTGTGTTTAGAAAACGTGTGGGGAGACAGAGAACTTATGTTATCCAATTATATCAGTTTGCCTATTAAGATACGTACTTTCTGAACAAACATACTATCCTATTTTAGTGAACGGCGGTCTCACAGCTTGGACCCAATGGACGGAACCAATTTGTGGCATCACTTGTGGAACAAGAAATGACGTCATACGTACACGCACCAGAAGCTGCACCAACCCTCCTGCCAGCAATGGTGGACAAACATGCACTGGTCCTTTTGTGGAGTTTTCGCAGAGAAACTGTGTTTTCGCACCATGTCTTGGTAAGACTTATTAAAGTATGCAACTATTAACATAGAATAATGTCTCTACATTAATGAACTGCAGCATTTAGAATTGGCGAATATTCTGCGAGCAACATTGTTTTCCGCATCATCTGCCCTTGGCGTGGGACCAGCAGCTTTCATTCGTGGCGAACAGACACTTTAAACCTATTGTTTAAGTGACGTAATCTATGACGTGGATATGACGTGCCATAGCCTGACATTTTAAACAATAAAGAAATGTTAAATTATTTTCTTAGGTCCAACCGCACCGGAGTCGACAATTGCTGAAATGCACATGTGCAAATATTGGAAACATTAATTTCGATTTTACTACCCCTCTGTATTATATTATGATATAGTTTTGATTTCGTGAAAGACGACTTTAACCCTCTTCAGCCCACTGCATCGTCTTACAGTTTTGTTATTATCATAATCTGAAACACTTAAAAAACGCAACAAAATGGCAACAAAATCAACTTAAGATATGCTGTGTATTTAGATATGTGGTAGCCAAACACAAAAAATGTCGCCGTTCGGGTTGGAATCTCATTCGTTGAGTTTCGATATTGATTTCAGCACAATACGCATCATGTGCGATGGTTGAAAACACGATGATGCGTTTTCATTGTGTGTCAGTATATTTCCATATAGACGTTGATGGTTGCTCTGTTTTCATTGTGTGTCAGTATATTTCCGTATAGACGTTGATGGTTGCTCTGTTTTCATTGTGTGTCAGTATATTTCCATAAAGACGTTGATGGTTGCTCTGTTTTGAAACACGATGTCTTATTTCCACATCGAATCACGACTTGAAGTAGACAACACAGCACTCTTAATGTGAAGGCTTTGTTTACACTGAGATGATTAATAGCATCCCTCTTTAAACCACCCTCAGTTGTAGTTAATGGCGGCTTTACCCAGTGGACACAATGGACCAATCCGTCGTGCGGCATCACGTGTGGAACTGGATCCAGCGTTGTGAAGATGAGGACAAGGGCGTGCTCAAACCCTCCACCCAGTAACGGAGGAACCTCTTGTGTTGGAGACAGGATACAAACATTGGCACAGCCTTGCTTCTTCTCACCATGTCTCGGTATTTACCTAAGAATATTCATTAAAAATCATCGAAAGTGGCATTTCTCAGGTGTGTGTGTGTGTGTGTGTGTGTGTGTGTGTGTGTGTGTGTGTGTGTGTGTGTGTGTGTGTGTGTGTGTGTGTGTGTGTGTGTGTTTAGGGGGGGTAGGTGTAGGGGGTTTGGGGAGGTAGGTATTGTTACTTTTGACAGATATTGTTGCTCAAGACTCAAGACTTGAAATAACACTTTTTTCGAACTAACACTACGTTTTCTTCAGGTCCAATCTCAAATCTACAAAAATATTTATTTGCTGTATTTGCTGCAACACAAACAAAACAATCTAGTAAAATATAGATCAATCATCAGCCTTGAAAATATACCACTCAACTTTTGATAGGGACAATCAGATATGTCATTCTATTTAAATACACACTTGACGTTCAGTCTTTTACGACCGCTTCAGATTAGCTCTATCTCGCAGGCGGCACACTTGACATGTTATGAGAATCGGTTTTCTATATCATTGAACGATAAGAATATAACGATCAAAAGTGGAATAGTACAGTTTCAATCCAGGACAGGAGATATTATCACAGCTAACTCATTTCAATTGAAAAATCAATTTGAATCTGATATTTTGTGCCTTGTAGTCAATGGAGGATTCACACTTTGGACTGAGTGGACCAATCCACCCTGTGGCATCAATTGTGGGACAGCATCCAGTGTGATCCGAACTCGAACAAGAACCTGCACCAACCCTGCACCCAGCAATGGCGGACAAAACTGCTTTGGCCTAACGGTTGAAGTGTTGCCTAAGACCTGTGTGTTCGAACCTTGTGGCGGTACGTCATACTCACACTTATGTCATAAGGGTTAGCGTTAGGGTTAGGGTTAGGGTAGGGTTAGGGTAAGGGGTGATTTAAACTCTTGTCCAGGAGGTATGTCATGCAGTGAAATAATTCAACTCTCTCAATTCTTCTGCAAATCTGGTGTGAAATAAAGGATGGTAAAGCATCCTTATTTACACTCTGCTCCTTGGTCTGTAGTACTTTGTTTCCATTTCCAGTTAATGGAGATTTTACTCAGTGGACCCAATGGACCAGCCCGTCGTGCGGCATCACCTGTGGCTCCACCAACAACCTTGTCAGGCAGCGAACAAGGAGCTGCAGAAACCCCGTTGCCAGTAATGGCGGACAACAGTGCTTTGGAAATACAATTGAAACGTTGTCTCAATCTTGTGTCTTCGCCCCCTGCCAAGGTAAGAATTTGAATGGGCGTGAATGGGTGTCATTATGGTATGCCAGATGTCGTTGAGACGTTGTTGAAGTCGCGTGTCGTCAGTGAGTGATTGTCAGGGATTGCTGGTGGTGTGCGCCATGTACAACAAATACTTCAGACATGAGTTTTATTGAGCTGCGTGTTGTGTTATATCTTCGATAAACACATCTCTGACCTTATATTTCCTACTGTGATTAATTCAACGAAAAGATACAAACATTCATGTGTTTTAAAATATTAATATATATTTTCAGATAAGTTAAAGATAGAACAACTCCAATAGTACTCTTCATCTTAGATGCGGTGTGACACAAATTGTAGACATTTAACTTCCGCTGTTTTAGCATCACAAACTAAACAACCATAACCCACTGGGTACAGTTTGTGTTTTGTTTGTTTGTTGCTTAACGCCGTACTCAGCAATACTCCAGCTATATGACGTCAGTCTGAAAAAAATAATCGAATCTGGACAAGACAATGCATTGATTGACAACTTGAGCATGGATCCACGCATTTGGGATACGATGACATTCATCAACCAATTCAGCGAGCCTGACCACCCGATCCCGTTAGTCGCCTCTTACGATAAGCATAGTCGCCTTTTATGACAAGCATGGGTTGCTGAAGACCTATTTGGTGAAACCCATGCGCACGGGTATGGTACTGACTAATCTTGAAACAATCGGGGAGAATCTGGTTTCGAATATTAGAGAAAGTTTCGATAGTTATGTTACTACTAACAAAGAAATAGCAATGTATTTATATGGAAACAGTGTACCATAGTTCTTGGTGATAGTAATTTGAACATTCAAATGAATGTTTACACATAACTACTGCTCATCACAGTTTAAAAAATTGCAATCTCACTTTAGTTCTGAAACGGGGGTACTAAAAGGTGACACCACCATTTAACGTGAACATTCCGAAAACGTTATCCTTTTCTATCAGTCAAAATTACGAACAGGTTTAAGAACTGGTGAAATCTGACAGCGAGACACCCTTTACCTCCATAGCATTGGACGACGTTCAGACAATATTTCAGACGGTAATCATCACATTGAGAGTAGTTCAAAACTACAGTATAATAGTTGTTAAGTTATATGCTAGAAAACAGGTTTTAAACAACATTTTTTTAAAAAAAGAATCAATGGTGCCAGGTGTTATGTAATTTATGCCACGTGTGTAAAGTGTGTGTAGTTAAAAAGAGCATTGTAAGCATTACGTCTTATCAATACAGTAAACTACGGTTATAACGAACACCGATATAACTGACCGATATAAAGAACTTATTTGCCATTCGTTATATATATGCTGTATATGTGCTTATTACGAACTACGGTCATAACGAACCTAAATTAGGAAGCCCTTTGAGTTGGTTATAACCGTAGTTTACTGTACTAATAAGGCGTTTTATATTGCGCCATACCTCCACACCACGAAGCGGGCTCCATAAAGATGAATTCAAAACACACTAGATATATATTCAGAATCACGAGAAAAATACGAGAATAAATAGTCACATATTTTATATCACTAAATACAAATCAATTAGTTTTTAATTGACAAAAAGGTGGAATAAAATATGAACTTTGGCATATTTTCAAATACGTTATGATCTTAATTTCATATTTTTCTCTCCTACGTCAAAAGTACGTTAACGTACGTAAAAATGAGACAAATCTTTTTATTTTCATTTTTTGCAACAGTTGTCAGAAACGGTGGCTTAACACTCTGGTCTCAATGGACCGATCCCCCTTGCGGCATCACATGCGGGACGGGAGACGTATCACGTTCAAGATTCAGGTCCTGCACAAGTCCGGTCCCCAGCGGGGGAGGACAAGACTGTTCTGGCACTTTAGTGGAGGTGATAGCAAAGAACTGTGTCCTCTCTCCCTGCGTTGGTAAGACATTCATTATATTGAAATAAATGCTTCACAAAAAGAAAACAAACACTGGCACGAATAAAATCCTACGGTTGAAGGAATGTGTTTTACGTTTTTAGAGATATTTCAGCAATGTGCCCAGCAACACCAGAATTAGGGCTTCACGCAAATGGGAACCGAACCAGAACCAGAGAATGACAAGCTCATGCATTAGCCACTACACCACCGGTCTGTGTTGTGGACGATCCAACTGATCATTAATCCAATGACCAGTTATAGAGTGAGGTTACGGTACAATACTTAAAAAATCAAAGCATTTTTTAATTATTATACTTTTCAATACCAATTTAAATTATATTCCAATGTTGACAGTTCCGGTAAATGGAGGACTTACCCAGTGGACGCAATGGACCAATCCTACTTGTACCATCACCTGTGGTTCCGCTAACAGCCTTGTCAGATCCAGGTCCAGAAGCTGCACAAACCCTGTTCCCAGTAATGGCGGTCAGTCATGTTCTGGAGACAGAGTACAAACATCGGCTCGACCATGCATCTTTAATTCTTGTCCAGGTGAGCGTTTTTTGTGAAACGTGGTCCAGTTGTAGAGCTGAAAGTCCTGGGTTCGAACCCCGCCCGCGTCATACTAAAATACTCTAAAAGATGGAACTTGTTGTTACCCTGCCTGGCGTTCTGCATTAAGGGGCTAAAACAAGGACTGGTCGGATCGGAGTCAGTATAATGTGTCTGAGTAGGGTATTCATGTTAAACTGCGGCAGGGTATCTCAGTGGGTTAGCACCATAAATCGGCATCAGTTCGGACTAGTCCAAGCAGCCACACACACACGTGCATGCGCGCCGCTATATGTGCAATAATCATGGACGCGACGTTAAACCCCATTTCACCTCATTGTCTAGTGGACGGTGGCCTGACCCACAAGTATACACAGAACGTTTCTAAGCAAGCAGTATGTTTGTCATTGTCTAGTGGACGGTGGCCTAACCCACAATTATACACAGACCGTTTCTAAGCAAGCAGCATGTTTGGCATTGTCTAGTGGACGGTGGCCTGGCCCACAATTATACACAGAACGTTTCTAAGCAAGCAGTATGTTTGTCATTGTCTAGTGGACGGTGGCCTGGCCCACAATTATACACAGAACGTTTCTAAGCAAGCAGTATGTTTGTCATTGTCTAGTGGATGGTGGCCTGACCCATAATTATATTCAGAACGTTTCTAAGCAAGCAGCATATTTGTCATTGTCTAGTGGACGGTGGCCTGGCCCACAATTATACACAGAACGTTTCTAAGCAAGCAGTATGTTTGTCATTGTCTAGTGGACGGTGGCCTGGCCCACAATTATACACAGAACGTTTCTAAGCAAGCAGTATGTTTGTCATTGTCTAGTGGACGGTGGCCTGACCCACAATTATACACAGAACGTTTCTAAGCAAGCAGCATGTTTGTCATTGTCTAGTGGGCGGTGGCCTGACCCAAAATTATACACAGAACGTTTCTAAGCAAGCAGCATGTTTGACATTGTCTAGTGGACGGTGGCTTGACGTTCTGGACACAGTGGACTAATCCACCTTGCGGCATCAGTTGTGGAACAAGAACTGACTTGACACGAACACGGACCAGGAGCTGCACCAACCCTCCTCCCAGCAATGGTGGACAAGGCTGCACTGGTCCGTTCCTGGATGTAACACAGCAAATCTGTTCCTTCTCCGCTTGTGTTGGTAAGTAGCGTCTACCGCACCTTGCCCCGTGGGGAGTCAAGAATTGAATTGGTCCTGAGAAACCTGTGCTTGTTGGAAGACCCTCTTAATGAATCAGGTGGTCAGTGTCTTGGTAGATTGCCATCGCAATGTTACACTGTTTGACATTGCACATTATATCAACCACTGGTTTGTTTGACCTAGACACGATTATTTGCGTGAAGCTACTGCGGTGTAAAACAATATATAGCAAACCTTTCAAAAGTAGCTTTTAATATAAATAGTTGTAAATATGAAACTGCTACTGCGGTGTAAGACAATATTTAGGAAACATTTGAAAAGAAGCGTTGTATATAAATACAATAAACTACGTTTATAACACACGTGCTTATAACGAACTAACGGATATAACGAACTTATTTTTAGTCCCGGTCATTTGCTGTATATATGCTGTATATATGCTCATAACAACCTAAAATTAGTGGTCCCTTTGAGTTCGTTTTAACCGTAGTTTACTGTATTTGTAAATTGAAACATTCAATGTCTCCATATTTATTACTTACCAACCAAAATAATTATATATCCAGTGAATGGCGCTTATACCGAATGGACTCAATGGACTGCACCTTCCTGTGGCATCACCTGTGGCTCCACCAACAGCCGTGTCAGGTCACGAACCAGAAGCTGCACCAACCCTGCTCCCAGTAACGGCGGACAACAATGCTTCGGTAACACGCTTGAAACATCGAGTACCCAGTGTGTCTTCAGTGCTTGTCCAGGTGTGTATTTGTTGAGGTATTGCTCATATTATGTAAAACATTTGCTTCAGATGCTTCATAGTGCTTCGGGGGAGGTCGGGCAGTCTTGTGGTTAAAGCGCTCGCTCGTCACGCCGAAGACCCGGGTTCGATTCCCGACATGGGTAGGATGTGTGAATTCCATTTTTTGGGTCCTCCGCCGTGATATTACTGGAATATTGCTAAAAGCTGCGTAACACCATACTCACTCACTCATAGTGTTTCATGGCATTTGACAGAACTTACCATACACATGAGCCACCGTGAAAATCCGGGTTAGAATTGGTCTTCATCAACCCATGCTTGTTGTAAAAGGTGACTTTTGGGATGGGTGGCCCGGGTCGCTGACTTGGTTGATCCCAAGTGCGTAGATTGATGCTGGTGTGCCAAAATCAGCAACATGTGGTTCATAATCTGTAACACCGACTGTGACAGTGTGGAGTTCAATTGTTTGATAGGCATTACTTAGAAGTTGGCGGGTGACAAAGTAGACAATTTATGGATAACAACTTCTTTAATATACTATCACAGCAATGTTTCGGATAGACCTGTATACCCAAGCAAGTCTCAAGTAGACACAATATATGGATATAACTTTCTTTAATATACCACCACAGCGAGATGTTTCAAGCAAGACAGGATAATGTGAGCATGTTATTTATCTTTGTCCCCAGTGGATGGTGGCCTGACCCTCTGGACCGAGTGGACCAACCCCCCTTGCAGCAGCGCGTGTGTGATTCGGACTCGAACCAGGAGCTGCACCAACCCACCTCCCAGCAATGGCGGTCTGAACTGTACTGGAGCTCTGCTGGGGGTAGTGAAGAAGACATGTGATAACGTCCCTTGTCTCGGTACGGACAACCTATTGTATATGCTCAGTTTCTAGGAACAACGTGCAACCTTCTGCATTGTTAGGATTATATCATTATTTTGTAAGAAAGTTCTCTAGTTTCAGCATTGATGACCTATTGAACGTTTCATGTTCATTTAATGTTCAAATTTGTGATTGTGTTAGATTACACGGAAGGGTATATATCAATTATGTTTATTACTCGCCCGTTGCAGATACCATTGTTTAATAACATCAAGCTGTTATTACATTAGTGTTTAATACCACGTTGCGTGCTTATGTACCGCTGGGCCTAGTGTCACTAACAAATGTTTGAGCACCATTAGCTATCATCAACCTGTATGGTCCGAATGTTGACGACCCTACCTTTTACAACGATCTTGAAACAGCGATAAAATCACTAAATAGCGATCATATAATTATCTTTGGGGATTGGAATATAGTTTAAAATTATTACTTTGACACCTTCAATTATAAACTCAATAATAATCCAAAGGCGAGAGATAGAATAATGAAATTAAAAGATGAAATTGACTTAGTTGACCCTTGGCGAGAGAGATACCCGAATGAAAAAAGATACACCTGGCGCCAACCATCTCCATTGAAGCAAGCTAGACTTGATTACTTTCTTGTGTCGAATATACTCATATCTAAGATTAATCAGTTAACCGAGGACATGGATGCGACTAACGACATTGAAGCCAAATCTGAGATACTAAAGGAAATTGATACAATAAATGTAAAATTAGAATATATTAATAAGATCAAAACGCAAGGGCTTATGATAAGGGCAAAAGTAAACGCAGACGAAAAGGGGGAAAAACCAACCAAATATTTCTTATTGTTAGAGTCTAGAAATTTCCTAAATAAATCTTTCTCTTGTCTGCAAAACGAGTATGGAGATGTTTTTACAAATCAGCAGGAAATTCAAGAAGAAATTAGAAAATTCTATTCCAAACTATCATACGAAAAATGATGTTAGTAATGTTGATCTTGAACATTTATTGAAGGATTGTAAAGTGCCTAAGCTGGATAAAACCTTATCATCATCGCTAGAAGGCAAACTTGAATATGAAGAACTACTGAAGTGTTTGAAAAATGATAAAAGCCCCGGTTCCGATGGTTTTACTGCTGAATTTCTTTAAAAGATTTGGTCAGATATCAACAACTTTTTAATCCGATCTATAAATCAATCATATGATAAAGGTGAATTGTCCTTAACTCTAAAAAGGGGACTTATTACTTGCATTCCAAAAGGTAACAAACCAAATATGTTTTTGAAAAACTGGAGATCTATCTCACTTTTTTCAGTTTTTTACAAAATAGCTTCTCTTGCTATTTCCAAAAGAATTAAATCTGTGCTCCATATATTAATTAGCGACGACCAAAAAGGCTTTATGTCTGGTAGGTGTTAGAATAGGTCTTCAGCAATCCATGCTTGTCATGAGTGGCGACTATGCTTGTCGTAAGATGGCTATCGGGATCGGGTGGTCAGACTCGCTGGCTTGGTTAATGCATGTCATCGTATCCAAAACTCGCGTTGACCGATGCTCGTGATATCACTCACTGGATTGTCTGGTCCCGATTCGATTATTTTCAGACCAACCGCCGTCATATAGCTGGGATAATGCTGAGTGCAGCGTTAAAAAACAATAAAACCCAACAAATTTAACCTTATGGAAAATCGTTTTTTGATGTTTTGTCTCTTCCTATAGCCTTCAACCTGCTTTTTCAGTGAAGAGAGTATACATTAAGCAAGGATGCGTCGTTATCATCTTACACATGTTCAGTTCCAGTGAATGGCAGTTTCACGCAATGGACGGAGTGGACAGGACCTCCGTGTAGCGTCACGTGCGGAGCCGGGCCGAGCGTGGTCAGAAGGAGGTCACGGTCGTGTACAAACCCCCCTCCAAGTAACGGGGGCAACGGCTGTTTCGGGGATGTCTTGCAGACAATATCAACACCTTGCAGCTTCCCAGAATGTGGAGGTATGGACTTCCACTGTTTTAGGAGACTGTGCTCCATCTATCTATTATCTATTATTGCATGCATGTATGTAAAGACGCATTTCATAAGTGGATTAGTATCTATTATTTCATGCATGTATGTTTAGACGCATTTGATAAGTGGATAGGTATCTATCATTGCATGTATGTATGTTAAGACGCATTTGATAAGTGGATAAGTATCTATTATTGCAAACATGTATGTTAAGACGAATTTGATAAGTGGATAATTATATTTTATTGCATGCATGTATGATAGAACTTATTGGCTCTTCAACAGGGCTCTGTACGTCAGTAACGTATCGAGACGGCATTGGCTACCGCTACCACCCTACTGACTGCGACAAGTACATCCAGTGCTACAACAACCCCAATGGCAACGTTGTTGCTATGTACAGGAGATGTCCGTTTGGTAAATTCTGGAACCAAGTCACATTCCAATGTGACGATTCCTGGAGGGTTGTGTGTCCACACGGTAAGCAAGCGTATTCTCAAATCTTAAAGCAGGTCAGTTGAAAGCATACAGTCCAGTACCACGGTGAGACTTCCCTGGGACAGAGTCTCAAGCATAGAAAGAAAGGCATATGTTTAACATATCAGTTCTCATGTCTATCAAGACGTTCAAGCAACCTAAAAGTGTCAGAAAGCATTCATTGATTTCTATGAGGTGGTTGGAGGGTTTTCTAATGAATAGTTTGTTCAGAAATACGCACAAAATGATTACTTTGTTGGCAATGGTGAAACAATTATTATTGTGTTAATAGTGCAAATGAATAGGTTGTTTGATGGTGCTCAGAAAATATATAGTTTGTTGGATTCAGCTCGGCAATTTATTTTTTATTTCAAATAAATCCCCCACACCGCAATACAAGGATGCTCCCTTAGTGTTACACTAACAGATAACAAGAAAGTCACTCAGAAATTTGTTGTTTAAAGCCGCCCTCGGCACTATTCCAGCTATATGACGGTGGTCCGTAAATAATCGGGTCTGGACCAGACAATCAAGTGACTGATGTAATGAACATCGATATACGCGGCTGGGGTACGATGACATGCATCAACCAAGTCAACGACCACCCGATCCTGTTAGTCGCCTCTTACGACAAGCATAGTCGCCCTTTACAGCAAGCATGTGTTCCTGAAAACCTTTTCTTACCCGCATTTTTACGGGGCCAATCCAGAGCGTAACTCTGTGCTTTGATCAGTTAAATCTCGTCCCATTGTTATGACTGTTTGGAAAGATCCCCTTGACAAGGATAAGGGCGACAGCACCACATGTTAAGCACAGTATTGTAACACAAGCACATTCTCTCCACAGACAAGTGCAAGGACAACAGCACTGCGACCTTCAACCTTCTGGGCAGCTGCCGTGCATACTGGGAGTGTGACACTAACTTCGTGGCAGTGCCCAAGTGTTGCGGCGTGGGATACAGCTATGTGCATCGCGAGGGATGCAAGCCTAACCTCTTCTGTCGGGATCTGTGTCCCACTGCATGTGAAGACAGAGGTTAGTAGGTTTGCACTCGTATGTCAGTGGTTAGGTATGAGAGTCAGCGAGAGAACGATAGACGGTGAGACAGACCGATAGAGAGAAAGCGAGAGAACGAGAGACGTGAGACAGACCGATAGAGAGAGACCAAGAGATCGAGAAAACGGTGATACAGACCGACAGAGAGAAGGCGAGAGAACGATAGACGGTGAGACAGACCGATAGAGAGAGAGAGAACAAGAGACGGTGAGACAGACTGGTAGAGAGAAAGCGAGAGAACGAGAGACGGTGAGACAGACCGATAGAGAGAAGGCGAGAGAACAAGAGACGGTGAGACAGACCGAGAGAGAGAAAGTAAGAGACGGTGAGACAGAACGAGAGAGAGAGAGAGAGATAGAGAGAGAGAGCGAGAGAACAAGAGACGGTGAAACAGACCTAGAGAGAGAAGGCGGGAGATCGAGAGAATGGTGAGACAGACCGATAGAGAGAAAGCGAGAGAACAAGAGACGATGAGACAGAACGAGAGAGAGAGAGAGAGACAGAGAGAGAGAACGAGAGACGGTGAGACAGACCGAGAGAGAGAGAGAACAAGAGACCGTGAGACAGACCGATAGAGAGAAGGCGAGAGAACGAGAGACGGTAAACAGACCGATAGAGAGAAGGCGAGAGAACGAGTTGGAGACAAACAGACAGACAAACCATACTTAACAACACGATGCAACAACTCGCATAAATTTCGGCGACCCTTTTATCTGTTTTCAAGTCTATTTCATGTGTGTTCATGCGTTGTCATTTGTGTTGTGTTTCAGATCTCTGCGACAAGCGGCCCGACTGGAACGCCAACCCAGCCACGTACAACATGTCTGTCGGCATTCTCGGCTGGGTACCCACCTCATGTGCTGCCGGAACTCAGTTCGACATCACCAACTGTGGCTGCAGTGCTCTCAACCAATGTAACATAGCTTTCTATCGTTATTAATACCATCAACAGTTCTATTGTTGGCAACAAAATACGTTACAATGACTAAAGGGACATAATATACCTATATATGCATGTATTAATTTGGTAATGCTACATTTGGAACTATTGAAATACTAAAATATGTGTTCTTGCTACCTTGCTAGATACAATAGCCTGTGTAGATTGCAAGCACCTGTTTATTGGTGAGATTCGAAATGAGACACCAGTCTGCGCTGCATTCGTTATCCTTAAAGGCGCCCTGTCGCTGTTCTTGCATCACACGCCTCCATCCACTAGCTATTCACTGTGTTCACTAGTAACGTCTTCGTTTCTGACAGTCTGTATGACCCCCAACACTAAAGTATTCACTATGTTCACTAGTAACGTCTTTGTTTCTGACAGTCTGTTCGGCCTCCAACGCTGTCACCTTCACCGCGGGAAGTAGCTTAACGTCAGCCCTAGCATCATGGCTTGAACTCTCTAATGTCGAGGTTTCCAACGGAATCGCCAACTTCAACGGCAGCAGTCGGCTTGTAGCCACAGTCACCATGCCAACTGCGTCAACCGCTAACCCTTTGATCATCCGCTTCCGGTATCGTGAATCTGGCGCTGTGTTCGGACGTCGAGTGCTGGTCAGCACAAGTGACTGTAAGAATGGCAGCAGCCTGGTCATTGCTGTGGACAGTTACACCATGACCTTTGAACTGACGTCTTGGTATAACTGGGCAGTCACGTTACCTGTGTCCATGGCGGTAGGTCATTCAAAACTATAAATGTTCAATGTTTCATCCACCCTCAATGTCTCAAGGACTCGCATTTCGGTAAACCTACACTGACCCCTGGATGCACTCCAATGCCCTTGTTTCTCATTCACATTTTAGACTCGTGAAGACCCGGGGTAGAAAAGGTCTTCAGTGACCCATGCTTGCCGTAAAAGGCGTCTAACGGGTTCCGGCGGTCAGACTCGCTGACTTGGTTCATGCATGTCATCGTATCCCAATTGCGCAAAACGATGATAATGATGTCAATCACTGGATTGTCTAGTCCAGACTCGATTACAGACCGCCGTCATATAGCTGTAATATTGCTGAGAGCGGCGTTAAACAAACAAACAAACAAACAAACTTACACTAACATTTAACCGAGCAATCAAACGTCGAGATGAGTAAAATTGGTAAGGGAGGCCTTGCTTCCGTCATTTATAATGGACGAGAACATATCCTTTCAATTAAAAGCATTTTTCAGAGCTTTCAATTTGTGTCAGTCAGTTTTTCAATGTTGAATTTCTCACAATCTGTCGTAATCGATGGGACTGGCCGCCATGTTATTGAAATCGTCAACGGAACATTGACGCTGGTTTGTAACTCGCATTCTGATTGGTCCGTTTGACAAAGTAGCGTTGTAAATCAAATTGGTTTTCCACTTACACGTCTAAGACACTCTTAAATGTTACATGAGGGTGAATGCTTGTCTGAGTTTGTCTGGGTTTTGTGTGTACCCTAACCATACCTTAAGGAACAGAAAAACATAAAGTTTGTTTATTCCGTACAATGTCCAGGTTTTCGACCATTTCTCCTTGTCTATGATACTGACTCTCTACTGTAGGGCTTCTCCCGTGACGACTGGAAGACGGTGACATTTTCGTACGCGGGCTATGACATGTTGGCTGTAGTGGAGAGTGCCACGCTGAAGTATGCTGCCAAGGTTCATGGTGAGTAGCCAGTAGCTAATCACATCAACGGGATTGGAATGAGTGAGTGAGTGAGTGGGGTTTAACGCCGCTTTGTAAGCTTAATGTAGGAGGAACAACGGGATTGAAATTACTTTCTCCTGAAAAGTGAGTGAGTGAGTTAGGATTAACGCTGTTTTTAACAGCATTCAAATTATCTTGGCGTGTCCGCTTAATGTTGGAGTGAGCCTGAAGTGATGCGGTCTCAGATGTTTAGCACTTTGGTGAAACCCAAGAGCACGAGTATTGTGCTGACAAACCCAAAAATATAATCAGGGGGAATTGGGTTTCGAATCCGAGATTTTTGGTGTGCCCAAGGGAGGCAACGCTGCACAGCGATTTGCGGCGCCTGAGACCATTGGACCACCCGTACCAACCTCTTGTTGTTTTACGCCGCACTCAGCAATATTACAGCTATAACGTCGGTCTGGACCAGACAATCCAGTGATTCACATGTTTGGAGCACGAAATTGGGATCGATGACAAGCATCAACCAAGTCAGCGAGCCTGACCACCCCATCCCGTTAGTTACGACAAGCATAGTCGCCTTTTACGGCAAGCATGGGTGGCTGAAGACCTATTCTACCCCGGATCTTCACGGGTTCCCCCCTCTGGTGAAAAGGATTTGACTTACAATCGTATGAGAAAATATGCGAGGAAGGATAGACGTGTAGGGTTGTATAAATGCTTTAATGTGGTGATCCACGAGGGGTGAGGTGGACTGGTTGTCCCCTTGGAGATAACAGTGTCGCACGAAAAGACTTGACATAATTCTGACAATAGAGGAAACGTGTCAAATGAGGCATATATTGTTGACTTCAGTCGATTATCATTGAGAGATTTGTTTTGTTTGTTTCCTGTTTTACGCCGCACGTCGATCTGTAAATAATCGAGTCTGGACCAGACAATCCATTGATTGACACCATGAGCATCTGTTTACATTATTGGGCTATGATGACATGCATCAACCAAGTCTGCGAGCCTGACCACCTGGTCACGTTAGTCGCCTCTTACGACAAGCATGGGTTGCTGAAGATCAGTTCTAAGCCGAATTTCCAAGGGGTCACCGAGAGCTTATGCCAATAGTGTACTTATATCTTAACATCAACAACATCGGTCAAAAGCTGTCGCATTGTTATCTGATTAAATTATGATGCAACACTGGAATAAAGCAAAATGACATAAACATAAAGATTTTTTTTTTATTTCAGCGCCACAGTCAACCATTATGCAGTGTGGCCTGACATTCGGAACAGACTCCAAGAACGATGCTACCAACAACTTCATTGGGCAGCTTGATCAGGTATATATTTCATGTGTGGTATATCAGGAATATATCCTCTCTATGCAACAATAAAGGAAATAATGTATTTCATGTGTGGCGTATTGGTCAATAATATAGCCTTTCTATTTGACACTACACGAAAAACTGTATTTCCCCATTTGGAAATGAACACTTATTAGGCATACATTCCAGGACAATGTTCAGATGTCGATTTTTTTAATTGGATTTGATTGTTATGAACTGTGTTGCCCAGGCCTTGTGTGCATGGTGTGAAAGGTTGTGTTTTAGTTGGAAAAAGATTAGAATGTAAACACATTTGTTAAGTCAAACTGGTGCTTGAAACATTCAATTTCTGTATTTCGTAATGACTATGTCATGTTGTGAACATAAGCAATTTCTCTCGATTTAATAACTGTCTAATTTATATATTTTTCTATGGGAATATAAAGTAAACGATGCTTGTGTTCCGGGTGTATGTCTGAGCCATAACCGAAGTTCCCTAAAATAAATGTGTGCTGTTTCAGTTATCGCTGTACCAGTGTGACCCAGGCAACCTGTATTAATGGATGCTACGGTGGGGGAAACACACGACAATCAACAGACTGTGACGTCACATTCAACCTGAGACCAAATACGCAATCAAATCAGACACAGCCGTCACTCATATAGAAGACCTCTGTGTCTGTTTATAACTTCCCCTAATTTTAAAAGCGGCGTTAAACCTAACTCACTCACTCACTTATAACTTGCCAAAGAGATGGAAGAAAATAAAAGAAATGAAAGAGACACGTACATGACATTACAACCTGTCTACGATATAATTTTGACAAGATTCATTCCGAAAATACAACTTGATCTTCTGTCAATGTATAATTAAACTGCCCGGCAAAGAAATATACACCCATGTTTGATGGTGACAAAGAAATAAACAAACAATCTGTGGAAATACATCTGGCTGGTGGGTGGACCTGCATAATCATCATCTGACAATGTTTGTTTTGTTTGTTTGTTGTTTAGTGTGAACTCAGCAATATTCAGCAATATGACTACGGTCTGCAAATACTCGAAGTCTGGATCAGACAATCCAGTGATTGACATCATGAGCATCGATCCACGCAATTGCGATCGATGACATGCATCAACCAAGTCAGCGAGCCTGACCACCCAATCCCGTTAGTCGCCTCTTACGACAAGCATAATCGTCTGTTACGGCAAGCATGGGTTGCTGAAGACCTTTTCTACCCCGATCGTCACGGGTCGTTTCAGTAACGGTATTGATTTCTTGGTTATGTCCAATATCCGAGTGTATCCTTTCCTCCGCCCGGCAGTTTAGTATCGGAAACTCTGCTGATATAAAATGTATCACATGCAACGCCACACTGCTCAAATGTTTGATTGGGTTAGTTATTAGGTAATGTTTATGAGAGAGGGAAAGCGATTTCCATGCACAGAATTAAAGAATGACATTATATGATAAAGAGGTTATCTCGCTTGTGTGTTTGGGGAGGGCAAATATCCTGCATTAGGAATTAACATTGTATTTAGCGAGCCTATATTACCTATATACTGTATACCGAAACTTATCTTGACAGTCTGCCAATATTATAGTACATACAATTAGTTCTCACTCATCTTATAAAGGTTGTTAATGTGGTCGTTGTAAAGTGTATCATATTTTGTTACAAAAATAAAGCTTTTAACACTGTTCACTGTATATGCCAATTGTTGTTGAACTGTATTCAAATAAATAATATTTTCGTAATTTCCATGAAATTGTTGGTTTAATTATTCATATCATAGTCATTGGTGATAGATCCTGGCCTGCTGGTGTGTATGCGACGGTAGCCTCATGTTCATCTTGCTCAAACGTTGTTGCACCATGCCAGGTCTACATCTAGCTTTCAAAATGTCATGGTACGAGGGTGGCTGAAAAGTTCTGAACCCAATTACGTTCGTATGTATTAAGTACAATACCTCCAATGCTTACAGGCTGCATTTGAACGAAATACACAACCAGGCAGCATATTTCTGTTTCTGCAAACTATTCTCTGTTGATAAAAAAACAACAAAATTTGCGACCGTGCTGTTGTGAATGATATATTTCCAATGGAACAAGCAAACGGGAACAGCCAGCCATGGGGATGTGTCAGCTTTAGGGGTGGATTGTCCTTTCTTTGCCACTGTTGAGAGGTAGGCTGTGGACTTCAAGAGGGGAAGAGAGGTCTTTAAAGATGATCCAACACCAAGGTGACCTTCAACTTCCACCGCTAAGGAAATATTGAAAAATACAATTGATGCGGACAATCAAAGCCTCGGCACAAGTCACAGCCAATGCAGTAGTGATCTCTCATGGGAGAATTGAGAACATTCTGGGAAATGAACTGGGCATGACAAAAGTTTCAGCACGTTAGGGGTTTCGGCTCCTGGTCAGAACACTTCACGTTTATCGTATCTGTCATGAGCATTTACGTCGTGTTGATGCAGATCCAGCATAATTTGGTCGGAATCTGAAGAGTCAAAGCAGAGGAAACATCAAACGCCTCGTCCAAAGAAGGAAATTTGTTTCAAAGCACTGGATCGCCGTCATGTAGCTGGAATATTGCTGAGTGCGGCGTTAAACAACAAACAAATTCAAAGTATAGGAAATATACAATCTCAGACTTATGTCTTTTGATATCAAATATATCAACACTCGTTGATAAAAGTGAAAAACATCCAACGTCATTCTTCAAACTTTTTCAGTTTGTAGATAGAATATCTCAACCGAGTGCTTTTGAGTTTTGACGAGTTGATAAAAGCGGAAAGCCAGTGGGAGCCAGTTTTGGATGATAAAACATCAAAGATCTCCAAAGTCTGTTTGTTTGTTTGTTTGTTGTTTAAAGCCGCCCTCGGCACTATTCCAACTATATGACGGCGGTCTGTAAATAATCGAGTCTGGTCCAGACAATCCAGTGATTAATACCATGAGCATCGATCCATGCAATTGGGATCGATGATATGCATCAACCAAGTCAGCGAGTCTGACCACCCGATCCCGTTAGTCGCCTCTTACGACAAGCATGGGTTGCTGCAGACCAATTCTAACCCGGAATCTTCACGCCAGTATTAAGTCTTGACAAGGAAACCAAGGGTTGATGTAATGAGAACTGCCATATGACGCTGGATACAATGACCTGCTATCAATCAAGTCACCAAACCTGACAGTCCCATGCAATTTAGTGCCTATCAACGAAACAATACAACTATTATGAGGTATGAGGTGTGTGTGTGTGTGTGTGTGTGCGTGTGTGCGTGTGTGTGTTTGCGTGCACATATGCTTGATTGCATACATGCATGCGTGCTTGTGTTGTTTAACTCTTCACTCATCAATAAGACAGATATATGATGACAGCCAAAAAATTCAACCAGACAATCCTGTGATTGCTATTGTGAATGACGATCCTCACAGTTGGGGTATGATGACATGCCAAGTCTCTGATCCCTGAAGTTGCCTCTTAAGACCCGCATAGGAAGCAGGGGACCAATTCTAACGCGAATCCTCACCATTTAGTAGCCTCTCACAACAAGCAATGGCTTGGACTACCCGGGTGATATCAAGTAAGCTCTCGTCTGATGTGTCAAGGAAAAAACACAGTTTAATTATTGCAACTCGCTGTTTCAATCGACGAAAGAATGAATAAACTGTCATGTCAGTTCTTATTGACATTTTTAGATAATTTTGAGTTTTGTTGGGGAAAATGAGGGTGAAAGCAGATTAAATTGTTGAAAGTTAGATTTTCAGTCGGCTGAAAGAATGTTGATGCGATAGCTATGTTTGTTTCTTTGTTGATTAATGCTGCACTCAGCAATATTCCAGCTATATGACGGAGATCTGATCGCGATAGCTATAATAACAGTGAACTATGCGAGAATATCATGGATGTAAGTAAGCTTTGGTAGAAAAAGGGACAGTATGTCGACGGTTTTGTGTTTTTAAGTCATGCAAGAAACAATTTCCGAGCATGACCTCAAATGCTCGATTCACTTTATCAAACCAAAAAATAGAGCTCCATACACGGACATATTGAAGAGAAACCTTTTGTGTTTTTCTTAATGCCCCATTTCACTACGATCATGAATATCCCGAATCGTCCGGAATCAGAAACTTTCAAATTTTGTGATGATTCGGGCAATAATGCAAACTTTTGTGTCTAATCGGGTTGAAAAATATGAAGAAGGCCAGGAATCGGTTAAGAAACATGTACGAATTACAAGATTTATGTACGGATCATGCACAAATTGTAAGAATCATCTATGAGTAAGTTACGAATATGCCGAATGTTGTTCTTTCTTAATTCTTACATGATTCGCAGTTGACTCTGGACATTCGTGGCTGTTTTGGGATGTTTTCAGGTCAAGAACAAGAAATTTGGGGAACGAATCGCTAAGTATAGCCAAGACTGCAAATGAATCGATTGCAAAGCTGTTACGGAACATAAGAATTAATTACGAATGGATTACGATAGAGCCATGAAATTTCAATTTGGGGACCCTTCCATGGAAGTTTTTGACAAACAAAATATTCTCGCCGATTCGACGAACTTCGCGAAATGTCCGAATGTTTTGGAATCAAATAAGACTTATTTAAGAATTTCAAGAAATGACTGAGATTTATCCTATTTCCTATTGTGGGTGATTCTGGATATCCGTTGTCGTAGAAAAATGCGGGCATAAGGATGAGTTACAAAATACCAATTGCCAGCTTGATTAGATTAGAAGCTAGTGTTTATCAAAGCCTAAACTAACTATGCCTTGGTCTTAAGAAGCTGATCACCCTCCTACCTAGAGTTCCTTGCGGCCAGCCAAGTTCCTTAGTCACACCTTGTCTCACCTCTCCGCATCAATGATATTCACCTACAGGTAAGTGTTTCTCATTGTCTCTCCTCTCCACATTAATGACATTCACCTACAGGTAAGTGTTTCTCATTGTCTCACCTCTCTGCGTTTATAATATTAAACTACAGGTGAGTGTTTCTCTTGTGATGTCCACAAAATGTTATGGTATAGTGTGAAATGTTTCAAAATTCATTTGACTGGCAGTTTGCATTTTCCTCGTATAATGAAAATATTCTCTATTATTTTTACTCATACGCATACAATTATTTTGAACAAAGTGATATTCAACATTTTTACTAAGTTCTTTGTTCATTTTACTAGGAAACCAGACTATATACTCTTTTTTCAAAATTGGAAAGAAACAATTGATGACCGTATTTGGTTGGTTTGACATCAATGATATAATATATACCCTGTGGTAATTCTCGCCATCTGATTGCTTGTAATTCTCCATTATTGTATTCTTATGTAAGCATTCGTCTAAATATGATCCAACAATAGGACGCAATCTATTTTTAATCTCCAACCAGTTCTTTGGTTTTCGCGCGGAATAATTGACGTGCTTGTTGTCTCCCCTGTTCTATCAACTTTTTTCTCGTCTTCGCTAATACCACTGGTCTTATGAGAATTTGATCGAATCTCCTGCTTCTTTACGTTGTATTTGGGGAGTTCTGACAGCACTAAACGAAACTCCTCCTCGGATATCTTACAATCAGCCAGTGCTGTTGAAATATGATACTCAAGGCTATTCATCTTTGCTTTGGCGAGTATCCAAATATTATCATGTTATAATGCTTTCTTTTGCAAGTTACGAGAAATATATTTTATCGCTATTCCGGGCAGTCTACTTCCATGCCAAGTACGATAGGCATGGCGATTATAGTTGATAATAAACCAACACCCGCTACACTGAGTCCCATGTCAGCTGTTACAAGCGCAGTGTCAACTCCGTCGAGAGCATTGATAGCTCTGCGATACCTTTTATACGATCCAAGTCGCAACTCCCTCTCCGTCTCTATTTGATGTTTTATGTCGCTTATTTGATGTTATCGAAATCCATCAATGGTATCCATCTTTTCAGATGCTTCATCGAACACCTGATATAAACCCATAATTTATATTATTATGTTGTATAATAGTCTTTAATTGGTCTTGTTTCAATGTTTTGAGAGTATACCTCAACCTTATTAAATGTATATTATACGGCATAGATATCTTAGTAAGAGAAATGCTATCACTTTATTAATTTGGACCCCCTCAAGTGTTGCAACGGGTGATACTCCCATATAAATAATACTGCAACGTTGACGCTCGTGTTTCTTAAGCCATTTAATTGATAGACCTGGTAATGTTTCGAAAGCATCTTCCAGTGCATCTCCAAACAAGACTTCAATAATAATTGTAGAAAGAGCAGGTAAAGCATTTCAAGTTATCTTCAATATCATTGAATTCAGTAACATAATTTAAACTAACATTTTTTTACTGCCGGATGACTCAATAACATATGATCTGGGTTTTCTGGCAGGGGAGCAACTAACACTTTTTTTGTTTTGAGGGGATATAAGCCCCGAGTATGATCCCACTATATATTATCTTAGTTAATTGATGTCCCTTACCCATCATCACATATGGTGGGGTAATGACGATATTCAGTAGCCACTCGATTTTTGCTTCGACCATAGTCAATTAATTACAATCATTGCGAGTAAGATTGTACGAAGTGTTTTTATTGAGTCTATAACGTCCACATCACTTAAATCTCCCAGATTACCTGTGAATGTATCTTCTTTCCGCTTGTATACATTATCTTGTAAGTGTAAAGCGCATAGCTTGCCATCTGTACCAGGTTTACCGAATCCTTCTGTGTCTCCAAGATCAGAAAGTGCAATTGTATTACATTGTCTAAGGTTATGGTTCCAGGGCTCGATGAATCAACCATTATTTATAATATGGACTGTTACACTCAAGTATCCTATATGTACAGGTTGATGTTTTACACCTAATACAGAAATTTTGAGATCTGAAATAATACCCCGTATTAATTTTTTATGTGATAATGATGAGAAAGATTCCGTTCTACCGCTATTGTATTTTTCTTCTTTGACTGGAATAGCTCTTACCAGAGTTGAAGGACTTTCGAGTTGAATATTATCCGTTGTACTGATCTGATCAAGATGGATGCACAACTCTTTATAAGGAACTAATTTGGGCAATTTAATTCCATAAACTGTTGTGTTGGATTGTATTACTATCATTCCTTCTACTTCGCTAAAAAATCCAAGTGTAGCTGATATGTTTGGGAAAAAGTCTTACATACTTATCCAGCGTTAAAAATTAGCATCCCATTCGACTCATTTTGTGTGAGACTGATGTCCCAAAGGCTTAAAAAATTCATCATTGAGTGAGCATACGCTGTAATACCCATTAGGTATAATAATGGGAGTTCTTTTTCTATTGTCAATATCAATTAATTGTATATTATTATTATCTCTCGCAGCATTTATATTGGTCCACCTTGGGTAATACGTTACATCACATAGAAAGACTTCACGTTGAAGCCCCAATGTACACCAGCTTTACATATCAATGCTGCTCAAGAATTGCACAGACGCCTGCCTAGTCTGTGGGTTCGTGGACCGTGAGTGGAAATGAATAGAGACGTTGTCGTGAGCTTTTTACTACCTATACTGATATGCTCTTCTTGCAACTCGAGTATGTGGCTATGCTCTAAGACAGATAGATAACAAGAAGCAGCTGCGAGAACAACGGCGCAGTACTATATCATTATTGTCGCAACATTATAACATAATACACAACGGTTCCTCGTCCTTTGTATATTACGAAGGTGTTCACAATGGTACATAACTACATTGGGGAAGGTGGTCGGGTCGTCAACAGCGACTCGGAGTTGCGTCCTTTGGGCACGTCAGAAACCTTTGCTTGTCGAATCGAATCACGGTTCGACCCGATTAAGTTGCTAGGTTTCACCAAAGTGGTAAACGTCTGAGGCTTCATTACTTCGGGATTTCCTCCCACAACTTGAATACTCTAAAAAACGGCGTTAAACCCAACTCACTCACACACTAGAAACGTCCCTTTGGTCTTTTCTGCCGAAAGCAAAGATGATATGATACAACTTAATTAATGTTAAAAACGACGTTAAACACCAAATACTCACTCACGACAAAGTAGAGGTTAGTATTATCATGTAATAACACCTTATGGGTATATTGGGTAGCCTAGTGATTAAAACAGTGTAAGTCACGCCAGTAGCGTGTGCTCGATTCCCCACGCGCTTGTAATGTGTGTAGCCCACTTTGGTATCTCCCAGCCGTGATATTGCTGGAGCATTGCTTAAATCACCATTCAACTATACTTACTCAATTACTAATACTTATAAGATTAGGGTTAGATTTTGGTCTTCTGTAACCAATGCATGTCCTAAGAGGTGACTAACGGGATCGGATGGCCTATTTCGCTGATTTTGTTGATGCATGCCATCGTATCCCAATTGCTTAGATGTATGCTAGTGATATCAATCATTGGATTGTCTGGTCCAGGCTCGATTATTTACAGTCCGCTGTCATAAAGCTGGAATTGTGCAGAGTACAGCATTAAACAACAAACAAACATACGATACCTCAATATTGAAGTGAACATTCATAAAAATTGATTATACAAATTTCAAATGTATGTTTCCCTTTTGTAGGCAGCTCTATCTACGTCATTCCGGGACATTACACAGGAAGGTGAAACGATTATAAAATCAGCAACAGCATTAACAGCAACATCAGCAACAACATCAACAGCAACATCAGCAACAACATCACCAGCAACATCACCGACAACATCAAATCCCACGAAAATTGTGACAACTGGAGTCAAGACAGGCGTTCTGAAAAAGCATTGAGATTTATCAGCATCTCTGAAGACTTGTGATACACTCTTTCGGATACAAAAACGAAAGTTGCAACTCCGACTCGCGGAAGTATAAAGAAAACATTTCACTTTTCGGTTTGCACCATTCCACATGTCATTACATTGTCTTCAAATGTAAACTAAATTTCTAGCAAGATACATTCACATGTTACAATATCAATGGAAATTGTATAATAACAATCATGGGTATATCATAGCATACATGTTCGTGAGATTAAAACCGATTCGAGAATAAAAGGATGAAGGCACTGGAGGTTTTCTGAAACGACAACGCAAGAGAACCTATGTGCTCGATTATCCGCCGAAACATTCTCCATTTGGTTTAAAAGGACAAATAGCTGGGATAGTAATATTAATGGATCACTGAAAATCAGTGATGACACCAGGTGTTCGCAAAGAGGTAAGCATGCCCTGCCCTAGCTGTAGAACCGGCCAGTCACACAATTTGCGTAAAATAGAAAGTATTAGCTGTCTGCCGCCGCATAGCAGTACTCCTGCAAAGTGACGATGGTCTGTAAACAATTCAGACAATCATGTGATCGAGGAACCAGAAAATCACGATAGTGCGTTTACTGATTCTGTTGAAGAAAAAACATGTTTAAAAATATACTCCTTTTTAATTAAGATGGGATAAAGTGGCTTATAACAGTCTGCACCTTGTGACCTTTATAACTTATGTACCTATTCCTTCCAGGTGTCGTGGTGGGCGTGATTGTCGCCATGGTGATTGTTGGGGGCGTACTTGGGACTGGGGCGGCCATCTATATGTCAAGAAGAAGAAACATAGGATTCCCATGATGTGACTCGACCAACACACATTCTGGTCACTTTAACTGTTTCGAACTGATGTCCATGATCATGTCTGTTATGGGGCAACAATAAATATGAAAAAAGTTCATCTGTTGTATTTCTAGCTCCAACGGCTTTTTTCGTTAGACATCGCCTCAAGCAGCTGGGGAGTGAGTGGGGTTTATGTCTCTTTTAGCAATATTCCAGCAATGTCCAGGGCGTGGTCACCAGCAATGTGCTTCTCACATTGTACCCCGCTGTCACATTGCTGGAATATTGCTGAGTGAAGCGTTAAACACCCCTTAGACACACCATGTAGAACACGTCCATGTATGCAAGCCTGTCATATTCAAATGTTTAGAAATAACACATTTCTTGAAGTTTATCTGTTTCTAATTATGGTGGTGGGGTAGTCTAATGTATAAAGGTATGGATCGTCAAGCTGATAAGCCGGGTTTGAGTCCCAACACAAATACCATCAGAGAATACCATTATATAAAGGCTACCCTAATACAGTTTGGATATGGACTGTGGAGTTTAACAACGAACTACAATCACCCCTCGAAGATTGTCATCAGTGTACTCCACGACATGTTAGCAACCAGCATTTCCAACAGAAATAATATCGCATGAAATGAATAATGCATTGGTCAGTGTAATAGATATATCATTTTGCCTTGTCGTTTGTCTTTTTTTGGAAGTGTGCATCAAATTTTCGTGATGTAATCGCGTCTAACACAGACACGTAGGTGCAAAGTACGTGTGGGGTTGGGGAGGGTAGTTCACCGAATCCGAAGTACAGTGATTGACTGTGCGTTTCGATGTACAAATAAAAACAACAACCTCATGATGGTATGGGACAGACAACCACTGTCAGGAAGAGACACGAAGTGCACATTAATTTATGACTAGATTATCTGTGAGGTGATTTTATTGAATTAAAGGAGGGCTGTAGTTTAAATGGGGAGATAGTTCAGGTCAGTGCACATCTGAGGCAAGTGCATGAAACTTTGTCAGCAAAGACATTCCTCGGGAATACGAGCAACAGGGAGGCCTTCAAGTTGCCAGTAGAAAATTCCTTGAGAATGAATACAGTCGATCACAGGTGAGTACAACCCATTCGTCGAGAATCCATGTTACAGAAGAAATGGAACAACAAAAACACCGATTGTATTCATTCCAGGCCTCGGCTTACTGTATCAACATGACAAGGAAGTTTTACACGTGACTGCGTAATTTATTTTGGGTCAACGCTGTGCTGATTTTAGGGTGCAGATTTGAATGTAAAGTAGAAACAGACCCTCTCTTGCACATCAGGTATGACCCTATGTTCACGTGCTACAATGAAACCCGTTCAAGGGAGATTGTATTACATAATACAGTCTCATAATCACCAAGCGATAACATAAAGAAAATGTAGATGTATCTCTCAAGGTCGTTCAAGCTTCACGATACACATTATACTTAAGATCAACAGCAACCACGTTTGAGATTCTTTTGTTGTGAACATGTCAACATGACCTCAGTGATTTAGCAATACCTTGATTCACTCACAGCAGTTAGCAGATAATATATCCTTGAGCAAGTGTCACCAAAAGTATTTTCAAACTTTTAAATCTTGCAGAAACATTTTTTAACTGGCAGAAGCTACTAGTCATGTAGAGGGTAAACTCTCTATGTACTGACGACAGTATACTAGTCCTGTAGAGGGTTAACTCTCTATGTACTGACGACAGTATACTAGTCCTGTAGAGGGTTAACTCTCTATGTACTGACGGCAGTATACTGGTCCTGTAGAGGGTTAACTCTCTATGTACTGACGGCAGTATACTAGTCCTGTAGAGGATTAACTCTCTATGTTCTGACGACAGTATACTAGTCATGTAGAGGATTAACTCTCTATGTTCTGACGGCAGTATACTAGTCCTGTAGAGGGTTAACTCTCTATGTACTGACGGCAGTATACTTGTCCTGAAAATGTTAACTCTCTATGTGCTGACGACAGTATACTGGTCCTGAAGAATGTTAACTCTCTATGTACTGACGGCAGTATACCGGTCCTGTAGAGGGTTAACTCTCTATGTGCTGACGACAGTATACTTGTTCTGAAATATGGTAACTATCTATGTGCCGATGGACGTAAAGTAGTCCTGTAGTTGGTTAACTCTCTATGGACTGACAGCAGTATACTTGTCCTAAAGAATGTTAACTCTCTACGTGCTGACGGCATTTTCCTGGTCCTGAAGAATGTTTACTCTCTGTGTGCCGATGGCAGTATACTTGTCCTCGGGTCTTCGGCGTGACGAGCGAATGCTTCAACCACTAGGCTACCCGACCGCCCCTCTATGTACTGACGGTAGTATACTTGTCCTGAAGAATGTTAACTCTCCATGTGCTGACGGCAGTATACTTGTCCTGAAGAATGTTAACTCTCTATGTGCTGACGACAGTATACTTGTCCTGAAGAATGTTAACTCTCTATGTGCTGACGGCAATATACTGGTAATAAAGAATGTTAACTCTCTATGTGCTGACGGCAGTATACTGGTCTGGAAGAATGTTTACTCTCTATGTGAGTAGTATAGAACGGGTCCGCAGTAAGCTTTTTTGGTTGATCCGGTTGATCCAGGCGGATGCGAAGGTGATTGGTTGATCCTAGTCACGTGATCGGATAAAATGACTCATGCATCAACAGCGCATAGGGAAAGGGTTGGGAATGAAAGGTGTGTGTTTATAAGGCAGAAAAGAATTCATAAGAAAACTCTCTATGTACTGACGGCAGTATACCGGTCCTGTAGAGGGTTAACTCTCTATGTGCTGACGACAGTATACTTGTTCTGAAATATGGTAACTATCTATCGGATAAAATGACTCATGCATCAACAGCGCATAGGGAAAGGGTTGGGAATGAAAGGTGTGTGTTTATAAGGCAGAAAAGAATTCATAAGAAAACTCTCTATGTACTGACGGCAGTATACCGGTCCTGTAGAGGGTAAACTCTCTATGTGCTGACGACAGTATACTTGTTCTGAAATATGGTAACTATCTATGTGCCGATGGACGTAAACTAGTCCTGTAGTTGGTAAACTCTCTATGGACTGACAGCAGTATACTTGTCCTAAAGAATGTTAACTCTCTACGTGCTGACGGCATTTTCCTGGTCCTGAAGAATGTTTACTCTCTAAGTAAAGGGTTATGAATAGAGATAAATGTATAGCGTGCTGCTCTGAATAGACAAGCAGCCCAGTTTGAATTGAGCGCGCTTGACAACTCATATGGCCTCGTTTAACCCGCGCTCGCTAGAGCGTGCGACCTGGTTTGATGAATACAGGGTGTGTGTTGAAAGTACATCATACCACAATAGAGACGGGTTGTGTCAACACGATATACGACGGGTAATGTAGGAATAAAAAATGTACGTCTAGCTGGATCAAATTCATCTTGTACGGTCTACACGTTGTACACCATGAACGTTAGACAACCTGTATGGAAAAAAATATAGAAGAAATAGATAAGACTACACAATCAGCAAGCTAGCAGTGTCGTTTAATTACATTTAGCGCGCAACAACGAGGTAGTCACGTCACCCTGCATTGACTATAACGCTGAAGGCAACAGGATTTCGAATCACCCGCGCTGCGTACTATTGTGAACCATTTGTAAAGAATTATTCAGCCCTGTCCCGACTTGCATATTTGATGTTTCAATGCTAGCGTTTCCATTGCACGCGATGACAAATAAGCCCTACGGTTTGAGTTTTAACCGTGTAACACGATGTGCACAGTTTTACTTCAGAACGTGCTATTTTGAAAATAGATAGAAAACTGATAAGTACATGTATCCGTGTGACGGCACGAAGCTAGGTTTGTTGGGAAAGTGATGGAAGCAATCTATAGGACATTTTCATGTTTACAATACTCACCCTTAATTCGAAGAGTTTATCATGGAAAATTGTTTGATGAACTCGCCCGCACACATGTCTATAGGGTTATGTTCGCCCGAACTGTAAACAGTGACACATTGGATAACAGGAAGGGTGTGCGGAATGCACTCGTCCTTGTAAGGGTAAAATACGCGTTTAAACTCACCATTTAAACGATGATATTACTTTTTAGATGTATTGGTATCAGTGAGTGAGTAGTTTTACGCCACACTCGGCATTATTCCAGCTCTAGGACGGTGGTCTGTCAATAAACGAGCTTGGACCAGACAATCCAGTGATCAACAGCATGAGCAGCGATCTGTGCAACTAGGAACCGATGGCACGCGCATCCGAGTCGGCGAGACTGACCAACCGATCCCCGTCAGTCGCCGATAAGCATGGGTTACTGAAGGTCGATTCTATAACCCGGGACCTTCAGGGGTGTAGTATGACGAAGACTTTATACTAATATGCCAAAAACTGAGAAAAAAACCAAACAGTTCATTCGTATCATTTATTGATTCGAGTCAATCGGTTCCATTCAAAGCCGTGATATACGAATGGACAATAGTATTCACTCTGGAACATTATTTAGTCACTCATATACACATGCTGCTGCTGCTCGAAGGCCCTATTGTTTAAACAGCGAGTCCATGTTTTGAAACACATTTCGCACTGTTGAATGTTTCCTTTTCTACGCTGTTTTAAGGTTGAATGGTTGTCTATAGTATATGCTTTATCCATTGCTTGTAACGATTTATGTCCAGGAGGTCCCAGTTTCACAATTCCTCTCACGTACAGGGGAATTCGGCGTTTCTTATCGTTCAAACGCCTCAGTTTACGAGGTGTTTTCAAAATATGAATCAAACTAGACGCGTGGCGTTGACTCGGCATTCTCTTCTGACTGTTAGACTGATATAATAGTGATGGGTATTTATGCCTAATTGTTCTGCTCACGATCATCATCCTCCTCCTCGTCATCACCGTCGTTATCCTCTGCAACGCTATCAGATTCAGTCTCACTTTCTATTTCCGGCATATCCATCAAAGGCAGGATCTCTTTCATCTTGGGTTTTAGGAGGAGTTTGATTTTATTTTTGAGAACAGATTGTTCCGTGGAAGGATTCATGTCTCCCAGGTTGTATAGCATGTTTTGAAACAGAGGTGCCTCTTTAAAGTACGTGGTATATTCCATCGCATAGTTGAGAGTACTACGCACTAGAGCCTCCCACCTCAGTTTCAATCTTCTCTCAATCCATTCTTGCGTTCGTCCCTGTCACTTGTACTGTTTTTTTCTGCAGTTTCATCTTGTCATGAAACGTATCGTACACCTGCTTCCAGATGCGCTGTAAGCCTACATTTTGCCACCCCTCGGCTTCCATATTAGTGAATGTTGACTTCCCACGTGGAGGTTTGACAGCAAGACCACTGCCTTTCTGGGAAGAGGCTAGGTCGTCAAAGTCACTGTCATCGTCATCACTCTCGAGTCTGGCACGCTTTCTCTTAGGTTGAAGGCTATTGGCCGGACACCAGTGTTTGATATGTCGCTGTAGATCGTGCATGTTATCTATCAGCACCCCACAATCTGCGCAAGCCGTGGCCATAGTCAATGATGTCTCACTACTCGTGTCTGAATCGGTTTCAATTAGCGTGAGCTGATGTTGGGGCAATCTCTCTTCTTGTGTCAGAGGACGATCCAGAGATTCTGTTGTAGTCAACTTCTTCCTACGCAGATCAGGTTCAGACTGTGCTGTTGTTCTCCTGTTTTCCTCATTTATGAGGTTAACATGCAGTCGATCCTTATCTTTGGTGGTAGGTTTTAGATCGATGGTGAGTTGTCCATAGGGTGTTTCAGCAACCTTTTCATACATAGCCATAAAGTGATCCATATGTTCGGGGAAAATTCTACGAGCGAAGAGTTTGATTTGCTGTTTATCTATGGGGGAATGAAACAGGGTGACATAATGCGCGTTCAAAGCCTCTCGATTCCTTACCTCTCGGAAACAGATTTTGTATCAAGAGAAAGATCAATACTTGTGATGTGAGGTTTGAGTAAACAGCCGCGAAATACGCTTGTCGTGCTTTGCTTCGGCCAGGAAATCATCCAGGACCAAAACGTTCTGTTGACGAGCATCAAAGTAATCCTCGTCCAAGATATCGTAGGGAATTCCTTTTACAAAGGTCAGCTGAGGCAGCTGCTCACCGAGGTCCTTATATAATGGCTGCCATTGAGTATAACACCAAACGATGCGGGGAGGTTGGGGTTGGATCAGGCCATGCCGGAGTACATGAGAGGTAAACACAGACTTTCCACAACCACTGGGTCACACAACGAGCACATTTGAGGGAATCAGGAACTTGAATTGTTCTCGAAGATCAGATATACATGGTAAATGAGGCAGCCATGAGTGGACTTGCGATGGCGGCGGCGGCGGCGGATGTGCTTGTAACGGCGGGTTGGCTTGACGCAGCGGCGGCGGTGGGTGGACTTGCGGCTGCGGCGGTAGCGGATGGGCTTGCGGCGGCGGCGTTAGCGGGTGGGCTTGTAATGGCGAGTGGACTTGCGGCGGCGGGTGGGCTTGTAACGGCGGCGGCGGTATGCTATGTTTATTTCTCCTGTGTCGTAACATGACATCTCTCCTTGAAAACATTTTTTCACAGACCGGACAGGTGGAAACCCCCATGGTGATCCAATACGGTGTGCGATTAGAGGGTATGAAGCTTTCTTTTATACCCTAAACTCTGTTGACGCTTCAAGGCAGCAAGTGCCCGTTCCACCACAGCCTTCACCTCCGACACATGTAGTATTGTCATGGGGAGGGGTGTTGTCTTCGATACCTGTTTGGTTGTCATCGTTTTCATTTTATGTGTTACCTGTCTCTTCTTGTCTTCAGCGTGGACTTCTTGGCTGCTTGTGGTTTCTTTCTCTGTTGTGATTTTCTCAACGTAGTCTTCCTAAATATATCTCTAGGGTCAAGTCTAATCTCTGATGCTCTCTTCATGTTGTTCACGTCCAATACGTTTGCTGGCGAGAGTAAAACTGTTTGTCGGGCTACACTACTGTAGAGTTTATACTGTCTTACACGTGCAGGGAATCTTGGAAGACACTCTTTTCTTCACAGCACATGTACACTTGTGAGTATGTTAAAAAAGTGATCAGTATGTGTATTTTAATTTGGTTTTACAATACACACTGGTAAATAATCCTTGATGGTCTTCACCTTTGGCTTCCACAGGCAGCAGGCCCAGTAACCCATGCTTATCGGCGACTGACGGGGATCCGTTGGTCAGTCCCGCCTCTCTGAAATAACTCCCTTTAAAAATAACAAATGTACAACACTTCTTCCCTAACATATCATGAATACGGGACACTGGTCACACAATTTATGAATGGGAAGCTTCAGGTGAAGCTGGTATGTTAACATTAATTGTAAGGCCAGGGTATGTTGACATTGTTATGGGCGGTCGGGTCGCTTAGTCTCTCTGCTATACATTAGCTATGAATAAACCTGCTTCAACATATATTTCCAATAAAACATTTTCCTCGTCAAACAATTTTCCATGATAAACTCTGTTCTCTAGTCGAATTAAGGGTGAGTATTGTAAACATGAAAATGTCCTATAGATTGCTTCCATCACTTTCCCAACAAACCTAGCTTCGTGTCGTCACACGGGTACATGTCAAAATAGCACGTTCTGAAGTAAAACTGTGCACATCATGTTACACGGTTAAAACTCAAACCGTAGGGCTTATTTGTCATCGCGTGCAATGGAAACGCTAGCATTGAAACATCAACTATGCAAGTCGGGACAGGGCTGAATAATTCTTTACAAATGGTTCACAATAGTACGCAGCGCGGGTGATTCGAAATCCTGTTGCCTTCAGCGTTATAGTCAATGCAGGGTGACGTGACTACCTCGTTGTTGCGCGCTAAATGTAATTAAACGACACTGCTAGCTTGCTGATTGTGTAGTCTTATCTATTTCTTCTATATTTTTTTCCATACAGGTTGTCTAACGTTCATGGTGTACAACGTGTAGACCGTACAAGATGAATTTGATCCAGCTAGACATACATTTTTTATTCCTACATTACCCGGCGTATACCGTGTTGACACAACCCGTCTCTATTGTGGTATGATGTACTTTCAACACACACCCTGTATTCATCAAACCAGGTTGCACGCTCTAGCGAGCGCGGGTTAAACGACAAGGCCATGTGAGTTGTCAAGCCCGCTCAATTCAAACTGGGCTGCTTGTCTATTCAGAGCAGCACGCTTTACATTTAGCTCTATTCATAACCCTTTACTTTTGTTTTCTTATGAATTCTTTTCTGCCTTATAAACACACACCTTTCATTCCCCACCCTTTCCCGACGCGCTGTTGATGCATGAGTCATCCTATCCGATCACGTGACTTGGATCAACCAATCACCTTCGCATCCGCCTGGATCAACCGGATCAAACAAAAAAGGTTCCTGCGGACCCGTTCTATACTACTTATGTGCTGACGGCAGTATACTGGTCCTGAGGAATGTTAACTCGTTATATGCTGACGGCAGTATACTAGTCCTGAAGAATGTTAACTCTCTATGTGCTGACGACAGTATACTTGTCCTGAAGAATGTTAACTCTCTATGTGCTGACGGCAATAAATTGGTAATAAAGAATGTTAACTCTCTATGTGCTGACGGCAGTATACTGGACCTGAAGAATATTAACTCATTATGTGCTGACGGCAGTATACTTGTCCTGTAGAGGGTTAACTCTCTATGTACTGACAGCAGTATACTAGTCCTGCAGAGGGTTAACTCTCTATGTACTGACGGCAGTATACTGGTCCTTTTGAGGGTTAACTCTCTATGTACAGACGGCAGTATACTAGTCCTGTAGAGAACTCTCTATGTGCTGACGGCAGTATATTGGTCTTGAAGAATGTTAACTTGATATTTGCCAACGGCAGCATAAAGGCCCTGAAGAGGGTTAACTCTTTATGTACTTACGTCAGTATACTGGTCCTGTAGAGGGTTAGATCTCTATATACTGACGGCAGTACACTATTCCTACAGAGGGTTAACTCTCTATGTACTGACGGCAGTATACTTGTCCTTTTGAGGGTTAACTCTCTATGTACAGACGGCAGTATACTAGTCCTGTAGAGAACTCTCTATGTGCTGACGGCAGTATACTGGTCTTGAAGAATGTTAACTTGATATTTGCCAACGGCAGCATAAAGGCCCTGAAGAGGGTTAACTCTTTATGTGCTGACGGCAGTATACTGGTCGTGTAGAGGGTTGACTCCCTATCTGCTGACGGCAGTATACTTGTCCTGCAGAATGTTAACTCTCTATGTGCTGACGACAGTATACTTGTCCTGAAGAATGTTAACTCTCTATGTGCTGACGGCAATATACTGGTAACAAAGAATGTTAACTCTCTATGTACTGACGGCAGTATACTGGTCTGGAAGAATGTTTACTCTCTATGTGCTGACGGCAGTATACTGGTCCTGAGGAATGTTAACTCGTTATGTGTTGACGGCAGTATACTTGTCCTGTAGAGGGTTAACTCTCTATGTGCTGACGGCAGTATAGAAGTCCTGTAGAGGGTTAACTCTCTATCTACTGACGGCAGTATACTGGTCCTGTTGAGGGTTAACTCTCTATGTACTGACGGCAGTATACTGGTCCTGTTGAGGGTTAACTCTCTATGTACTGACGGCTGTATACAAGTCCTGTAGAGGGTTAACTCCCTATGTGCTGACGGCAGTATACTGGTCGTGTAGAGGGTTAACACTCGATGTGCTGACCGCAGTATACTGGTCCTGTAGAGGGTTAACTCTCTATGTACTGACGGCAGTATACTAGTCCTGTAGAGGGTTAACTCTCTTTGTGACGATGGCAGTTTACTTGTCCTGAAGAATGTTAACTCTCTATGTGCTGACGACAGTATACTGGTCCTGGAGAATGTTAACTCTCTATGTGCTGACGGCAATATACTGGTAACAAAGAATGTTAACTCTCTATGTACTGACGGCAGTATACTGGTCTGGAAGAATGTTTACTCTCTATGTGCTGACGGCAGTATACTGGTCCTGAGGAATGTTAACTCGTTATGTGTTGACGGCAGTATACTTGTCCTGTAGAGGGTTAACTCTCTATGTGCTGACGGCAGTATAGAAGTCCTGTAGAGGGTTAACTCTCTATGTACTGACGGCAGTATACTGGTCCTGTTGAGGGTTAACTCTCTATGTACTGACGGCAGGATACTGGTCCTGTTGAGGGTTAACTCTCTATGTACTGACGGCTGTATACAAGTCCTGTAGAGGGTTAACTCCCTATGTGCTGACGGCAGTATACTGGTCGTGTAGAGGGTTAACACTCGATGTGCTGACCGCAGTATACTGGTCCTGTAGAGGGTTAACTCTCTATGTACTGACGGCAGTATACTAGTCCTGTAGAGGGTTAACTCTCTGTGTGACGATGGCAGTTTACTTGTCCTGAAGAATGTTAACTCTCTATGTGCTGACGACAGTATACTGGTCCTGGAGAATGTTAACTCTCTATGTGCTGACGGCAGTATACTTGTCCTGAAGAATGTTAACTCTCTATGTGCTGACGGCAGTATAATTGTCCTGAAGAATGTTAACTCTCTTTTTGCTGACGGCAGTATACTTGTCCTGAAGAGGGTTCACTCTCTTTGTACTAACGGCAGTATACTAGTCCTGTAGAGGGTTAACTCTCGATGTGCTGACGGCAGTATACTGGTCCTGAAGAATGTTAACTCTCTATGTGCTGACGGCAATATACTGGTCTTGAAGAATGTTAACCTTTTATGCGCTGATGGCAGTATACTGGCCCTGAAGAGGGTTCACTCTTTATGTGCTGATGGAAGAATACTGGTCCCGAAGAATGTTAACTCTATATACTGACCGCAGTATACTGGTCTCGAAGAATGTTAACTCTCCATGTACTGACGGCAGTATACAGGTCCTGAAGAGAGTTAACTTTATAATATAACTGGGAAATGTTCAAGTTAGTTACTGTTATTTATTCCAACGTCCTAAATGTCCATCGTCTCAACAGGGCGTCCAATCACTTTGGTTATATATCACTTCCCTGTTTCTATGTCTTAAGTTGTCATTCGGTAACTGCGGTCCAAATTTATCAACTTATTCATCTATTGTTACAAACTTGACTGATTTGTTTACACAATAAAAAATCTAATTGATCATGAACTACAGAGGCAGCCAAGCACCTGTATCAGAAATGTAAAAGCAGCTATATTACATGTAGTCCCAAAACCTGGCAACTATTTCGTCTTAATATAACTGAAAAAATGCTGCTGCGACGTGACATGTAAACTTACTCACAGAAAATATACTTTTCGCGAGAGTGTAGCACAATTTTATTTAAGCTTTGTTTACAATTTAATAAAACTATAATAATATGAATATTAAAATCCATCTTCACTTGTCAAGTTTACTAAAATGTCACCAGTTGGAAGATGTCACAGATAAACAAGGATTCTGAGTGTGATCCCCACTCTGCCAGCACACAGCAGAGGATTAACAATTTATGTGAGTGAGTAAAGTTTTACGCCGCTTTCAGAAGTTACTAAATTTATACAAGCACAGAAGTCATGCCAAAAACGCTCACAGCTGTTAGTGAGTAAACTCAACTGAGGATTTTACAAGTATCCATCACAACCTATGAAAGCTGACATGTGAATAAATTCAGTTCACTGAAATTTAAATAATTCAGGTACTTGCAGTAACCAGTTAACAGTTCTTAATCGTAGAAAGCATCTTTTATATGGATAAGGTTTTACTATATCATCATTATATTATTTATGTATATATTTTATGATAATTTGTCTCTCATAATTCTATTGAATGGTTCTGTACATTCTATCTATGTCAAGTTGTACAAAGCTGTTTTATGTATGTACAGAAGTGAGACTATTGTCTGTCTGTCTGTCTGTCTGTCTGTCTGTGAAGACATCAAATCCTATCAAAGGTCAGACAACATGGCTGTTCATATTCATTTCCAATATAATGTTATAATTAGTGATAAATGGTAGACTCCCACACAAAACTTTCTGTTATTAATTTCTACAAAATACAAACCAGAAATTTGAGAGTGGGGAAATGGGACATATTCCTTCGTGACATAATAAGACATGAGTGTTGGTGACTGCTTTATCATAATTGTACCATCTAAAGCATACATTTGGCGAACGAAAAACGTTTTATTGGCAATCACAATGAATAACACCATGTGGGCAAAACTTAAAGGGGCACCAATCTCTGGCTTCTTCTCGGCTGTCTGACACTGGCCGCTGGAGCTCACTAGCGGCCGTGACTCGATTTGCACGCTAACACAACTGAGCGTGACAAGAGACTGGGCTACGGTCTGTAAAGACAGCGTAAATAAACTTGGAGGCAATGTTTATTTTACGCATTTTTGAACACTCCCAGCTGACGCAAAACATTTTCAAAATGGTTTCATTGTAGTTTTTCAAAAACATTTTCGTCAAAAACATTTGATTAACGTTTTAGAAATATTTTACATCTATTAAAAATGTTATTGAAATGTTTTCAAAATGTTATTCAAGAGCATCATGCTTTATCATAGGCGAAACTATTTCATAACATGTTATTACAATGTTTTCAACACATTGCAGAAATGTTTTGCGAGAACATATTTCATGAAACGTTATCATCATGTTTTAAATACATTGTGTACGCATATTTAAAATCATCCGAATAAGGTGTAAATGTCTAATACTTATTCAAAATGTTCAAAAGATACAGTTTAATCTGTAGGCTAAATGTCTAATGTGAGTGAGTTGGGTTTAACGCCGCTTTTAGCAGTATTCCAGTTATATCTCGGCGTGTCAGCTTAATGTGGGAGGAAAGCCCGAAGTGATGCAGGTCTCGGTGAAACCCACGAGCACGGGTATACGTATGGTGCTGTCAAAGCTAGAAACATAATCTGGGCGAACCGGGATTCGAACCCACAATCATAGGTTTCTGGCATGCTCAGGGGACGCAACTCTGCCCAGCGAATTGCGGCGCCTTAGACGACTGGGCCACCCGTGCCCCCTCTAAATGTCTGAAGAAAATATAGCCGATATGATGTTTGTTGCTGATCACAGGTACTGTCACACATGACACTACACTATTACGTCTATTTTGCACCCGCCATCACCAGTTCAAGTTTACTCTACATCCAAGTGGATCGTCGAACTCTGATTGATTTGTTAGAGGGTAAGTTCATTTTCAAAAGCAGTATCTTCTTATCTAAGCAGTATCTAAATTGCATTGTGTAAATATAACATTTGTTACATTTGACCACTTTCTAAATGGCATTGTGCATCATTTCAAAACCTAAATTTAATCACATACAGAACTTTACCCCCAAATGCGATTTATGCAGGGTCAGATGGGTTAGCTATCGTATCTAACACCCACACAAAGTGGAAAGTTATTCCAATAGCTATAAGCTCGGATTTTGCAATAAGTGTTATATTGTCACAAACAGGCTACTGTGATGTTTATGTAATAGCCAGGTGACTACCATCTACAAATGTGTTAAACTCCGTGTACTGTAAATATGCCCTTGATGAACTGATGGATATAAATATATATGATAATCTGTGCGAGTTAAGAACAGTTTTCATCTTGGGTGATTTAAATGCTGATGTTTGTAAGGCCAATCTAACAGCACGGGATAAGCTACTTAGAAATGTTATAGAAAATAGACATCTTTTACATGCAGCAAATATGGCACGATTCGGAGGACCAGGATATACATGAAGATCAAAGGATAACATGCCACGAAGCCTAATAGACTATATTCTTGCACCGTCATGGCTACGGAACTTCGTTACAGACTGTTACATTATAGCACGCTGTACACATTCACGGGTAACTCCGCATGGCGTGTGTAACTTTGACGTCGTCTTTCCATGTGATCCCGGTTGCCTTTCTGAGGCATGAGTCATGGCTGTTTTGTATATCCTGTAATTCGAAAACCTGTCGCACCGTGGATCGTTGCACAAGTCGTTCCCCACAGCAACGTGAACAGGGCGGCCTGTAAAAAGTTAGAATAAAGTGGGGACTTGATTCAAGAACCAGGAGGGGCACGGTAACACGTGATCAGCCCGACAAATCCGTTCAGTCTACTCTTGCGCAAAGCGATCGTTCGCTAAAGATCTAATCGAAATCTCCTTGATCCTCTGGGCACGTGGTCAAACCAAATTTATCTTCTTTCCCTAGACTCTATAAAATATTGAGTTTCAATAAAACCGTATTCTATTTAGTTTCCATTTATTGTACTGGTAGTACATTTTGATGTCGCCAATGTGGTTATACGGGCTTTGTAGTTGATAACCCTTATAAAACATCCGTCCTATAACCATGTATTAGGGCGACCCTTAAAGCACAGAAACAGCTCATGGCAGAGGAGTGTGTTATTTTGTAAACGACTGTGCTTACACATGCAGTAGGAAATTATATAGAGCGATTTCACAATACAATGAACGCGTCCAGTCAATATTCAGGAACCACTGATATTTCACTTTAAGGACGAAGGTCGATTTTAATCTCTTGACGTTGTACGAATGCACTGGTGACATTATCACAGTGCCGTCAATGAAATACAGCAAGAATTTACAAGAGAATTTATGGATGCCAACTTCTTTATGATGACGAACACAACGTTTCGGAGTCTATGCTTACTCCTTCATCAATTGAAATGATTACCGGCTATTGAAAATTTATATGATATAATAAATATACATCTAAACCCACATATGAGGGTTGTTTTGGAGATATATATTACAAACACAACCTGTTCCGATCTGAACGTGCATGTTTGCGTTGAGCAGTATGCACATAGCCACTTTTGGCGTATGTTATGTTGGCAGACACAGCTAAAATTTGGTTTTAGGCATATTTTGACCAACCAGTGAAATGCCCAAGGGTCCAGTGCCTCTGAACCAAAGATGGCAAATTATTGGTATGCACCAGACTGGTATGTCATGTCGTGTTATTGAAGCACAACTGAACATTAATCGCACTGTCAACAGCAGGCTAATACGTAAGCATACTGCTTCCGGTGAAGTGAAGGATGCACCGAGGTCTGGACGTCCCAGAAAAAAACAATGACAGGGAAGATCGTGCTGTCGTACGCCAAGCCAGACGAAGCCCAAAGTCTACTCGTACACAGCTGCAACATGGATGGCATCCATACAACAGAGTGTCCATCAGCACCATCAGACGACGTCTAAATTCTGCAGGATTGAGAGCAAGACGACCACTCCTCACAAATCAGCACCGCCATGCCCGTTTAGCCTGGAACCTGAGGACACAGAGAAGGATCCAGTGGTCCGATGAAAGCAGATGTTTGCTACATCATACAGACGGGAGGGCACGAGTTTGGAGGCAGAGAGGCACAGCATATGATCAGAGGAACATTCAAGTTGATGTTCCATTTGGGGATGGATCCGTCATGGTGTGGGGGTGTTGTTCCTACGATTGTAAGCTTGACCTCATCACAGTTCCCGGAACACTGAATGGACAGAGGTACTAGAACTTGATCCTGGACGGTGCTGTTGTGCCTCATTTCGATAACCATGCTCTCGCCACACGTCCAGTCTTCATGGACGATAATGCCAGACCACATCGTGCTCGAGCTGTTGTTCAGCATCTCCAACACAACGCCATTGAGACACTACCCTGGCCTGCCAGAAGTCCAGACATTAATCCTATTGAGCATTTATTGGACATTTTGGGACGTAGGGTGAGAGCAAGGGATCCTCCAGTTCAGAACCTTCAGGAATTGACCCATGCATTGCATAATGAGTGGCAGCAGATCCCCCAACAGAGATTCAGACGTCTGTTGACCAGCATGAGACGGCGTGTAGAACATGTTATCCAAGTGCGAGGCGGTTACCCCAGATACTGAGTTAGCCAGTCATTGTGGACCTTACTAGTGTGTTCGACATAAATGAAATGTGAACTGTGTTGTGTGTCTGTTGTAACGACTCCGACAGCGATACTTATTTCACATTATTTCATGGTGATTTTAGTGAACTTTGTTTGCTCCCACTAAACCCTCAATTAGTGCTCAAATTCGGTCTTGTCAATTTTCCGACTGAACGCTCACATGAGGCCATATAAACAGTTTAATGTGCTTTCCTAAGCACCATTTTTATGAGATTGAAGATCCAGTTTTAGTTAGTGAAAAAAAGGGGGTGGTGCGATATTTATGACGAGGTGTATATATGGACATATATGTATTATGTAATGTAGTATATTAGGAGAAAGTATTGCTTCTAAAAAAACAATTGGAGTGAGCCGGGTCGGGTGATGTTTCCGGTTATAGTGTGATATGCTGTCTATTTCACCATGTAAAAGTCAATGTGTCAATCCAGTCAATGTATCAACGCGTGTCGGTCTGACGTTGATTAATGAACAATTTGCATACTCGTATATGCAAGGGGCCGACGTATGGTTCTCAGTAGGAAGTGACAACTTGGAGACGATGGCTTGCAGTATATACAGTTTTACTTTATACATGTAGATATATACATACAAAAGACACTATGTGTCAGGTCAGCACATAGTGGTAGTGGTTGTTGTCTAGGTGCCCCGGAGCACCCAGCCTAACCCTAGCTAGGCTAAGGGTAAGACCTTTTTTCTCCTTTCTGGACCAAGGCTTATATAGCCAAGGTCACCTGACATTTAGTAAGTAATAAATATAAATGTAAACAGTAAATCATCAGTGACATACTTGCACATCCTGTTCAGGATGGCAGACGGTCGATGTACACAAAAATGGGGATTAACAATTGGGATTAGCATCTTATAAATAACAGCAATTAAGTGTTTCAAGGCATATAGATGTCATGGCTCCAGGGTAATGAGCCTTTGCAATCAAATGTTCTTCAGACAATGGATGTCGTAAATCAGTCGCTATGACAAATGCATAAAATGACGGAACTTTGCACTTAGGCAATTGACATGACACCTAAAAAACTCTGTTGAGATATCTCTCCATTTATTTCATAACGATAAAGAATTCAAAACATATTGATGATAAATTGAATCACCCAGTGACTGAAAATGATAATTAAGAACAAAAACGAAATATATATATATAATTGATCTATTGTGATATTTTTAGCTCTTTTGTACTCATCAACACGTTTTAGTTAATACGTCAATATAAATGGACAGATGTTTCAATTGGTAAAATGACTGAAATATTTAGGCATTGTATATTGTTTAAATAAATAACATTGACTGCGTTACACCGTTGGACACTTGAATTAAATATATTTCTTTCTTTTCTTTTCTTTCAAATCTCGGGAAATTGGAGTGTTACAGGTTACCCCTGCTACCGGAAGTCATGACATGCTTACCTTGGTGCCATGACACCTGGTGTCGTTGATGCTTTTTCAGCTATTTTGACCTTTACGCCAAACGAATTCTGTTTCGGCGAATAATCAGGACCGGTTATTCTCTCGTATCGGCGTCTTATGTTTACGACGACGTCATTTCACAGAGAATAAGGGGCGTGGCTATTGTTGACTGTGCACTCACCTGTGCAAGCTGAAGTACAAGTACATCCTGATGCATTCACATGCTTCAGGTGGGGTATTTTAAACAACGGCTCTCCCGGTTACAACCGGATCTTGAGTTGTTCACACCTGGGACTGGTGACTATCTTGCCCGTGGACATGCAGTGACTATTCTGTTCTAATCTTGGTCAACATAGCTGCATGGTAGCAGGAGGGTAAGTTTCTGTACTATCTCATCAAACCATAAAAGTGTTCAAAAACACAACTGAGGTAATAATTATGTTGAAGATTTTTAGTGTTCAGTTGCACAATAACCCTAATATAAACCCTAACCCTAACCCTTCCTGAGATTTAATCAGGACACAACATGCTTACCTTATTCACGATCACCTTCTGTGATCACGGGTTTTCAAGGACCCATTCATATAATTTTCACCGAAATATTGCCCTTCGTCGGATAATGGAGACCCAGAGCTCCAGAGCTCTTTTTGAGCAATTGGGTTTTTTCTCTGGGGTTTCTATTTTAATTGGGTTATTACATTTTTCATTGGGTAACTAATATATTTTCACTCGTCTATTCATCAGTCTATTTGTTTGGCCCCCTGACATCAGAAGTAGAGACTATGTACCTAAATACAGAATGCGCTATGACCAGACTGACTCTTACAAATATAAGAAGTTGCGATATTATATTCAGAATGCTTAATCTCATGTCTCTATTCACATTTGTTCAAATGACTCTGTCCTTATTAACATGGAATGTACGTGGGATCCTCCATGGTACAGATTATATTTGTAACACCTTATCACTGCCAGTTGACCTTGTTGCCTTACAAGAGCACTGGCTATCGCCTGATAAAATAGACTGTTTAAGATCATTTCAAAACCTTAAAGTTTATCACATACAGAGCTTTACCCCCAAATGCGATTTATGCACGAGGGTCAGATGTGTTAGCTATCCTATCTAACACCCACACAAAGTGGAAAGTTCTTCCAATAGCTACAAGCTCAGATTATGCAATAAGTGTTAAATTGTCACAAACAGGCTACTGTGATGTTTATGTAATAGCCAGTCGATTACCATCTACAAATGTGTTAAACTCTGTATACTGTAATGCCATTTATGAACTGATGGATATATATGATAATCTGTGCCAGTTAGGAAATAATTTTAACTTGGGTGATTTAAATGCTGATGTTTGTAAGGCCAATCTAACAGCACGGGATATGCTACTTAGAAATGTTATAGAAAATAGACAAATATTACATGCAGTAAATATGGTACAATTCGGAGGACCAGGATATACATGCAGATCAAAGGATAACATGCCACGAAGCCTAATAGACTATATTCTTGTACCGTCATGGCTACGGAACTTCGTTACAGACTGTTACATTATAGCAAGCTGTCCTTATGAAATATCTGATCACTTTCCCTGTCATATTTCTATATCACAAGAAGGGCTAACTAGCCACGATCAAAATATTAAGCGAGTTATCCCTAAGTGGGAAAAAGCAAATAAGACTAATACTTCTATGTTTCAAGAAGTTGATAGATATATTAAGTGTACACATGATTGCAATCCAGATCCCCACTCCTTATATCCACAAAATTTAGAAAACCAATGTGATATCATAAATGAAATTCTTATACATGCAGGTAACAAATGTATCCCACAAAGTGTGTTTAAACCATTTCTTAAACCATTTTGGAGACAAGATGGTCTTGATAACGCGCACTATCGTATGAGGGTGGCTCGATGAGCTTGGATTCAAAATGGTAGATCGAGAGATAAAGATTCAAACGAACGTATATCTTACAAAAATGAAAAAAGATGTTTTAGACGCCTTTATCGCAAATCCTAAAAAGGTAAAAGGAAGGAAGTCCTTACAGAAATAGAAAAATCATCTGAACTTGATATACATTCCTTTTACAAAACTGTAAGAAAGCAAAGGTCACAAACTACAGATATAACAAAACTCAACTACGAGAGAGAGAGTCTCACAACACCCTCGGACATAGATTGTGGGGAAAATATTACTCTGATCTAGCTCAGTCATATTGTTCAGACACTTTTGATGAACATTTTCGAAAAGAAATATCTTCTTACCTAGAACGTATTCACGAAGAGATAGGGGCACATGATGAGGAACTAGAAAGACAATTTTCTTTCTGTAGAAATAAATTAAACTATAAAAACACTTAGTAGAAACAAGTCCCCTGGGCCTGATAATGTTTCAAACGAGCATAAAATTCACGGGGGTGAATCCTTGATAAGATATCTGTGTGCCCTGTTTAATGCTATGTGAAGACTACAATACATTCCTTCTAATTATAGACTAGGAATGGTCATTCCTATATACAAGGGTAAGAATGACAAATCGGATCCCCGAAACTATAGAGGTAACCTTAACTTCATGCATTGGAAAGCTGTTTGAAAAACTTATTGTTAAGCGCACTGAACTAAAAATGATATAGACGAATCCTGATTTCCCTGACGGCTTGAGGAAAGAACATGGAGCAATAATGTCCGTTTTTACCTTCATTGAAAGTATTCAATTTTACATACAGCGAGATTCTACAGTATATGCTGCTTTCTTAGACAATGAAAAGGATTACGACAGAATATGGCAGGACGGCCTTTTTTATAAATTACACCAAATGGGTATCAGAGGAAATACATGGAAGTTATTACACCATAGCTATACAAATAGCCATGCTTTTGTGACTTATCAGGGTAAACAGTCAGATATATACCATGTAAGACAAAGTGTCAGACAAGGAAGAGTTCTCTCTGCTTGGTTCTTTTTAGCCTTTATTAATGACCTTATAACAGCCCTTAGACAAGCAAACAGTGGTATTTGTGTATTTGGTCTAGATATTCCAACTCTTTTGCTTGCAGGCGACACAACTCTTGTTAGCACCTCACCACGAGGGCTACAAAAAGCACTTGATACAGTACATTTAGCCTCAAAGTGGAAACTAACGTATAACCCTTCAAAAAGTAATGTTGTTGTCTTCTTTAAGACAAAACAAAAGGGGTTAGATATTAACTGCAAACTTGGTGATATAAATATAACAACCTCTGACTCTGTCATGTATGGTGGCATACTACTAACACATAACCTGTCATGTAAATCAAGTATTGAAAAATGTTGTCAAAAAGCAAGACAAAGTATTAATTCGCTAAAATCTGTTGGACTCAACAGTTCTGAGCTACGTCCAGCTACCAGTGTAATAATCTGGTTAAGAATGATATTAAAAACAGGTTTTTACGGCTGCGAACTGCTCTTTGATATCAAGGGTCAAAACATTAATGTCATTGAAAATACTCAACGCTATTTCGCATGAACTGTACAAGGACTTGATAAAAGATCTCCATCAGAATCCACTATTGCTAATCTTGGGCTGTGGTCAATGATCGGATATATCGATAAGTGTAAACTTCAGCTGCTTGGCCGCTTATGTAACTTACCCTGTAACAATATTGCTAAACATCTTTTTTTGTACGCATGTTGTACGCATGTTGAAAAACTTTATTTGGTATTTCAAACAATTACGTTTTCCATTTAATGCATGCGATTCTGTGCTTAAGGTAATTGAAAGTACAGTAAACTACGGTTATAACGAACTCAAAGGGACTACTATTTTTAGTTCGTTATAACCGTAGTTCGTTATAAGCATATATACAGCATAACTACAGCAAACAGTCGGGACTAAAAAGTAAGTTGGTTATATCCGTCAGTTCGTTTTAAGCGAATTCGTTATACCCGCAATCTACTGTAATTGGGTTTTGAATAGATTTGGGGGGTATTTTACGCAAATACGCAGCTTATCTGTAACTCTGGAGACCGTTATTTTCAGGCGTTGACGTCTTGTAGTTAGTTGTAGAGTTGTTGCATTTGTTTCCCATTTTGAAAATGTAATGATCGATCAAGTAAAGTATACGACAGAATAAGGAGCATTTTGGGGCCCTGGAATATGCAAATAAGGGAGGACGAGAGCCTTAACAAATCATTATAAAAGATAAGTGTCCAATGAATGAGTAGTAACCTTTGCTCTTTTCAACAACTGCGTGTTTAATACTTCCAACAACGAGATGCATGGCTTAGGCTTAAATATGTTAAAGGTCTGTTTTTTTAGATTCCCGGAAAGAACTTTTCTTGTGTTTGATATATTTGAAAATAAGCAAGTCTTTGCCCCATCTGATGTTTGTGATAACAGAGTTAAATTCTCAATTGGAGTTCGCGAGATCTAACTTCTTCTTTCAGCCATCCTTATGTATTTGATAATTTGAGGCCCAAACCTACGAGTGAGTGAGTAAGGTTTTACGTTGCTTTTAGCAATATTCCAGCAACATTACTGAGGGGGACACCAAAATGGGCTTCACACAATATACCCATGGGGAATCGAACCTGGGTCTTCGACTTGACGGGCTAACCCTTTAACTACTGGGCTGACCCTAATCATGATAAATTTCAGACCTATAAATTTCGATGTCTTCAGCAATTTGAATATTTTACAATCCTGCGGGCCAACATAATGGATATCCTACCTCGCCACTTCGTCAGTTGGGTGATGGTTGGCTCAAATGTGCTAACTAATGTTACCTTCCAAGTACTGGTTAGCGTCAACATGCTATTTTTGATCGGGGTGTTCATGTTAAACTGCGACATGGTATCTCAATGGGCTGGCACCATAAACCGGCATTATTCTCGACTAGCACAAGCAGACACCTAGACAGACAGACACACACACACACACACACATACACACACACACACACACACACACACACACAGCGCTCCGTCTAACACCATTTCACCTCACCAACTCCTCATATCTAAGTATCTACAATGACCATCTTCTGGGAGCGCTATTCTCTGTAGCCTTGTACCCACTATCAGGTTACCGTATTCGACGTATTAGGAGCCCGGGGCGCTCTCAAAATTGAAAGTAGTAGGCTCTTATATAGAATATAATTTTGGTGAGAACAAAAACGGAGTTGAAAAATTGTAAATTCCGTACATGTAGTTTATGCTGACAGCCTGACATGATACTTTAAAATCGTTCTATGATGTGTAATGTACACAGTCAAGGGCAACTCCGCATGGCGCGTGTAACCTATGATTGTGAGTTCGAATCCCGGTTCGCCCCGATTATGTTTCTAGGCTTGTCACGCCATACCCGTGCTCGTGGGTTTCACCACAGTGGTAAACGTCTGAGACCTGCATCACTTCGGGCTTTCCTCCCTCATTAAGCTGACACGCCGCGATATAACTGGACTATTGTTAAAAGCGGCGATAAACCCAACTCACTCACACTCAAGATATCATCGGGATGGATTGCAAGCATTTGGCGAGAACATTTCTTTTGAAAATTTACTAATCATAAATCATTTCTGGAAATTCAACTAATATATTATATTTTTGCTCAATGAGTGTACTTTCAAGTGAAAATCAATAGAGGTAATGTAATCATCCAATCTATAGATACATGTGGTATGTTTGTTTGTTTGTTGTTAAACGCCGCTATATGACGATGGTCTGTAAATTCTCGAAACTGGACCAGACAATCCAGTGATTAAAATCATGAGCATCGATCATCGATCCACGCAATTGGGATCGATGGCATGCATCAACCAAGTCAGCGAGCCTGACCACCCGATCCCGTTAGCCGCCTCTTACAACAAGCATAGTCGCCTTTTACGGCAAGCATGGGAAGCTATTCTACCCCGGATCTTTTTGTCTCATGTGGTGTGTAAACTGCTGAACAAAAGAATGTAAATATCTTTGTCTAATGTTTTGATGGTGGCTAAAAGTGAAACAACTGTTATTCGATGGTGAAGTATTTGATACGGGTATCATAGTTGTGTAGTGGACATCGCGTTTGCAGTGTTTCGGCGCCTGTGGTCAGCCTAGCGTCGGTTTGATCATTGTTGATAAAATCCAACTTTCAAGTGTATACGTTTACTTGTGGTAGGGTCTGTGAAGCAGATTCATCATCATGGTTGCAGATGTTTTGTTAATGTAATGTGAGATGGGGTAACTCTCTCATGCATGATAGTGTGAAGGCAATTCGTGCTCCCAGCTGTGTTTTATTGTACGATAAATAACTCCCACTCTTTTATAGGATATAAACATGATTATATTACAGCCTCTGTAAGGGTGTTGCTAAATGTACAAGCTTTAAAAATAAGTTACCTTAATATTAATTATGATGACTCTCTGATTAGAATCCGACCTCCGGAAATGTTGGACAAGTCTATTTTGTGAACAGGTGGGTTAAGTTTGGTATTTCCGGCATATTTTCACTATCCTCCTAATACCTATTGTCATAATCCTCCCACATTGTGATGCGATCGTTCACATATTCGAATCTCCAGAAATGGCGTAATGATAGAACAATGTGAAATAAACACGCTCCGTTCTTCGTTGTTCTATGCTATTTATCGCCTAGCTAGCTTTTTTGTTGGAATACAAATGAGACTAGATAATTTTAACTTGCAGAACCGGTAAGTCATGACTGCGTGGGAGAGGGTTGTGACTAGGTGTTTTGTAACTGACAGAGATGACAGGGTTTGCGTAATAATACTTTATGTCACACCTGTTGGTATTGGTTGCCATACGGGTGAGTGATGGTTGAGTGAAGGTTTACGGCTCTGCATTGAGTGGTGCTTAGTGTTCACGTGGTGTTCACGTGGTGTTCACGTGGTGTTCACGTGGTGTTCGGTGGGTCTTCACGGGGTCTTCACGTGATATAGGATTTGGATATAGAATTGTGTTTGTCCACATAGTGTAGGATTTGAATAGAGGAGTGTGTAGTGTTCGGCTAGTGCAGGGTATGGATACAGAAGTGTGTGGTGTTCACATAATGTAGGATTTGTAAAGAGAAGTGTGTGGTGTTCACAGAGTATATGGTTCAAGACTAAGACACTCTAATACAAATATCTTCTACTCTATAAAATATTGAGTTTAAATAAAACCGTATTCTATTTAGTTTCCATCTATTGTACTGGTAGTACATTTTGATGTCGCCAATGTGGTTATACGGGCTTTGTAGTTGATAACCCTCTAAAGCATCCGTCCTATAACCATGTATTAGGGCGACCTTTAAAGCGCAGAAACAGCTTATGGCAGAGGAGTGTGTTATTTTGTAAACGACTGTGCTTATATACATGCAGTAGGAAGTTATATAGAGCGATTTCACGATACAGTGAACGCGTCCAGTAAATATTCAGGAACCACTGATATTTCACTTCAGGGACGAAGGTCGATTTTAATCTCTTGACGTTGTAGGAATGTACTGGTGACATTAAAACATTGCCGTCAATGAAACATAACATGGCTTTGTAACATCAAGCCATCGATACTATTGGATAATACTTCATCTCGCCACAGGCTGTCATCGATATATCAATTCAATTATTATTTTCAAGATTTATTTCAAACAACATCGACTTTGGGCTACACACATTGTACCCATGTCGCTTTAACCACTAGGCTACCCGACCGCCCTGGCTAGATGGCAGATACCAAAAGTTACTACATGCAAGAAACAGCCAGCGACATCCAGCACTTTACAGGGTAATACTGTAACTCAGGGGGCAACATGCTGCAGACACCTTCAGTGCTATGTCTGTAGACCCCCCCCCCCCCCCCGAATGTTGGATAGTTTACAACTCGAATGTCAGACAACACTTTGTGGTGTAGTTACACATGCACGTCACATTTATCTGTAACTATCGCATCTTTCGTTGGAACTGCTTCCTAGGCCAGTAGCACAGCTATAACCACACCCTCTGCGAGGTTCCGAGAGATAATCGGTCTCCTTTTCAAGCATACATTCACCCGTTGTTCTTGTTCCCAGCACGACTCGGTTATGGAAAGACGCAACTCTGGAGCCGACCATGCATACGGATACACTGTTCAATTCAGCCGTAGCCGTCAGATCATCTCAGAACCTTCATATGTCTATTAGGTTATCGATATTTACGAGAAATACATGCTAGGTTGCATCGTGCAGCATTGGGTCACTGAAGCTTCCAATTTGGTAATGACCTCCACATGTCCACCACAAATATTTTTACAAACTTGACTGAAGCTTTGTGTGTAAACCAGATCAAACATCTTTTGAGCAAGAGTTGTAAAACACTTTTTAAAATCTTTGAATGCAAAGCTGAAGAACAACTACTGGTTGTATCCCATCGCCGGTTGATGCTTTTATTGAAGCGTGTACGTTAAATATGTTTAAGTACAGTTCTATAAACTGTACACGTGGACCTTTATGTGTAGTGTTTGTGTAGCTGTGACATTTATTGATTGATTGATTGATTAGTAAACTGTTTTATAGGTGTTCGGGCAACTAGGCCCATTTACACCTTGCCCATAATAAAGGCTTGCTAAGTACCTGGATATTTTATAAAGTAAACTCGCTCACTTCATTTCGTCTTCATGTTCGTAAATCCCTAGGACGGTGTGATAGCCTGTGGTAAAAGCACTGGATCGTCAGGCTTAAGACTGCGTTTAAAACCCCAGCCAAATGGTATTAAGCCTATTGTTGGTGTCTTCACTACCTGATGTGACTCAGTAAGATCATTCTGTAAGGCCGCCCTCCATCAGATGCCTGATTATCAATTAAGTGGGTCATCACCACTCTTCAGTTGTTGCCTTTATAGTTTCATTAAGTCATGAAATTAATGCGTCTCCAAATTAAATTAATGCGACTGTCATCCCCTAGTTTGAACATTAACATCCCTTCTTTACATTTTGCATTATATCCTATGTGGAAGTTTAACTTCACATTCTTCGTTTAAAATTTGAAATGCCAATCACATATTTACTCTACATTTTGTAATTGATTAGATCAGATCATACGGTGGGGTAGCCTAGTGATTGAAGCGTTCGCTCGTCACCTCGAAATTCCGTGTTCTATTCCCTACAATGTGTAAAGCTGTCTGGTGTTCCAGCACTCACTCATTCACTGCGGAAAATATACACCCATCACATGACTAACACTTGTGTGTGTTCCTGACCGCCCATACAGACATACTCGCATTTGTCGTGTTACATTCATGCTCGCGTTAATGTTTAAATCTAATACAGTAAACTACGGTTATAACGAACACGCTTATAACGAACTGACCGATATAACACTACCTGAGGTGACTCAGTAAACATCGTTTAAATATAAAGACTCACTCATTCTGTAAGGCCGCCCTCCATCAGATGCCTGATTATCAATTAAATGTGTCATCACAACTCTTCAGTTGTTGCCTTTATAGTTTCATTAAGCCATGAAATTAATGCGTCTCCAAATTAAAATACTGCGAGTGTCATCCCCTTAACATCCCTTCTTTACAGTTTGCATTATATTCTGTATGGAAGTTTAACTTCACATTCGTCCTTTAAGATTTGAAACGCCAATCCCATATTTACTCTACATTTCGTAATGGATGAGATCAGATCATACGGTGGGGTAGCCTAGTGATTAAAGCGTTCGCTCGTCACATCGAAGTTCCGTGTTTTATTCCCTACAATGTGTAAAGCTGTCTGGTGTTCCAGCACTCACTCACTCACTCACTGTGGAAAATATACACCCATCACATGGCTAACATTTGTGTGTAATATAACGATATGTTCGAGGACAGATTTCTGTTGCTGACCGCCCATACAGACATACTCGCCTTTGTCGTATTACATGCATGCTCGCGTTAATGTTTAAAGCTAATACTGTAAAATACGGTTATAACGAACGCGCTTATAACGAACTGACCGATATAACGAACTTACTTGTAAGCCCTGGCCTTGTGTTGCATATATGCTTATAACGAACTACGGTTATGTCGAACTAAAATGGGTGGTCCCTTCGAGTTCGTTATAACCGTAGTTTACTGTAAAGGGGATTCATTTGGCCTACCCTCAATTTTAAACATCTTTCTATTCATGTTGGTCAAACAATCCAACAAAATAATAATCAGAATACCAAGCCCCTTGGTAAGAGAGAATATGATTGACACCAAGTAGATTTACATGTACCCAGAATCCCAGCTGGACCTCATTGATAGGACATATAACTGTTCTATTATTCCTACGACATATCTATGTGAAGTCGATCTTTGTAAACGGCACAGCAGCAATGTTCCTTCAATGGCCATCTATGTATAACGTTATCGGGCTCTGCCCTGAGCATGACTGGGTGTATTCACTGTATTCACCAAGTCTTGCAATGGCTTTAAGACGTGCTACACATAAGAGACAGTTGATGGAGACAGCCATACAATTTCTCTCTTGAGTGTATTCATGTTCTGCCCCACAGTACATTTTTCATTACTATAGGTTATAGTAGCGTTTGTTTGCTAGAAAGGTTTGGGTAGGACACTCTCATGAATATATCCACCCTCTGCTCTCCAAATAGTCCATGCTACTGATTATGATTCATAAATCTTGTATTACAATTGGCGTATGTGTGAGAATATCAAACACAGGTGTGTGGTGAATGTGGTCCTGAAGAGACTGGACCCAACTGTTGCCGATCCATGGAGTGAGTGAGTGAGTGAGTATGGTTTTACGCCGCTTTCAGCATAATTTCTACAATGTCAAGCGGGGGACACCAGAAAAGGGCATAACACATTGTAACCATGAGGAGAATGGAACCCGGGTCTTTGGCGTGACGAGCAAACGCTTTAACCACTAGGCTAACCCACATATTTTCAAAAATATGTCTTAGTTTTATAAGATAAATTTGTGTTTGGGGAAGCCCTGTGTTGATTAAAACAAGTGACAAGGTCGTCTAAATCGCCGTACGAGTTTGTATGGTGTTTCCTCGCACGTATCTGCCAGTCTGGATTATCGGCCTTTGTTCCACCCAGATATTAATGTTACCACGTGTCTTCAATTACCGCGTCATGTTTGCTGTCATGATATATTTTCCCTATGGTTAACACAAGCATCATATTACAGCATTTCTGCATCAGTGACAAAAATGATGTCCGATGCAATTCCCTATTTTCCCTACCATATTTTCCCGTGTTTTTTTTTTTCAGGTGAACGATTGACTTGCCTTTGCATGCGTTTGTGACGGGTCCCTAGGGCAGGATGCGCTCGCCTTTTCGCGAACACCTGGTATTATTACTATTTGATGGTGATACATAAACACATGCTCATGGTATAGTCGGAATAGCACAATCGACTCTGCTTTTAGCACATATTAATATTGGATATGGAAAGGGTTTTGTCGCTTTATTTACTACAGCTGATAACTGGTATGTTTGCAATTTTAACAAACAAACAAAACTAAATTATTGTCATTAACCGATGCTCATGTTCTCAACTACTAGGTCATCTGGAGAAGACTCGTTGTTCACAGACCCTCGTAAAACACATATTTCCAGTTTCACATGTTTTCGCCTACTTTTACCATGATATCTCTCTGTGCTTGTACAAATCACTGCTCACTCGGCCAAAAATAAAAGATAAAAGCGCTCAGCTTGCCGGCACAAACCAACAGTGAAACCAGTTTAATGGAGCTGCATTGTAATGTGTTTAACTACTTTTGCGTGACACGGCCGTTCCATACATTCAAGCCTTCACAATACCACAGATAATTACACCAAGTCTCTCTTGACAACTCCCTCGACAACGAATACCTATCTTTTAATCCGGCGTTTTTACACAGATGAATAAACTCGGGAGTGAATATGATATGTTAAGTCGCTCCATTTTAAATAATAATGTGATCATGTTACAATCAATGACAGAGGGTCCGCATAATGGAAATGGTTTTGTCGTTTGTATTTCATGTTGTACAACACTGTATGCCTTCGAGTGATGAGGCTGATGGGGCAGCCTAGTGCTTAAAGCGTTCGTTCGTCACGCCGAAGATCCGGGTTCGATTCTCCAAATAGGTACAATGTGTGAAGCCCATTTCTGGTGTCTCCCGCCATGATATTGCTGAACATTGCTAAAAATGGCGTAAAACCATACGCACTCACTCAAATTTTCAAGGAGAGATGTCATGTTACGACACAGGAGAAATAAACATAGCATACCGCCGCCGCCGTTACAAGCCCACCCGCCGCCGCAAGTCCACTCGCCATTACAAGCCCACCCGCTAACGCCGCCGCCGTTACAAGCCCACCCGCTAACGCCGCCTCTGGCCAGTGGACTTGCGGCGGCGGGTGGGCATTTCCTCGTCAAACAATTTTCCATGATAAACTCTGTTCTCTCTTGGAATTAAGGGTGAGTATTGTAAACATGAAAATGTCCTATAGATTGCTTCCATCACTTTCCCAACAAACCTAGCTTCGTGCCGTCACACTGGTACATGTACTTATCAGTTTTCTATCTATTTTCAAAATAGCACGTTCTGAAGTAAAACTGTGCACATCATGTTACACGGTTAAAACTCAAACCGTAGGGCTTTTTTGTCATCGCGTTAAATGGAAATGCTAGCATTGAAACATCAACTATGCAAGTCGGGACAGGGCTGAATAATTCTTTACAAATGGTTCACAATAGTACGCAGCGCGGGGTGATTCGAAATCCGGCTGCCTTCAGCGTTACGTATATCGTGTTGACATAACCCGTCTCTATTGTGGTATGATGTACTTTTAACACACAACATGTATTCATCAAACAAGGTCGCACGCTCTAGCGAGCGCGGGTTATTTGAATATAGGTCCACGTGAGTTGTCAAGCGCGCTCAATTCAAACTGGGCTGACGGGTACGGTCTCTCTATTCATAACCTTTTACTTTTGTTTTCTTACGAATTCTTTTCTGCCTTATAAACACACACCTTTCATCCCCCTCTTTCCCGACGCGCTGTTGATGCATGAGTCATCCTATCCGATCACGTGACTTGGATCAGCCAATCACCTTCCCTATTTTCCCTCAACCTCCCTCAACCAAAAAGGGTTCCTGGCGACCCGTTCTATACTACTCGCAGCCACACATACTAACACACACGCGCGCACACACACACAGCCTAACAATCACACATTCACACAATTACACACACACGTTCATGTACGTTGCTTTATCAGTACAATAATCTTGAACGCGACGTTAAACCCATTTCAGCTCACTGATGATGACGAGGTTTCGATCTCATCACTAGGACGACGTTATAATTAGTGTTTGCTCTTTTGTGTTCATTTTTACTCATTACCTAACACAACTCCAATCTGATGACTTTGACCTGTAAATATTCGAGTCTGTACCAGTGACTGTTATTATTAGCAACGGTCAACACTATCCGGGTACGATTACTCCAATAAACCAAGTTCCCGACCCTGGCTACCGAGATAGGAAGTCGCCTACTACCACCCATATAGATCGTTGGGGACCACAGGTTAGTTATATATAAGTATATAAGTATATAGAGGTTATAACGCGAGTGTGTTTGGGAATGGTAAATATCCTGCATTAGGATTAAACATTGTATTTAGCGAGCCTTGGCGAGCTAAATGCATGGTCATTCTTAAATTCACTGCTGGAAAATCGCTTTCCCTCTCACAAACATAACCGAACCATTGCGAGTTTTCCTGGAATGCGCGCATCACTTGGTTAGTGATGTGTCAGTCGGACAGTGACATTAGGCAATATAGTTTCAACTGAATTATTTTTTAAATACATTGGCGAAGCAACATATACGCAAAAAAACAATTCTTTTTTGCCTTTCGCGGCAGTCCATCGGTCTGTCCGCTAGAGTAACTGCCCTTTGTCAAAGGGACGCTACTCTAACTCTAGTCTATGAGACGTCACGGCCACGTTTATACAGTCGGCCTGTCGTGGCATAACGTTAAGAAGTGCTGTCAGATGTACACACAGCGACAAAACGAAACAAGGTATCAATTCAAACATCTTTCGGCCAAATCCAACTTTTTTAATTTGTGGAAACGGTTTCAAACCGCAGAGGTCTACAAGCACATATATGGCTACTGATCCCGCTTGGCTAGGCCTGGTGCCCTCGAAAAATTGTTTCGAAATTATATGTCCAAAGTTCCCAAAACTTTTTAAATGCCTTAGCTACGTAACAGTTAGACACTGATTTTCAGTATAATAGACTGTTCATTTAATAATGATAGCAATTATCCCTGTAGGTTATCTAGATTCCCGATGCTTAATTCTGATTCGATTGCCGAATGACAAGGGTGACGCCATGTTTGTTTATAAACACTGAAAGTAGTCCTTACTTGACCTTTGATATTTGCATCTCTATCCGCATATGACCCCTAAGGATATCGTTTTTATTCGTTGGCTTTCTCCTGCCGAGAAACCTACCCATTATATGATATAGGACTACATATAAACATGGTGATTGTAGTCCATACCAGTATAAGTGTTAGATTCTCAGTCCCGCCCGGGTTTTTTCTGACGCACATTTTCCTAAGATCTGAAAAGTGAAGGTTGTGCGAGAATTGCGCTCACGCGGCACTGGATCTACCTGTAGAATACTAATTTTCCTACCTGATGGTGTACATTTAACAGCAAACAGTAAACTGGTTTGAAAAAAAAGATACTGCAAAGTGTTGTCCGAGAAATTATTCTGTGTTGAAAAACTAGAAATTTCTCCGCTTTTTATCGTTAACCATATAAGTACTGTGCGACGATTATTTTATTTAGCCGGTTTGGGGACAACTGTGAGTTAACAAAATACTGCCTAATATCTGAACATCATAAATATATAATAAATGGAGTTATATATTTGTATGTATAACGACAAAAATTCAATGCAAAAAATAGTCTGCCGTGAATGTCGAAAACTTATTTTCCTCTATGACGTCAAAAGCCGACTGAGAGGTTACACGCGTCCAAAGAAAAGGGGGCATAACTCCTCGCTTCATGTCAACAACATCTGTCAACGGATAATAAAATTACAATGACATGTACATACACATGCTATCTGCCTCATAGCATTCATTCATCTGATGCGGGATTTATCACATACTCCGAAACGTTGTGTTCCTCATAATCAAGAAGTTGAAATCCATTCTTTTCCTTATGCGTATCGCTTCTTAAATGTTATTGTGTTATCAAAAATATGCAGATATCTTTCGTCGCCACTCGCCCCTTACCGTAACCTGCAAGACGACTCGTCCCCCTATCAATGAATGTCATGTGAGAAAAAAAGACAAACCAATTAGAATGCGCGTATGATTTCAAGTTATTCGTCAAAGAATCCCTCAGAAATAATTGTGATTTTACATATGTATAGCATCTAAAAACATACCCAACACCCAGTTAAATATGTTCAGTCATACTGTATAATTTCGCATGTCCAGATGTGCTTTAAATTGCATCTGAAATATATATAATATATGAGGAAATACATGTGGCGACAAGAGGGGCACGAGTCGCTATTCGGCTTGTCCCGGAATAACACGAGTTGGTCACGTATGTGCAGATGTAACAGTGCAATTTGCCAAGCTCATAACGACCACCCAGTGCTGCACACTTTAGAGAATAGCGAGTAAGTCAGATCTGAATTTACACCAAACGTCAAAAGGGGAAAAGTACATCATGCCTTTACTGTATGTTTGCACCGAAGAGATTCAGTTATGTCCTAACAGTGTTTACAGTAGCCCTGTGTCGACAACAACAACGCCGCACACACCTCACTGAGGTCACAACACTAAATCGTATTGCAAAGAAATATTTGCTTCTCTCGTTTACAAAACTAGAAAAGAATGTCTTGTACTTCAGGTTTTGTCCACAACGATCAATAGTTCAGTATTTCCCATGACATACCTGGTTAAATTCCGTTTACTGTGTCAGTGCTTGTATCAACAATAAACCTCAAATAGCCACTGAATGAGCCCATGGAACGATTATTAAGGGTAAACACACAACGCCCGGCGTGGAGTGACACGCACCATCACCCCGGACCTGTCCGGTGGCCTACTCTCTCGTTCTCCTTGCTCCGTCAGGGCCTACTCTCTCGTTCTCCTTGCTCCCCCCAGGCCTACTCTCTCGTTCTCTTGGCAACTCTCTCGTTCCCCTTGCTCCGTCGAGGCCTACAGTCTCGTTCTCTTTGCTCCGTCCAGGCCTACTCTCTCGTTCTCCTTGCTCCGGCCAGGCCTACTCTCTCGTTCTCCTTGCTCCGTCCGGGCCTACTCTCTCGTTCTCTTTGCTCCGTCCAGGCCTACTCTCTCGTTCTCTTTGATCCGTCCGGGCCTACAGTCTCGTTCTCCTTGCTCCGTCCAGGCCTACAGTCTCGTTCTCCTTGCTCCGTCCAGGCCTACTCTCTCGTTCTCCTTGCTCCGTCAAGCCCTACTCTCTCGCTCCCCTTGCTCCGTCCGGGCCTACTCTCTCGTTCTCCTTGCTCCGGCCAGGCCTACTCTCTCGTTCTCCTTGCTCCGTCAAGGCCTACTCTCTCGTTCTCCTTGCTCCGTCCGGGCCTACTCTCTCGTTCTCCTTGCTCCGGCCAGGCCTACTCTCTCGTTCCCCTTGCTCCGTCCGGGCCTACTCTCTCGTTCTCCTTGCTCCGCCCAGGCCTACTCTCTCGTTCTCCTTGCTCCGTCCAGGCCTACAGTCTAAAGGAGAGCGACATGACAGAATGTTCTGGGTGTCAGAGCGACATGACAGAATGTTCTGGGTGTTAGAGCGGCATGACAGAATGTTCTGGGTGTCAGAACTAAATGACAGAATGTTCTGGGTGTCAGAGCGACATCAAAGAATGTTCTGGGTGTCAGAGCTAAATGACAGAATGTTCTGGGTGTCAGAGCTAAATGACAGAATGTTCTGGGTGTCAGAGCGACATGACAGAATATTCTGGGTGTCAGAGCGACATCACAGAATGTTCTGGGTGTCAGAGCGGCATGACAGAACGTTCTGGGTGTCAGAGCGACATGACAGAATGTTCTGGGTGTCAGAGCGACATGACAGAATGTTCTGGGTGTTAGAGCGGCATGACAGAATGTTCTGGGTGTCAGAACTAAATGACAGAATGTTCTGGGTGTCAGAGCGACATCACAGAATGTTCTGGGTGTCAGAGCTAAATGACAGAATGTTCTGGGTGTCAGAGCTAAATGACAGAATGTTCTGGGTGTCAGAGCGACATGACAGAATATTCTGGTTGTCAGAGCTAAATGACAGAATGTTCTGGGTGTCAGAACGGCATGGCAGAATGTTCTGGGTGTCAGAGCGACATCACAGAATGTTCTGGGTGTCAGAGGGACATGACAGAATGTTCTGGGTGTCAGAGCGACATCACAGAATGTTCTGGGTGTCAGAGCGACATCACAGAATGTTCTGGGTGTCAGAGCGACATCACAGAATGTTCTGGGTGTCAGAGCGACATCACAGAATGTTCTGGGTGTCAGAGGGACATCACAGAATGTTCTGGGTGTCAGAGCGACATCACAGAATGTTCTGGGTGTCAGAGCTAAATGACAGAATGTTCTGGGTGTCAGAGCGGCATGACAGAATGTTCTGGGTGTCAGAGCGGCAGGGCAGAATGTTCTGGGTGTCAGAGCGGCATGACAGAATGTTCTGGGTGTCAGAGCGACATCACAGAATGTTCTGGGTGTCAGAGGGACATGACAGAATGTTCTGGGTGTCAGAGCGACATGACAGAATGTTGTGGGTGTCAGAGCGGCATGACAGAATGTTCTGGGTGTCAGAGCGACATGACAGAATGTTCTGGGTGTCAGAGCGACATGACAGAATGTTCTGGATATCAGAGCTAAATGGCAGAATGTTTTGGGTGTCAGAGCGGCATGACAGAATGTTCTGGGTGTCAGAGCTAAATGACAGAATGTTCTGGGTGTCAGAGCTAAATGACAGAATGTTCTGGGTGTTAGAGCGGCATGACAAAATGTTCTGGGTGTCAGAGGGACATGACAGAATGTTCTGGGTGTCAGAGCTAAATGACAGAATGTTCTGGGTGTTTGAGCGGCATGACAGAATGTTCTGGGTGTCAGAGCGGCATGACAGAATGTTCTGGGTGTCAGAGCTAAATGACAGAATGTTCTGGGTGTTAGAGCGGCATGACAGAATGTTCTGGGTGTCAGAGGGACATGACAGCATATTCAGGGTGTCAGAGCGACATCACAGAATGTTCTGGGTGTCAGAGCGGGATGGCAGAATGTTCTGGGTGTCAGAGCGACATCACAGAATGTTCTGGGTGTCAGAGCGACATGACAGAATGTTCTGGGTGTCAGAGCGACATGACAGAATGTTCTGGGTGTCAGAGCGAGTGGTGACACTCTAACAAATAGTCGTGATTCTCTATCAAAAAGTGATGGTATTCCGTCAAATAGTGATGGTAGTCCTTCAAATAGTCGTGATAGTCTATCAAGTAGTGATGGTACTCCGTCAAATAGTGATGGTACTCCGTCAAATAGTGATGGTACTCCGTCAAATAATGATGATGCTGGGATATGGGCCTCATCTTTAGCCAAACGGAACACAAAATATACAAATAGACACAGAAAGGGTTTTGAGTGTTATTCAAATGCAAAATGAGAAATATGAATACGACAACAGTCACTCCCGACAATGAGGATAGAATCAACCGATCCATGGCCTGCTCTGTTGTAGCAAGCTCACCGAAGGAATCGGCCGCGCTTCATGTAATTCCACCGTGAATGGTAAACGGCGCTTTGAACGTCATTCCAGTTAAATCACGGCGAGTCAGCTTCATGTGGTGGGAAAGCCCGCAGTGATGCTCGTCAGGCAATAAACACCTACTTCTTATGCAAATTGTTTGAATGGCGGGTGCAACCGGTAAGGTAGGACATGTTTACCCTTTTTGCAAACAAGGTGTCATTACTGATTTTCAGTGGTCAATTCATATAATTTCCACAGCTATTTGCCCTTAACGATAAGTGGAATCTGTTCATGCAGAACATCTAGGCTGGTTGTTCTCTTGCTTTGACAATTGATATCTGAGATGTATACCAGTTGAGTGACGCCCAGCACTGGTATGGTCTGACAAAACCAGGGTCACATATTTCTGGGAATTGACGACAGGACAACCTGTTCCCCGAGTCCTCTCCACCCCCTACAGGTCTGTGTAGAAGTAACAGGGATTGTTTGTTTGCTGTGCTCTCACTGGTATTAGGTGCACTTGACTCCGAGGGGTAGGGCTTGCCAGCTTACCAACCTCCAACGCACTGGCGGTGTGTGACTTGTTACTGTGAGTACTGCAGGGTGCCTATGCCGCTTCAGATTTATTCTAGCGGTTTTGTCACATTCAGCGTCTCCACCCGAGCGGTAATAGTGTTGGTGTTCTCTCTCTTTAAGTCTACACTTTGACAGTCTGACCCCATGACAGACCCCGAGCCCTGTGAATATTTGCTGAATGCGGCCTAAAAGCATACTCACTCACTCACTCACTCATGACATTTTATCACATCCCGACAGGAACTATGTCAATATCAAATAATACACAACTGCAAAACTTCTTATTTCATGAGTTAACTGGACTTCTATTGTTCTTCTTTACAGTGTACACCTGACTCATTGAGTTACTGAAAGTCCCCCTATAAGGTCGCGTTTTCCCCGTAAGTTATACTTAGTAAAGAGTGAAGATTGCCGGTAAACATATCCGGATTGACAAATACCAATTTGTCTTGAAAAGGTAACCACCAAGCGTTCATTATAACGCTGCTTAGGCCCGAATCGAGCCTTACATGACTGGGCTATTTTAATGAGTGAGTGAGTGAGTTTGGTTTTACGCCGCTTTGAGCAATATTCCAGTAATATCACGGCGGGGGACACCAGAAATGGGCTTCACACATTGTACCAATGTCGGGAATTGAGCCCGGGTCTTCGGCGCGACGAGCGAACGCTTTAACCACTAGGCTACCCGACCGCCCGGGCTAATTTAGATGTCACTTGTTTTTTAAACTGGTACACTGAGCAAAAAAGCCTAGTGAAGTCTACTTACTTAATTAGTAACAGCGGCCAGAAGGTTAGTAAACTGTGAATTTACTCTCCTGCCTGTAGATTTGTGCGAAGATGCTGAAGATTAGTCATTAAATTATACCCTACTTAAACCACACTGTGTAACACTTACAAGACATGTTTAGACATGTGTTTCAATCCGGTATGCACATTTGGTGTGTTCTATTTAAACACGTTCAGGGTTTATACAAATGAAATGAGCTATCGCCTCAGAGCCTAGACACCACCTAAACACAACATCCTCATAATCCAAACATGTTTAGAATTTGAACACCTTAAAAACATGTTTACATTGAAATACCTTTAAACCTATTAATAATTTAGACATGTTCAATAAAGTGCATCTCATCAGGCTATAAGTCAAATATTGATGAGATTATATTATATATTAAAATTAAATGTGCCAATCAGATCCACAAGCTCTAGCATTACACATATACCACCATGTTTGTTTTTGTTTTACGCCACACTCAGGTCTTCAGCAACTCATGCTTGCCATAAAAGGGGACGATGCTTGAAAGAGGCGACTAACGGGATCGGGTGGTCAGGCTCGCTGATTTGGTGGATGCATGTCATCGATCCCAATTGCGTGGATAGATGCTCATGATGTCAGTGATGACTACTAGCACAGGTGCTGATCATGATCACTGTTCCAAAAAATAGCAGCTGTTGCACAGAGCACCATCAATGTGTGTTGATTTTACTGACGCTTCACTGACTACTAGCACAGGTTCCGCTCTGTTTACACTGAGCCGTAATACTTTCTTTGAAAATATGTCCACTTTTTTGTGGCAGTATTATGTTGCTGTTGTTGTAGGGTAGCCCAGTGGTAGTTAAAGTGTTACTCGTCATTCCATCAGGCTGAAGTCTGGGTTTAAATCCCTTCGTGGTACAACGTCCGGACACTTTCGAAGCGGCCAACTGACCCAGAGTTATATTTGTATGTTGCAGGTTCTCAGCTAAGAACCAAGAATGATCGGACGTGTCCTTTTGTTCTGTCTGTGTATACTGGCGTGTCACATTGACTTGTCTCACCAACAAGGTAGGTCAACATGAAGGTGAGGTGAGGTGAGGTGAGGTGAGGTGAAATGGGGTTTAACGTCGCGTCCAAGATTATTGCACTTATATAGCGACGTGCATGTAAACGTGTGTGTGTTTGTGTGGCTGCTTGCACTAGCCCGGACTGATGCCGATTTATAGTGCTAGCCCACTGAGATACCATGCCGCAGTTTAACATGAGTACCCCACTCAGACACAGCATACTAACTCCGAGCTGACCAGTCCTTGTTTTAACGCCTTAATGCCGAGCGCGAGACAGGGTAACAACAAGTACCATCTTTTTACGTCTTTTGGTATGACGCGGTCGGGGATCGAACCCCGGACCTTCCGCTCTCCGGGCGGACGCTCTACCTCTAGACCACGGAGGCGGTCAACATGAAGGAGAATAGCATATATTCATCTAGCAAAGTAAGATTCTCTGTCATTTGTATGAACGACCAAATACGGGCGTGTCTTAATATCAAGACTGTCTCCTTGAACTAGCGGATAGAGCGTCTGTCCGTAGAGCGGAAGGTTGGTGGTTCGATCCCGGTTGCGTCATACCAAACCGTGTTAAAAGATGGTACCTATTGTTACCCTGCCTGGCACTCGGCATTACGGGGATAGGACAGCTAGGTCACCTCGAAGACAGTGTACGGTATCTGAGTTGAGTATCCATACTAAACTGCGACATTTTGGGCGAGCAATATAAAACATACATAGATGGATGGCACAGTACAAAAGATCTCTCTCAACTCCCTCTCTACTTCACTCTTTCTATATCACTATGGCTCATATAAATATATGTATGAAAATAAATATTATACACACTACGTCTGGCTGTCTATTCTACGCTCCCCCAGCATTGCAAATCAATTTCTGTCACGTGTCGATTCTCAAATTAGTGTGAAACCAACAACCAACCATCAAATAGTATACAATCAACAAATAACTATTGTATTATAGTCAGTGAGTGATTATGGTTTTACGCCGCTTTTAGCAATATCCCAGCAATATCACGGCGAGGGACACCAGAAATTGGCTTCACACATTGTACCCATGTCGGGAAGCGAACCCGGGTCTTCGGCGTGACGAGCGAACTGTTGTATTATAAAGTGAACTAGGTTTACAAATCATTACATATTACTGCACAACAATCGCGGTACACAATAGTGGTAGAACAATATTCAATGGCAATAAATAATATGATAGCAGTGGTCAGTATCAAATACAATAACAGTGGTGAAAGCAAAAGTCAGTGAAACTGAAACAGAAACAATGTAATACTCGGACTCTCTCTCTCTCTCTCTCTCTCTCTCTCTCTCTCTCTCTCTCTCTCTCTCTCTCTCTCTCTCACACACACACACACACACACACACTCTCTCTCTCTTTTCTTTTTTTGTCTTTCTCTCTCTCTCTTTCTCTCTCTCACTCACAAACACACACAGTCACACACACACACACACACACACACACACACACACACACACACACACACACCTATTATGTGGGAGAAAAGTCCGATATCATGCAGGTCTTAGGCATTTACCTGCTAACTCATATTATAACTCTAACTTTCCTATGTTTCGGTTGTGGCCAGTGTTTCTCCTGGAACTCCAGAACGCAACTGCGGCTGTAGGTAGCACCACCTACTTCCAGGCCGCTGTTCTCGGCACCATCACTGGACAGGGTAATTGGTCCAGAAATGGTGTCCCGATTGTCCATCAACCTGGCAAGTATAACATCCTGACCGCTGGTATATTTCGACAGCTTTTCATCACAAACACCGCCCTCTCAGATGCAGGAACTATCAGCTTCAGGATAAATGGAGAAGCGTCATCAGCTCAGCTTACTGTTTTACAAGGTACATCATTTTTCTTTTTTTTCTTCAAGTATATCATTTTAGTTTATCATACCAAAATAGCTTCCACTGGACTTATGACATGGGATGATAACTCCTTACAACACTCATCCCTCTGCCGCTGAAAGTGGTTAGCTGTATCTTCTGGACTCAATACACTGTTTCTTTGTTTCTTTGTTTCTTTGTTTAACGCCGCACTCAGCAATATTCCAGTTGTATGACGGCGGTCTGTAAATAATCGATTCTGAATCAGACAATCGAGTTTCTGAGTGAGTGAGTGAGTGAGTATGGTTTTACGCCGCTTTTAGCAATATACCAGCAATATCACGGCGGGGGACACCAGAAATGGGCTTCACACATTGTACCCATGTCGGGAATCTAACCCGGGTCTTTGGCGTGACGAGCGAACGCTTTAACCACTAGGCTACCCGACCGCCCCTCGAGTTTCTGACACCGATGAGCATCGATCTACGCACTTAGGATACGACATACACCACCCTAGTCAGCGACCTTGACCACCCGATCCCATGAGTTGCCTCTTTCGGCATGCATGGGCTGCTGAATGACCTATTCCAGCCCGGGATATTCACGCGTCCTGAAAAATTAATTTTTTTAAACATTGCTTTTTACTGTTTACAAAATGAAAAGGTTGGAAGAACGATTTTGAAAGATAGAGAAAATCTCACCTTTGTGTCATTTGGTAACAAATATACCAATACTCGTTAAGCCTTGGAGTTTCCAACTTTGATCGACTCCTGTTGATATTGTAATATTAAAAGACACAAAGGTGGGATCATCTTACAGCTTAAAATCACAAATGCCTTTGATACTTGACATTTGATTTTCAGTGTTAGAAAGGATGACTGAAAATAAATGAATAAACATAAATAAAATAATAAATTTGAGAAAAATAAAAATAATAAGATAAATATTAAATAATAAGACAATACGTTTCAGTACGTTAACATTTCTGTTGGGCCAGCTGTAACATATCCATATACTGTTTAAAAAAAACTGAAAGGTTTTACTGTTTGTTTTCATCATTTTCATATCAATTGTCTATTATTGTTTTTTTTATGTTTACATAATTATTGCCACATTTTCAAGAGAAGGTATTCAAAGATTATATCATTATTGCCATATATGTAAAAAAAAAGGGTATTCGTTGTTTATGTCGGTATTGTCATATTTTTTAGACAATGTATTTAATTGTTTATGTCATTTTTACATTATTTTCAAGGCGCCATAAGTATTGTAAGTGGACCAACCGCCCAGACAGTCAATACTGGGAGTACTGTCATCCTACAGGCCACCTTATCTCAGAGTAACATCCAAACAGGACAGTGGTATAAGAACGGGGCGGTATTGACGACCAACGCTCGCATACAGACGTTTGTGAATGGGCAATCTCAGATTCTGAGCATATCAAATGTCCAGACTTCGGATGGGGCCACGTATGAATACAGAATTAATGGACTATCCACAAGCGCACTTCTCACAGTTAATGTTCCAATAGGTGGGTAAATGAAAACAAAGCGTTGCCACGGTGTTACACGACTCATGTATACGAACAAATAAGGTATTTATTGCCATATTTTCAAGACAAGGTATTCAATGTTTATATCATTATTGCCATATTTGCAAGATAAAGTATTCAATGTTTAAAACAATATTGCCATATTTATAAGGTAAGATATTGAATGTTTTTATCATTATTGCCAGCATATCAAGAAGAGGTATTCAATGTTTATATCATTATTGCCATATTTTCAAGATAAGATATTCAAAAGTTCATAACGATATTGCCATATTTGTAAGATAAGGTATTCAATGTTTATGTCACTATTGCCATAATTTCAAGATAAGGAATTCAATGTCTATATCAATATTGCCATATTTGTAAGATAAGGTATTGGATGTATAGAATATAAATTTATTGCCATAATTTCAAAATAAGGAATTCAATGTTTATATCATTATTGCCATATTCTTAAGTGAAGGTATTCAATGTTTATATCATTATTGCCATAATTTCAAGATAAGGAATTCAATGTTTATATCAATGTTGCTATATTTGTAAAATGAGGTTTTCGATGTTTAAATAATTATTGCCGTATTTTCAAGATAAGGTATTCAATGATTATGTCATTATTGTCATATTTTTAACACTAGGTATTCATTGTTTATGTCACTATTGCTTTATTTTCAAGATAAGGTATTCAATGTTTATGTCACTATTGCCGTATTTGTACCATAAGGTATTCAATGATTATATCATTATTGCCATATTTTGAAAAAAAGGTATTCAATGTTTATTTCATTATTGCCATATTTGTAAACTAAGGTATGTGTTGTTTATGTCGGTATTGTCATATTGTTTAGACAATGTATTTCATTGTTTATGTCATTTTTTCCATTATTTTCAAGGCGCCGTAAGTATTGTAAGTGGACCAACCGCCCAGACAGTCAATACTGGGAGTACTGTCACCCTACAGGCCACCTTATCTCAGAGTAACATCCAAACAGGACAGTGGTATAAGAACGGGGCGGTATTGACGACCAACGCTCGCATACAGACGTTTGTGAATGGGCAATCTCAGATTCTGAGAATATCAAATGTCCAGACTTCGGATGGGGCCACGTATGAATACAGAGTTAATGGACTATCCACAAGCGCACTTCTCACAGTTAATGTTCCAATAGGTGGGTAAATGAAAACAAAGCGTTGCCACGGTGTTACTCGACTCATGTATACGAACAAATAAGGTATTTATTGCCATATTTTCAAGACAAGGTATTCAATGTTTATATCATTATTGCCATATTTGCAAGATAAAGTATTCAATGTTTAAAACAATATTGCCATATTTATAAGGTAAGATATTGAATGTTTTTATCATTATTGCCAGCATATCAAGAGGAGGTATTCAATGTTTATATCATTATTGCCATATTTTCAAGATAAGATATTCAAAAGTTCATAACGATATTGCCATATTTGTAAGATAAGGTATTCAATGTTTATGTCACTATTGCCATAATTTCAAGATAAGGAATTCAATGTCTATATCAATATTGCCATATTTGTAAGATAAGGTATTGGATGTATAGAATATAAATTTATTGCCATAATTTCAAAATAAGGAATTCAATGTTTATATCATTATTGCCATATTCTTAAGTGAAGGTATTCAATGTTTATATCATTATTGCCATAATTTCAAGATAAGGAATTCAATGTTTATATCAATGTTGCTATATTTGTAAAATGAGGTTTTCGATGTTTAAATAATTATTGCCATATTTTCAAGATAAGGTATTCAATGATTATGTCATTATTGTCATATTTTTAACACTAGGTATTCATTGTTTATGTCACTATTGCTTTATTTTCAAGATAAGGTATTCAATGTTTATGTCACTATTGCCGTATTTGTACCATAAGGTATTCAATGATTATATCATTATTGCCATATTTTGAAAAAAAGGTATTCAATGTTTATTTCATTATTGCCATATTTGTAAACTAAGGTATGTGTTGTTTATGTCGGTATTGTCATATTTTTTAGACAATGTATTTCATTGTTTATGTCATTTTTTCCATTATTTTCAAGGCGCCGTAAGTATTGTAAGTGGACCAACCGCCCAGACAGTCAATACTGGGAGTACTGTCATCCTACAGGCCACCTTATCTCAGAGTAACATCCAAACAGGACAGTGGTATAAGAACGGGGCGGTATTGACGACAAACGCTCGCATACAGACGTTTGTGAATGGGCAATCTCAGATTCTGAGAATATCAAATGTCCAGACTTCGGATGGGGCCACGTATGAATACAGAGTTAATGGACTATCCACAAGCGCACTTCTCACAGTTAATGTTCCAATAGGTGGGTAAATGAAAACAAAGCGTTGCCACGGTGTTACACGACTCATTTATACGAACAAATAAGGTATTTATTGCCATATTTTCAAGACAAGGTATTCAATGTTTATATCATTATTGCCATATTTGCAAGATAAAGTATTCAATGTTTATAACAATATTGCCATATTTATAAGATAAGATATTGACTGTTTATATCATTATTGCCAGCATTTCAAGAGGAGGTATTCAATGTTTATATCACTATTGCCATATTTTCAAGATAAGATATTCAATGTTCATAACGATATTGCCATATTTGTAAGATAAGGTATTCAATGTTTATGTCACTATTGCCATAATTTCAAGATAAGGAATTCAATGTCTAAATCAATATTGCCATATTTGTAAGATAAGGTATTGGATGTATAGAATAAAAAATTATTGCCATAATTTCAAAATAAGGAATTCAATGTTTATATCATTATTGCCATATTCTTAAGTGAAGGTATTCAATGTTTATATCATTATTGCCATAATTTCAAGATAAGGAATTCAATGTTTATATCAATGTTGCTATATTTGTAAAATGAGGTTTTCGATGTTTAAATAATTATTGCCATATTTTCAAGATAAGGTATTCAATGATTATATCATTATTGTCATATTTTCAACACTAGGTATTCATTGTTTATGTCACTATTGCTTTATTTTCAAGATAAGGTATTCAATGTTTATGTCACTATTGCCGTATTTGTAACATAAGGTATTCAATGATTATATCTTTATTGCCATATTTTGAAAAAAAGGTATTCAATGTTTATTTCATTATTGCCATATTTGTAAACTAAGGTATTTGTTGTTTATGTCGGTATTGTCATATTGTTTAGACAATGTATTTCATTGTTTATGTCATTTTTTCCATTATTTTCAAGGCGCCGTAAGTATTGTAAGTGGACCAACCGCCCAGACAGTCAATACTGGGAGTACTGTCATCCTACAGGCCACCTTATCTCAGAGTAACATCCAAACAGGACAGTGGTATAAGAACGGGGCGGTATTGACGACCAACGCTCGCATACAGACGTTTGTGAATGGGCAATCTCAGATTCTGAGTATATCAAATGTCCAGACTTCGGATGGGGCCACGTATGAATACAGAGTTAATGGACTATCCACAAGCGCACTTCTCACAGTTAATGTTCCAATAGGTGGGTAAATGAAAACAAAGCGTTGCCACGGTGTTACACGACTCATTTATACGAACAAATAAGGTATTTATTGCCATATTTTCAAGACAAGGTATTTAATGTTATACCATTATTGCCATATTTGCGAGATAAAGTATTCAATGTTTATAACAATATTGCCATATTTATAAGATAAGATATTGACTGTTTAAATCATTATTGCCAGCATTTCAAGAGGAGGTATTCAATGTTTATATCACTATTGCCATATTTTCAAGATAAGATATTCAATGTTCATAACGATATTGCCATATTTGTAAGATAAGGTATTCAATGTTTATGTCACTATTGCCATAATTTCAAGATAAGGAATTCAATGTCTAAATCAATATTGCCATATTTGTAAGATAAGGTATTGGATGTATAGAATAAAAAATTATTGCCATAATTTCAAAATAAGGAATTCAATGTTTATATCATTATTGCCATATTCTTAAGTGAAGGTATTCAATGTTTATATCATTATTGCCATAATTTCAAGATAAGGAATTCAATGTTTATATCAATGTTGCTATATTTGTAAAATGAGGTTTTCGATGTTTAAATAATTATTGCCATATTTTCAAGATAAGGTATTTAATGATTATATCATTATTGTCATATTTTTAACACTAGGTATTCATTGTTTATGTCACTATTGCTTTATTTTCAAGATAAGGTATTCAATGTTTATGTCACTATTGCCGTATTTGTACCATAAGGTATTCAATAATTATATCATTATTGCCATATTTTAAAAAAAAGGTATTCAATGTTTATTTCATTATTGCCATATTTGTAAACTAAGGTATTTGTTGTTTATGTCGGTATTGTCATATTTTTTAGACAATGTATTTCATTGTTTATGTCATTTTTTCCATTATTTTCAAGGCGCCGTAAGTATTGTAAGTGGACCAACCGCCCAGACAGTCAATACTGGGAATACTGTCATCCTACAGGCCACCTTATCTCAGAGTAACATCCAAACAGGACAGTGGTATAAGAACGGGGCGGTATTGACGACCAACGCTCGCATACAAACGTTTGTGAATGGGCAATCTCAGATTCTGAGCATATCAAATGTCCAGACTTCGGATGGGGCCACGTATGAATACAGAGTTAATGGACTATCCACAAGCGCACTTCTCTCAGTTAATGTTCCAATAGGTGGGTATATCAAGACAAAGCGTTGCCACGGCGTTACACGACTCATTTATACCAAAAAATAAGGTATTGACTTAAAAAAAACATCACCAGTGACTATATTTAGGGATCCAAGAATAAATGTGTATACCCCTATTGTTTCGCTCTATTTATTTTTAGAGCTCCAAACCGAAAGGCGTATATATTGTAACCTTTCTGTTTATTGTAATTAGGGTTTTAAGCTGGAGGCTTGAAGCCCTTTTTGTAATCATCCCATTTCATGTCTATTTTTTTTCTGTTTGTAATTTTTATTATTCCGCCGATGTACTGGCTCGATTCTGTTCAAAATCTGTATGAACATGTAGACAGTTGAGTTTTAGATACCACAAAAGGCCAAAGGGCGTAGGCTCAATGACCAAGGGTAGATAATTCAAAATCAGATAACTTTTTAGAGAGGATTTTGCTCTATTGCTCCAAAACCGCTGGCCCGATAACTTTAAAACTTTCATTTCTCCAATTCTTTAGGTGCTTAACATTAAATGTTCTTTGGTTTTGACCTTTGCTCGCGTGATTTGGAATCCATATTAGATTCAAGGTTTTCACATTATGTTATACTTTGTTTTGGGTAGATGTCTTCAAAATCCTTTTGTGTTTTTCGTTCATACTTGCGTTTGTACCTGGGTTTGTGTGAGCAATTTTGCTTGTGTTTGTGTATGCGTGCGTGCGTTTGTTGGCATGCGCGTTTTAGAGTGCATGCGTTTTTGTTTGCGTATGTTGCACGTGTATTTGTGTGTGTGCGTGCGTACGTTTGTATGTGCGTTCTGTGCGCGTTTCTGCGCGTGTGTGCGTGAGGGCATTTGTGCATGAGTGCATTTTTTGTAACGTTTAATCGTGCATTTATGGGTGCTTGTGTGTGTGTACTCTCTGTACGTACATTTGCGTGCGTCTGTGCGTGCGTAATTTTGTGTGAGCCTTTGTGTGTGCGTTTTTATACGTCGTGCATGCGTGCGTACTGTTGTTGGTACGTGCGTTTAAGTTTGGGTTTGTGCGTGCATGCATATTTGTTTGTGTATGTTTGTACATGCATTTCTTTAAGGTTTCACCATGCCTGTTTTTGTACCTGCGTTTGTGTGCGTACATTTGTTTGAGCGTTTTGGCGTGCGTTTATGGCTGCATTTGTGTATGTACATTTGTACGTGCGCTTGTTTGTGCGTAAATGAGTGCGTTTGGACGTGCGTGCTTGCGTCTGTTGAGCGTGCATTCTTGCATGAATGCGTTTGTGTGTGCGTTCGTGCATGCTTGTTTATCTACGATTTTGTGTTTGTTTACGCGTCCGTTTGTGTGTGCGTTTTTACTTGCGTTCGTGTCTGAAATCTAGGAGTGTCAATTTAGTACTTCATTTCTGTATAATCCAATGAAACTTACGGTAAAGGGTGGCAATTTGCGGGGAGGTAATTGTTGGATGACAATAGTTCCGTCAAAGTGTTATGTTCACTGCAGTGAAATTTTAAGTGTTACGTTCATAGCAGTGAAATGTCAAGTGTTATGTTCACTGCAACGAAATTATCACTTTTCTTAACTTCAGAAAACTCAATCTTCCACACTGAAGTACATGATAAACTGTGTCATCTTTTATGTCCACTGGGACCCGTGAAGAACCGGGGTAGAACAGGGCTTCAGCAACCCATGCTTGAACTAATATGTGACTTTGCTTGTCGTAAGAGGCGACTAACGGGATTGGGTGATCAGGCTCGCTGACTTGGTTGATGCATATCATCGATCCCAATTGCGTGGATGTCAATCACTGGATTGTCTGGTCCAGACTCGATTATTTACAGACCGCCGTCATAAAGCCGGAATATTGCTGAGTGCGGCGTTAAACAACAAACAAACAAACAAACAATCATTTTACGCCCAGTGGGATCTGTCTCGACAGTTACTTGACACTGATTGTTCTTTGGCATTTTATATAATAGTACGCATATTTTTTAAAATGTCCTATAGTCAATGGTGGATTCTCGCAGTGGACCGACTGGACTGGTCTACCTTGTGGCGTTGCCTGCGAAACAAGAACGGATGTGATACGGACGCGAACAAGAAGCTGCTCCAACCCAGCTCCCAGCAGTGGAGGACGCAACTGTACTGGGTCGTTTGTGGACGTTCTGTCTGCTTGCGTGGGTAGGTACGACCAGGGAGACCAAGGGAGGCCAGGGGAGACTAGTGGAGACTAGAGGAGTCAAGGGGAGACTAGGGGATTTCAGGGGGAGACCAGGGGAGTCAAGGGGAGTCCAGGGGTGACCAGGGGAGTCAAGGGGAGACAAGTGGAGTCAAGGGGAGATTAGTGGAGTCCAGGGGAGTCAAGGGGAGACTAGGGGAGTCCAGGGGAGTCCAGGGGAGTCCGTGGGAGACTAGTGGAGTCCAGGTGAGACAAGTGGAGTCCACGGGAGACTAGTGGAGTCCATGGGAGACCAGGGGAGTCCGTGGGAGACTAGTGGAGTCAAGGGGAGACCAAGGGAGTCCATGAGAGTCCAGGGGGAGACTAGTGGAGACTAGGGGGAGACTAGTGGATTCCTAGGGAGACCAGGGGAGACTCGGGGAGACCAGGGGAGTCCAGGAGAGTACAGGGGAGTCAAGGGGACTCCTGGGGAGACAAGGGGAGTCCAGGGGTGACAAGGGGAGTCCAGGAGAGACCAGGGGGTTCCAGGGGAGACCAGGGAGTCCAGGGGAGACTAGTGGAGACTAGTGGAGACCAGGGAAGACCAGGGGAGTCCAGGAGAGCCCAGGGGAGTCACGGGGACTCCTGGGGAGACTAGGGGAGACCAGGGGGAGACCAGGGAGTCCAGGGGAGACTTGTTGAGTCCAGGGGGGACTTGTTGAGTCCAGGGGAGTCCAGGGGAGTCCGGGGAGACCAGGGGAGACCAGGGGAGTCCAGGAGAGTCCAGAGGAGTCATGGGGATTCCTGGGGAGACTAGGGGATTCCAGGGGAGACCAGGGGAGACTAGTGGAGTCCATGGGAGTTACGGAGAGACCAGGGGACTCCAGGGGAGACCAGGGAGTCCGTGGGAGACCAGGGGGAGACTAGTGGAGACCAGGGAGTCCAGGGGAGACCAAGGGAGACTAGTGGAGTCCAGGGGAGACAAGTGGAGTCCATGGGAGACCACGGGAGTCCAGGGGAGTCTGGGGGAGACTAGTGGAGACCAGGGGAGACCAGGGGAGATTCAGAATCCAGGGGAAACTGGGGACTCTAGGGGAGACCATGGGAGTCCATGGGAGTCCAGATGAGTCCAGGGGAGACTAGTGGAAACCAGGGGAGACCAGGGGAGTCAAGAGGAGACTAGTGGCGACAAGGGGAGTCCAGGGGAGACTAGGGGAATCCAGGGGAAACTAGTGGAGACCAGGGGAGACTAGGGGAGACTAGGGGCGTCCAAGGGAGACTAGGGGAGACTAGCCGAGAGCAGGGGAGTCCAGGGGAGTCCAGGGGAGACTAGTGGAGTCCATGGGAGACCACGGGAGTCCAAAGGAGTCCAGGGGAGACTTATGGAGTCCAGGGGAGACTAGTGGAGACCAGGGGAGACCAGGGGAGTCCAGGGGAGTCTGGGGGAGATTAGTGGAGACCATGGGAGACCAGCGGAGCCCAGGGGAGTCCATGGGAGACCACGGGAGTCCAGAGAAGTCCAGGGGAGACTTATGGAGTCCAGGGGAGACTAGTGGAGACCAGGGGAGACCAGGGGAGCCCAGGAGAGTCCATGGGAGTCCAGAGGAGTCCAGGGGAGACTAGTGGAGTCCAGGGGAGACTAGTGGAGACCAGGGGAGTCCAGGGGAGTCCAGGGGAGCCCAGGGGTGACTAGTCGAGAGCAGGGGAGCCCAGGGGGATTCCAGGGGAGATGATGGTTAATAACTGCTGATTTAGTGACATTATATACAAAGACCTGACATGGTATACAATGACCTGACATGGTATACAAAGACCTGACATGGTATACAAAGACCTGACATGGTATACAAAGACCTGACATTGTATACAAAGACTTGACATGGTATACAAAGACCTGACATGGTATACAAAGACCTGACATGGTATACAAAGACCTGACATGGTATACAAAGACCTGACATGGTACACAAAGACCTGACATGGTACACAAAGACCTGACATGGTACACAAAGACCTGACATGGTATACAAAGACCTGACATGGTACACAAAGACCTGACATGGTATACAAAGACTTGACATGGTATACAAAGACCTGACATGGTATACCAAGACCTGACATGGTATACAAAGACTTGACATGGTATACAATGATCTGACATGGTATACAAAGACCTGACATGGTATACAAAGACCTGACATGGTATACAAAGACCTGACATTGTGTACAAAGACTTGACATGGTATACAATGATCTGACATGGTATACAAAGACCTGACATGGTATACAAAGACCTGACATGGTATACAAAGACTTGACATGGTATACAAAGACCTGACATGGTATACAAAGACCTGACATAGTATACAAAGACCTGACATGATACACAAAGACCTGACATGGTACACAAAGACCTAACATGGTATACAAAGACCTGACATGGTATACAAAGACCTGATATGGTATACCAAGACCTGACATGGTATACAAAGACTTGACCTGGTATACAAAGACCTGACATGGTATACAAAGACCTGACATGGTATACAAAGACCTGACATGGTATACAAAGACCTGACATGGTACACAAAGACCTGACATGGTACACAAAGACCTGACATGGTATACAAAGACCTGACATGGTATACAAAGACCTGACATGGTATACAAAGACCTGATATGGTATACCAAGACCTGACATGGTATACAAAGACTTGACCTGGTATACAAAGACCTGACATGGTATACAAAGACCTGACATGGTATACAAAGACCTGACATGGTATACAAAGACCTGACATGGTACACAAAGACCTGACATGGTACACAAAGACCTGACATGGTATACAAAGACCTGACATGGTATACAAAAACCTGACATGGTATACAAAGACTTGACATGGTATACAAAGACCTGACATGATATACAAAGACCTGACATGGTATACAAAGACCTGACATGGTATACAAAGACCTGACATGGTATACAAAGACCTGACATGGTATACAAGGACCTGACATGGTATACAATGATCTGACCTGGTATACAAAGACCTGACATGGTGCACAAAGACCTGACATGGTATACAATGATCTGACCTGGTATACAAAGACCTGACATGGTACACAAAGACCTGACATGGTATAGAAAGACCTGACCTGGTATACAGAGACCTGACATGGTATACAATGATCTGACCTGGTATACAAAGACCTGACATGGTGCACAAAGACCTGATATGGTATACAAAGACCTGACATGGTGCACAAAGACCTGACATGGTACACAAAGACCTGACTTGGTATACAGTTCTTCCAAACGCATTACAGGACCTGTAAACGGCGGGTTTTCCCTGTGGTCTGAATGGACTGACCCTTCCTGTGGCATCACCTGTGGCTCCACCAACGGTGTCATCAGGTCACGAACCAGAAGCTGCACAAACCCCGTTCCCAGTAATGGCGGACTGCCATGTTTTGGGGATGTAGTGCAGACGTCTGTCAAGACGTGTAGCTTCGCTGCTTGTCAAGGTGAGTGTTTTAGTGTAACATGTTGAGGGTCAAGGTCGATATTATTTCATTCTCTTCTCTTTATCCTTTCATTAATCAAATATTATTATTTTCGTCAACTCATATTTTCTTGAGTATGTATTTATTTTTATCCTACTGGCGTCATTCATTTTCCAAAGTTATCTTAATAAATGGTTTCCTATCAAAGAGTGTTGCATTACTTATGCTTCGCCTTACCAGTTTATCCCACATCTCCTGTGGTGAGCCTCGCCTTACTAGGTTATCCAGCCTCTCCTGTGGTAAGCCGCGCCTTACATGGTTTATCCACCTCTCCAGTGGCGAGCCTCGCCTTACCATGTTACCCCACCTCTCCAGTGTCGAGCATCGCTTTACAAGGTTATTCCACCTCACCTGTGCTAAGCCCCGCCTTACAGAGTTATTCAAACTCTCCCGTGGCGAGCCTCGCCTTACACGCTTATCCCACCTCTCCTGTGGATAGTCTCGCCTTACGAGGTTACCCCACCGCTCCTGTGGTGAACCTCGCCTTACTATGTTACCCCACCTCTTCTGTGGCGAGCCTCGCCATACTAGATCACCCCACCTCTCCTGTGGCGAGCCTCGCCTTACCATGTTACCCCACCTCTCCTGTGGCGAGCCTCGCCTTACTAAATTAGCCCACCTCTCCTGTGGCGAGCCGCGCCTTACAAGGTTATTCCACCTCTCCTGTGGCGAGCCTCGCCTTACAAGATTACCCAACCTCTCCTGTGGCGAGCCGCGCCTTACTAGAGTACTCCACCTCTCCTGTGGCGAGCCTCGCCTAACTACATTATTCCACCTCTCCTGTGGTGAGCCTCGCCTTACTAGATTATCCTACCTCTCCTGTGGCGAGCCGAGCGTTAAGGACTAGATTATCCCACCTCTCCTGTTGTTGATGTAGAATGTGAGTTGAACTAAACACCATGGAATGTATCTTTTATATGTGGAAAATGTACTTGTCTCGTTTACATCCTGAACATAAATTGCAGGATATGTGTGTTTCTTCAACAATAATGTTAATCAGTTTACTGGTTTCATGATGTAAATGTGGTCTTTTCGTCAGTGAATGGTGGACTAACAGCTTGGACTCAGTGGACCGATCCACCATGTGGCATCACGTGTGGACAACGATCAGATGTCATGCGGACACGCACCAGAAGCTGTTCTAACCCACTCCCCAGCAATGGAGGACGTGACTGCACGGGGTCTTTGGTGGAGGTTTTGCAGAAAACCTGTTTCTTCCCCGCTTGTGTTGGTACGATGCACCGTTATACACTGGCTGCTTACACAGTTTTTCTTTGTTTGTTTATTGTTTATAGCCTAACTAATACGTCGCAGCAATATTCCTGCTGTATGACTGAGGTCTGTGAAAAATCGAGTCGACAAACCAGTGATCGATACCTAAACGAGATCTTAGTAATTGTATATACTGTCGACAGTGGGCGGTGGCTTGAAATTTATGTGCAATCTCGACAGTTAATGGTGAGTTGATATTTGTGTATATTGTCGACAGTGAATGGTGGTTTGACGCCATGGTCCCAGTGGAGTGGACCACCTTGTGACTTGACCTGTGGAGCTAAGAACGATGTGGTGAGAACCAGAACCAGAAGCTGCACCAACCCTGCCCCAAGCAATGGCGGACTGAACTGCACCGGACCCTTCGTTGAAGTTAAAGCTTCGTGTGTCGGTAAGTTGAGCGAGAGTGTTGGGCTAAATGCCGCTGTAGTAGTGCGTTTGCTGTGTGTTACGTCCATCTGAAAAGTAGTTTGTTATATCAGGAGTTATCAGTTTACTGCGGGAGGAACTCATTGGACACACGTCAAAGGCGTCAATATAGTGAGTGTGTGAGTTGGGTTAAATGCTGCTTTTAACAATATTCCAGTTATATCGCGGCTTGTCAGCTTAATGTGGGAGGAAAGCCCCAAGTGATGCAGGTCTCACACGTTTACAACTTCGTTGAAACCCACGAGGACGGGTATGGTGCTGACAAACCTAGAAACATAATCGGGGCGAGCCGGGATTCGAACCCACAATCATAGGTTTCTGGCGTGCCCAAGGGACGCAACTCTGCACAGCGAAGGGCAGCGTTTTAGACGAATGGGCCACCCGTGCCCTCTTAGTGCTGACAGAAGGTGATTCTTGGATTCGAACTCGGATTGGATGCATTTCTAAAATAATGTATAAACAATGTGGTCTTGTACGACATTAGCGAACCAGAAGGTTCAACGGTCTTCCTGCCATGAGTATGGTATGGTAGTGTTGAAGTTTTTGCTGATATCAATACTCTGTCTTACACTTTCTCCGTGTGTCGTATGTTCAACCGATTCTGTAAACTTGAGAGCTGGTTCTGGTGCTGACAAACCACAACGATTTCGAAATCACCATTGTTGCACTGATCTTGTGGAGACTCGGCGTTGTGTTGGAACACACCAACCAGTAGGTGCTGGAGATTATTTTGCAACTGGAGTGGAACGTAACGTGCATCCTCTTGTGTCGTACTTACACCGACCACTAGTTGCAAAGATACTTGCTTCTTTTTTTGTATGCTATAGAATCAAGGCTTATGTAACATGAACAGGTATATACAAAATGTACTATTCAAATGAAGTTCAAGAACACCTGATGTTTTCTTATGTCTATGGCCATGAAACATTAACTGTATAGTCATATGAAATATCGGGTGTTCCTTAACCTCTTTTGAGTGATATTTTTGGATGCAGCTTTCTTTATCGTAAGCATCCATGCAATAACAAAGCCCTTTCATACGTCAATAAATATATTTCCAGTCCCTGTCAATGGAGGATTCACTCAGTGGACGCAGTGGACTAACCCTTTCTGTGGCATCACCTGTGGCTCCACCAGCAGTGTGTTGAGGTCAAGGACCAGAAGCTGCACCAACCCCATCCCCACTAATGGCGGCCTACAGTGCTCCGGGGATAGTGTTGAAACATTTGTCAAGACGTGTGTCTTCCCAGGGTGCCCGGGTGAGTTTGTGTATTTCATAGGGACAAACCACTTGACACTTCTTGTTACAAAAAGAATAGTGGAAAACATTATTTCTATCAGGTGGCACGCTGGATGTCGTGACAATATACCTGGAAGCAGTGGCACAAAAAGACCAAGACACCAAATGCCCCTTCTTATCAGATAAAGAAAATACTTCTACCATTTTACTGAAGATTGTATGACGACAGCCATGTTTATCATTTAAGATTTGTTTGCGTTCATCTGAATTCATCTGAATCATGATTACATGTATGTTTCGGCCTTCGTGGCAATCAAACTCGGTGTCCCTGTCCCCAGATAAAGTGTGCAGCGTTGTGTTTTGTTCTTAATTGTGAACATATTGGACTTTATCATATAATGGGTAGGTTTCTCGGCAGGATAAAGCCAACGGATAAAAACGATATCCGTTGGGGTCACATGCGGATAGTGATGCAAATATCAAAGGTCAAGTAGGGACTACTTTCACTGTTTATAAAAAAACATGGCATCGCCCTCGTTATTCGGCGATCGAGTCGGGAATCAGGATACTACTGGGATAAATGCTATCATTATCAAAAGAGCAGTCTAATATACTGAAAATCAGTGTCTAACTGTGACGTAGCTAAGGAATGTTTTATGTTTTGGCATTTGGCATTTTTTATGTTTATTAGGAATAAACACTATGTATTTAGCTCGCCAAGGCTCGCTAAATACAATATTTATATTTACCATCCCCAAACACACTCGCGTGATAACCTCTATGTACACTCGAAAGCAAGCACATTTTACAATTAGACTCCTTGAAGACAGCAAACTTGTTATTTATTTTTTGTTTTAATTCATCTGCCTTGATGTAAATCATACTCACGGTGCCCCGGTCTGTTGAAACGAATAAGGATGGGTTCGAATGCTGGTTCGATTATATTTCTCGGTTTGTCAGCACCATACCCGTGCTCATGGGTTTCACCGAAATCATAAAGGTCTGAGACCTACATCACTTTCGGCTTTCGGCCCACATTTAGCTGACATACCGCGATATAACTGTAATACTTTTAAAAGCGGCGTTAAACCCAACTCACTCACTCACTGATAAGAATGAAACATGTTGGAGAACGTATTCATTGTTGTGTGTTGTATTTGATTTAAGTATATTGGACTGTACTCTCGAATTGCTTTTACTTTTGTACAAAAACAACATAAGATGCATTAAATCATTAGAATATACTTACAGATTCGACAGAGCATACACAAAAGCATACATATTACACAGATGGACCTATAAGTTTCCTATCTCGGATTATAATCCTAATTTGACAATGTCACTGCGACATGATGCTGGTCAGAAGGTAGTGGGGAACAGATAATGTACTCTAATCCACATGATTTAAATAACAATAAACATCTTTCTTATTTGCATAGTGGACGGTGGCCTGACCTACAATAATACTCTGAAGCAAGCAGTATGTTTGTCATTGTCTAGTGGACGGGGGCCTGACCCACAATTATTCTCAGAACGTTTCTATACAAACAACATGTTTGTCATGTCTAGTGAACGGTGGCCTGACGCTCTGGACACAGTGGACTAATCCACCTTGCGGCATCAGTTGTGGAACAAGAACTGACTTGACACGAACACGGACCAGGAGCTGCACCATCCCTCCTCCCAGCAATGGAGGACAAGGCTGCACTGGTCTTTTAGTTGAGGTCGAACCGAGAAACTGTGACTTTGCTGCTTGCACTGGTTCGTTTGTTTGTTTGTTTGTGTTTAACGAAAAAGATTACGAAACATCCTTGCTTGATGTATACCATATTCACTGAAAAAGCCGGTTGTTGGCAAAAGAAAGAGACAGAACTTCTTAAAACGATTTTCCACAAGGTTTGTTTGTTTGTGTTAAACGCTGCACTCAGCAATCGAGCATGACGGCGGTCTGTAAATAATCAGGTCTGGTCCAAACAATCCAGGGATTGGCATTATGAGCATCGATGTAATCAATTGAGATATGATGACATCCCGTTAGTCGCTTCTTACGACATGTGTGCTGAAGATTGGCGCTTTTGTTAGTTCGTGAATGGTGATGCTGGGTCTCCTCCTAATGTATCCCGTTATTCGTTCAAAGTTTCTAATGTAAGTTTAATCAAGTTAATTTCAGTAGACATGCTTGTCATAGGTGAGGGGGCGTGGATGGGGTGCATCCTCCCTCGAACATCTTGTATCATCACTTTCATCACATCCTTAGGCTGTAGGGATTCGGACAATGGACTCTAATGACTCTTATGATTATGGAAAGGTTTTTGTCTTTGTTGCATCATTTACATTTGCACGGTAGCGCAGTGATATATTTGGCTAATAACATCATTTCATCATTAATCACAAGTTCCGCATGACGTCTGTTTGGACCAACGATATTTGCATTGACATATTTTCTTTAAAATCGTTAAATTGGATGATTCCTCTTTAAAAGGTGGGGCGGATGAGTATCCTGGTGATAAGAGCGTTCGCTTGTCACGCCGAAGATTCGGGTTCGATTCCCGACATTGGTACAATGTGTGTCCCCCACCGTGATATTGCTGGAAAATTGCTAAGAGCGGCATACATCCATACTCACTCACTCATTGTAAAATGTACCATCTGGATTATTGGAGATCTACAACGAAAACAAAGTTAAGGACAACCCAATTCTTTCATATAACTGTAGTGGCATGGCAGATTTACTGTAGTCATATGAAAGTATCGGGTGTTCCTTAAATCTTTTGAGTTGTATGTACACGTATTACAACGAAAGGTAAACCAACTTTGTAGTAAATAGCTTCTGCATGTACTTCCTAGTGAACGGCGGCTTCACACTGTGGACTCAGTGGACCAACCCACCGTGCGGCATCACCTGTGGAAGAAGGACTGAAATACGCACACGAACCAGAAGCTGCACCAACCCTGCCCCCAGCAATGGAGGGACACCCTGTTCCGGTCCTATCATAGATATTTTGCCAAAAAGCTGTGATTTCACTCCTTGTGTTGGTAAGTGATGTAAGAAGATAACTCACAAGATTATGCCAAACTGTTATAACATTAAATGACTAATGACAACATAAAGGGTATTGTTCGTATTGACAATTATGCCATGTTCCGTTTGACATGTAAATCAATTTACACTTTTAAGATCACATATCTTCGAACAGTGTGTATATCTTATGGCTATGGTAGAGACATGACTGTTGTCCAACAGTTTCAGTAAATGCTAGTTCTGCCGAATGGAATCAATATAGAAATATGAAATATTTCCAGTCGCTGTCAACGGAGGATTCACCCAATGGACTCAATGGACCACCCTTTCCTGTGGCATCACCTGTGGCTCCACCAACAGCCTTGTCAGGTCACGAACCAGAAGCTGCACCAACCCCTTTGCCAGTAATGGTGGACAACAGTGCATTGGAAATACTATTGAAACGTTGTCTCAGCCTTGTGTCTTTAGTGCCTGCCAAGGTAAACACCTATTTGTGTTAATGTGTTACACTATGATAAGCTAGATATTGAATGTATGATACGTGAACATCTAGGGATAGGGATCTAATAACATACTATTGCCAAACCTTGAGTCAAGGATAACACACAAGTAACTGTACATTCGTTATAAATACTGTACGAGCCAGCAAATTGGATTTGTAAGGAATGTCCACTAACGCGTGCACTATCTGACTTAGAATACCGCAGAAAAGTAACAAATATTGCGTAAACAGATACCGTCTGAAATCAAATACAGCACAAATATGCAGCACGGATCGTTCAAGCAGCACATTCGTAATACATGAAACTTCATGCTTCGATATCCGAGCTTCATTTAAATTAACCCGTATATTCGTACTCTACTTGTATTTTGTGCCATTTATAGTTGTAGCCGGTACATTTGTAATATATGTTCATGAGCTGAGAATTTGAAGATAAACTGTCCATTCGTAACAAATAATCTCCAGATACCAGATAACAGCTGTGTCTTAAAGAAAAATAGAATTCAATTTAATCGTCATGTCTCTTTGATATTAGCCCCAGTGAATGGTGGGCTGACCCAGTGGACCACGTGGACCAATCCCGGGTGTGGCATCACGTGTGGGGTGGGAGCCTCTGTCAGCAGAACAAGGGTCAGGACCTGCACCAACCCTGCTCCAGCTAACGGAGGACAAGTCTGCAATGGTCCTTTCGTTCAGGTTTTAGCCCAGACATGTTCATTCTCACCCTGTGCCGGTAAGATCCAAAGGATGATGTATTCTCGATTTCTTCTGTTGTTACTGGAGAAGATTTTCACACAAGTCTTATAACTTGAAATATTGCAAGTTTTATTGTGAGAAAGATGCATGCACCCAACAGGAATTGGAAGTTTTTTTTAATGCAAACTTTCATTATTGTAAATTCATTAATTAAATTAACAATTTGTTTGCTCTTTGTAAAGTTCTAGTGACACGTCTTATTTAAGTCAGCAATATATCTGTACAACATTTGAAAAAAACATTTGATGCCTGAGTGTATCTTTGTCAAATTAATAAAACATGTAATCATGAATATGACTGTGTCCATCAAAAATATATTTGTGGCAGAGTATAAAAAGAACATCTCGAATTACTAATGCAACACAAAATGTGATGGTACATAACTATATTGGAGCTTTGGGTGTGACTTAAGGTGTGGATTTAGACAATATATATATGGACAATATATTTTTAAAATCACAACAATCATTTCCAGTCAATGGAGGATTCACCCAGTGGAGTCAATGGACTAGCCCTACCTGTGGCATCAGCTGTGGTTCCACTAACAGTGTTGTTAGGTCACGGTTCAGAAGCTGCACAAATCCTGTAGCCAGTAACGGAGGCCAATCCTGCACTGGAGATCGAGTTCAGACGTTGATTCAGACTTGTGTCTTTAGTCCCTGTCCAGGTGAGAGGTTGTTTAAATAGCACGGCGTTTGTTGGTGATTGTTGTTTCCTGTGTTCACTTGTGTCTCTAGTCCCATACACTCGTTCGATTGTTGGTGTGCTATCTCTCTCTGCATGACGTCACTGACGTCTTCCCTTAGAAGTACAATGAGAGACATACAGCTTACATAATTCATTGTAACTATAGAATACAGACATATTTTAATTCTAATGGTAGCTAGGACGTCCATTGCAAACCTGGAATGTTTAGTCAATAGATTAATACATATTCTTTCATTGCGCCAGTGAATGGTGGCCTCACACAATGGACCTTGTGGACCGAGCCTCCTTGTGGCATCATTTGTGGAACAAGAACCGATGTCCTGCGCACAAGAAGTAGAAGCTGCAGCAACCCTGCCGCGAGCAATGGTGGACTTGCCTGTAATGGGCCTTTTGTGGAGACTGCACAGAAAGCATGTGCTTTCTCCCCTTGTGTTGGTACGTTCAACGTTTCAAAGATTCTTGAACCAATGGCGACAGTGTGTGGACTGGACTCTTTGTAAGATGTACTTTTCACCATCTTCACAACAGGGGGCACGATGGGTCCAGTCGTCTAATGTGTCGTAACAATCTTGTCTAGAGACCAGTGAAACTGACTCATATGTTTTGTATTTAGATCTATGCAAAAGATTCAGAGTGAAAAAAAAGGGAAAGTTGACTATTTGAAAGTTGGAGTGATCCCTCTTATCATACAGACCTGTGGCGAGTAGCAAAGTAATAGGCAACTTACACACTCACAATGTTTACAGTTAATGGTGGTTTGACTCAGTGGACTCAATGGACGAATCCTGCCTGTGGTATCACCTGTGGCTCCACCAACAGCCTTGTCAGGTCACGAACCAGAAGCTGCACCAATCCCGTTGCCAGTAACGGCGGACAACAATGCTTCGGTAACACGCTTGAAACATCGAGTACCCGGTGTGTCTTCCGTGCTTGTCCAGGTGTGTATTTGTTGAGGAATTGCATCATATTATGTAACTCATTTGCTTCAGATGCTTCATAGTGCTTCGGGGGAGGTCGGGTAGCCTTGTGGTTTAGCGTTCGCTCGTCACGCCGGAGACCTGGGTTCGATTCCCGACATGGGTAGAATGTGTGAATCCCATTTCTTGTGCCCTCCGCCGTGATATTACTGGAATATTGCTAAAAGCGGCATAAAACAATACTCTCTCACTCATAGTGTTTCATGGCATTTGACTCAACGTACTATACACTTGTGCCACCTTGAAGATCCGGGTTAGAATTGGTCTTCATCAACCCATGCTTGTTGTAAAAGGTGACTTTTGGGACGGGGTGGCCAGGGTCGCTGACTTGGTTGATCCCACGTGCGTAGATTAATGCTGGTGCGCCACAATCAGCAACATATGGTTCATAATCTATAACACCGGCGGTGACAGTGTGGAGTTTATTTGTTTGATAGGCATTACTTAGAAGTTGGCGGATGACAAAGGAGACAATTTATGGATAACAACTACTTTAATATACTATCATAGCAATGTTTCTGATAGACCTGTATACCCGTCTCAAGCAAGTCTCAAGTAGACACAATATATGGATATAACTTTCTTTAATATACCACCATAGCGAGATGTTTCAAGCAAGACAGGATAATGTGAGCATGTTATTTATCTTTGTCCCCAGTGGATGGTGGCCTGACCCTCTGGACCGAGTGGACCAACCCCCCTTGCAGCAGCGCGTGTGTGATTCGGACTCGAACCAGGACCTGCACCAACCCACCTTCCAGTAATGGCGGTCTGAACTGTACTGGAGCTCTGCTGGGGGTAGTGAAGAAGACATGTGATAACGTCCCTTGTATCGGTACGGACAACCTATTGTATATGCTCAGTTTCTAGGAACAACGTGCAACCTTCTGCATTGTTAGGATTATATCATTATTTTGTAAGAAAGTTCTCTAGTTTCAGCATTGATGGCCTATTGAATGTTTCATATTCATTTAATGTTCAAATTTGTGATTGTGTTAGATTACACGGAAGGGTATATATCATTTAGGTTTATAACTCGCCCCTTTGAAGATACCACTGTTTAATAAGACCAAGCTGTTATTACATTAGTGTTTAATACCAAGGTGCGTGCTTATGTACCGCTGGGCCTAGTGCCACTAACAAATATTTGAGCACCATTAGCTATCAACAACCTGTATGGTACGAATGTTGACGACCCTACCTTTTACAACGATCTTGAAACAGCGATAAAATCACTAAATAGCGATCATATAATTATCTTTGGGGATTGGAATGTAGTTCAAAATTATTACTTTGACACCTTCAATTATAAACACAATAATAATCCAAAGGCGAGAGATAGAATAATGAAATTAAAAGATGAAATTGACTTAGTTGACCCTTGGCGAGAGAGATACCCGAATGAAAAAAGATACACATGGCGCCAACCATCTCCATTGAAGCAAGCTAGTTTTGTCGAATATACTCATATCTAAGATTAATCAGTTAACCGAGGACATGGATGCGACTAACGACATTGAAGCCAAATCTGAGATACTAAAGGAAATTGATACAATAAATGAAAAATAAGAATATATTAATAAGATCAAAACGCAAGGGCTTATGATAAAGGCAAAAGTAAACGCAGTCGAAAAGGGGGAAAAACCAACCAAATATTTCTTATTGTTAGAGACTAGAAATTTCCTAAATAAATCTTTCTCTTGTCTGCAAAACGAGTATGGAGATGTTTTTACAAATCAGCAGGAAATTCAAGAAGAAATTAGAAAATTCTATTCCAAACTATCATACGAAAAATGATGATAGTAATGTTGATCTTGAACATTTATTGAAGGATTGTAAAGTGCCTAAGCTGGATAAAACCTTATCATCATCACTAGAAGGCAAACTTGAATATGAAGAACTACTGAAGTGTTTGAAAAATGATAAAAGCCCCGGTTCCGATGGTTTTACTGCTGAATTTCTTTAAAAGATTTGGTCAGATATCAACAATTTTTTAATCCGATCTATAAATCAATCATATGATAAAGGAGAATTGTCCTTAACTCTAAAAAGGGGACTTATTACTTGCATTCCAAAAGGTAACAAACCAAATATGTTTTTGAAAAACTGGAGATCTATCTCACTTTTTTCAGTTTTTTACAAAATAGCTTCTCTTGCTATCTCCAAAAGAATTAAATCTGTGCTCCATATATTAATAAGCGACGACCAAAAAGGCTTTATGTCTGGTAGGTGTTAGAATAGGTCTTCAGCAAGATGGTTATCGGGTTCGGGTGGTCAGACTCGCTGACTTTCGTTAATGCATGTCATCGTATCCAAAACTCGCGTTGACCGATGCTCGTGATATCACTCACTGGATTGTCTGGTCCCGATTCGATTATTTTCAGACCAACCGCCGTCATATAGCTGGGATAATGCTGAGTGCAGCGTTATAAAACAATAAAACCCAACAAATTTTACCTTATGGAAAATCGTTTTTTGATGTTTTGTCTCTTCCTATAGCCTTCAACCTGCTTTTTCAGTGAAGAGAGTATACATTAAGCAAGGATGCGTCGTAATCATCTTACACATGTTCAGTTCCAGTAAATGGCAGTTTCACGCAATGGACGGAGTGGACAGGACCTCCGTGTAGCGTCACGTGCGGAGCCGGGCCGAGCGTTGTCAGGAGGAGGTCACGGTCGTGTACAAACCCCCCTCCAAGTAACGGGGGCAACGGCTGTTTCGGGGATGTCTTGCAGACAATATCAACACCTTGCAGCTTCCCAGAATGTGGAGGTATGGACTTCCACTGTTTTAGGAGACTGTGCTCCATCTATCTATTATCTATTATTGCATGCATGTATGTCAAGACGCATTTCATAAGTGGATTAGTATCTATTATTGCATGCATGTATGTTAAGACGCATTTGATAAGTGGATAGGTATCTATCATTGCATGTATGTATGTTAAGACGCATTTGATAAGTGGATTAGTATCTATTATTGCAAGCATGTATGTTAAGACGAATTTGATAAGTGGATAATTATATTTTATTGCATGCATGTATGATAGAACTTATTGGCTCCTCAACAGGGCTCTGTACGTCAGTAACGTATCGAGACGGCATTGGCTACCGCTACCACCCTACTGACTGCGACAAGTACATCCAGTGCTACAACAACCCCAGTGGCAACGTTGTTGCTATGTACAGGAGATGTCCGTTTGGTAAATTCTGGAACCAAGTCACATTCCAATGTGACGAATCCTGGAGGGTTGTGTGTCCACACGGTAAGCAAGCGTATTCTCAAATCTTAAAGCAGGTCAGTTGAAAGCATACAGTCCAGTACCACGGTGAGACTTCCCTGGGACAGAGTCTCAAGCATAGAAAGAAAGGCATATGTTTAAAATAGCAGTTCTCATGTCCATCAAGACGTTCAAGCAACCTAAAAGTGTCAGAAAGCATCCATTGATTTCGATGTGATGGTTTGAAGAGTTTTCTAATGAATAGTTTGTTCAGAAATACGCACAAAATGATTACTTTGTTGGCAATGGTGAAACAATTATTATTGTGTTAATAGTGCAAATGAATAGGTTGTTTGATGGTGCTCAGAAAATAAATAGTTTGTTGGATACAGCTCGGCAATTTATTTTTTATTTCAAATAAATCCCCCACACCGCAATACAAGGATGCTCCCTTAGTGTTACACTAACAGATAACAAGAAAGTCACTCAGAAATTTGTTGTTTAAACCCGCACTCAGCAATATTCTAGCTATATGACGGTGGTCTGTAAATAATCGGGTCTGGACCAGACAATCAAGTGACTGATGTAATGAACATCGATTTACGCGGCTGGGGTACGATGACATCCATCAACCAAGTCAGCGACCACCCGATCCTGTTAGTCGCCTCTTACGACAAGCATAGTCGCCCTTTACAGTATGCATGGGTTCCTGAAAACCTATTCTTACCCGGATCTTTGCGGGGCCAATCCAGAGCGTGCGTTGATCAGTTAAATCTCGTCCCATTGTTGTGACTGTTTGGAAAGATCGCCTTAACAAGGACAAGGGCGACAGCACCACATGTTAAGCACAGTATTGTAACACAAGCACATTCTCTCTACAGATAAGTGCAAGGACAACAGCACTGCGACCTTCAACCTTCTGGGCAGCTGCCGTGCATACTGGGAGTGTGACACTAACTTCGTGGCAGTGCCCAAGTGTTGCAGCGTGGGATACAGCTATGTGCATCGCGAGGGATGCAAGCCTAACCTCTTCTGTCGGGATCTGTGTCCCACTGCATGTGAAGACAGAGGTTAGTAGGTTTGCACTCGTATGTCAGTGGTTAGGTATGAGAGTCAGCGAGAGAACGATAGACGGTGAGACAGACCGATAGAGAGAAAGCGAGAGAACGAGAGACGGTGAGACAGACCGATAGAGAGAGAGCAAGAGATCGAGAAAACGGTGATACAGACCGACGGAGAGAAGGCGAGAGAACGATAGACGGTGAGACAGACCGATAGAGAGAGAGAGAACAAGAGACGGCGAGACAGGCCGAGAGAGAGAGAGAACAAGAGACGGTGAGACAGACCGATGGAGAGAAAGCAAGAGAACAAGAGATGGTGAGACAGAACGAGAGAGAGAGAGAGAGAGAGAACGAGAGACGGTGAGACAGACCAAGAGAGAGAGAACAAGAGACCGTGAGGCAGACCGATAGAGAGAGAACAAGAGACAGTGAGACAGAACGAGAGAGAGAGAGAGAGAGAGATAGAGAGAGAGAGAACAAGAGACAGTGAGACAGACCGAGAGAGAGAGAGAGAGAGAGAGAACAAGAGACAGTGAGACAGACCGAGAGAGAGAGAGAGAGAGAACAAGAGACAGTGAGACAGACCGATAGAGAGAAAGCGAGAGAACAAGAGACGGTGAGACAGAACGAGAGAGAGATAGAGAGATAGGAGAGAGAGAGAACAAGAGACAGTGAGACAGACCGATAGAGAGAAAGCGAAAGAACAAGAGACGGTGAGACAGAACAAGAGAGAGAGAGATATATAGAGAAAGAGAGCAAGAGAACAAGAGACAGTGAGACAGACCGAGAGAGAGAAAGAGAGAGACTAAGAGACGGTGAGACAGAACAAGAGAGAGAGAGAGAGAGAGCAAGAGACGGTGAGACAGAACGAGAGAGAGAGAGAGAACAAGAGACAGTGAGACAGACCGATAGAGAGAAGGCAAGAGAACGAGAGACGGTGAGACAGACCGATAGAGAGAAAGCGAGAGATCGAGAGGACGGTGAGACAGACCGATGGAGAGAAAGCAAGAGAACAAGAGATGGTGAGACAGAACGAGAGAGAGAGAGAGAGAACGAGAGACGGTGAGACAGACCGAGAGAGAGAGAGAGAACAAGAGACGGTGAGACAGACCGAGAGAGAGAGAGAGAGAGAGAACAAGAGACAGTGAGACAGACCGATAGAGAGAAGGCGAGAGAACGAGAGACGGTAAACAGACCGATAGAGAGAAGGCGAGAGATCGAGAGGACGGTGAGACAGACAGATAGAGAGAAAGCAAGAGAACAAGAGATGGTGAGACAGAACGAGAGAGAGAGAGAGAGAGAGAGAGAACGAGAGACGGTGAGACAGACCGAGAGAGAGAGAGAGAACAAGAGACGGTGAGACAGACCGAGAGAGAGAGAGAGAGAACAAGAGACAGTGAGACAGACCGATAGAGAGAAGGCGAGAGAACGAGAGACGGTAAACAGACCGATAGAGAGAAGGCGAGAGAACGAGTTGGAGACAAACAGACAGACAAACCATACTTAACAACACGATGCAACAATTCGCATAAATTTCGGCGACCCTGTTATCTGTTTTCCAGTCCATTCATGAGTTTTCATGCGTTGTCATTTGTGCTGTTGTATTTCAGATCTCTGCGACAAGCGGCCCGACTGGAGCGCCAACCCAGCCACTTACAACATGTCTGTCGGCATTCTCGGCTGGGTACCCACCTCATGTGCTGCCGGAACTCAATTCGACATCACCAACTGTGGCTGCAGTGCTCTCAACCAATGTAACATAGCTTTCTATCGTAAAGATATCATCAACAGTTCTATTGTTGGCAACAAAATATGTTACCATGACTAAAGGGACATAATTTACCTATATATGCATGTATTAATTTGGTCATGCTACATTTGGAACTATTCAAATACTAAAATATGTATTCTTGCTACCTTGCTAGATACAAAAGCCTGTGAAGATTGCAAGCACCTGTTTTATTGGTGAGATTCGAAGTGAGACACCAGTCTGTGCTGCATTCATTATCCTTAAAGGCGCCTTGTCGCTGTTCTTGAATCACACGTCCCCATCCACTAGCTATTCACTGTGTTCACTAGTAAGATCTTCGTTTCTGACAGTCTGTATGACCCCCATCACCAAGGTATTCACTATGTTCACTGGTAACGTATTTGTTTCTGACAGCCTGTTCGGCCTCCAACGCTGTCACCTTCACCGCGGGAAGTAGCTTAACGTCAGCCCTAGCATCATGGCTTGAACTCTCTAATGTCGAGGTTTCCAACGGAATCGCCAACTTCAACGGCAGCAGTCGGCTTGTAGCCACAGTCACCATGCCAACTGCGTCAACCGCTAACCCTTTGATCATCCGCTTCCGGTATCGTGAATCTGGCGCTGTGTTCGGACGTCGAGTGCTGGTCAGCACAAGTGACTGTAAGAATGGCAGCAGCTTGGTCATTGCTGTGGACAGTTACACCATGACCTTTGAACTGACGTCTTGGTATAACTGGGCAGTCACATTACCTGTGTCCATGGCGGTAGGTCATTCAAAACTATAAATGTTCAATGTTTCATCCACCCTCAATATCTCCAGGACTCGCATTTCGGTGAACCTACACTGACCCCAGGATCCACTCCCACGCCCTTGTTTTTCATTCACATTTTAGACCCGTCAAGATCCGGGGCAGAATAGGTCTTCAGCGACCCATGCTTGCCTGTAAAAGGCGACTATGATTGTCGTAAGAGGCTACTAACGGGATCGGGTGGTCAGGCTCGCTGACTTGGTTCATGCATGTCATCGTATCCCAATTGCGTAAAACGATCATAATGACGTCAATCACTGGATTGTCTAGTCGATTACAGACCGTCGTCATATGGCTGGAATATTGCTGAGTGCGGCGTTAAACAAACAAACAAACAAACACTAACATTTTACCGAGCAATCAAACGTCGAGATAGTAAAATATGAATTGGTAAGGGAGGACTTGCCACCGTCAGTTATAATGGACAATAACATATCCTTTCAATTAAAAGCATTTTTCATGGCTTTCTGTTGCGTGTCAGTCAGTTTTTCAATGTTGAATATCTCACAATCTGTCGTAATCAATGGGACTGGCCGCCATGTTATTGATATCGTCAACGGAACATTGACGCTGGTTTGTAACTCGCATTCTGATTGATCCGTTGGACCGAGTAGCGTTGTAAATCAAATTGATTTTCCTCGCTTTGGACCACTTACACGTCTAAGACACTCTTAAATGTTCCATGAGGGAGAATGCTAGTCTGAATTTGTCTAGGTTTTGTGTGTACCATAACTATACCTTAAGGAACAGAAAAACATAAAATTTGGTTGTTCCGTAAAATGTCCGGGTTTTCGACCATTTCTGCTTTTCTATGATACTGACTCTCTACTGTAGGGCTTCTCCCGTGACGACTGGAAGACGGTGACATTTTCGTACGCGGGCTATGACATGTTGGCTGTAGTGGAGAGTGCCACGCTGAAGTATGCTGCCAAGGTTCACGGTGAGTAGCCAGTAGCTAATCACATCAACGGGATTGGGGTGAGTGAGTGAGTGAGTGAGTGAGTGGGGTTAAACGCCGCTTTGTAATCTTAATGTAGGAGGAACAATGGGATTGAAATTACGTTCTCCTGAAAAATGAGTGAGTGAGTTAGGATTAACGCTGTTTTTAACAGCATTCAAATTATCTTGGCGTGTCCGCTTAATGTTGGAGTGAGCCTGAAGTGATGCGGTCTCAGATGTTTAGCACTTTGGTGAAACCCAAGAGCACAAGTATTGTTCTGCTAAACCAAAAAATATAATCAGGGGGAATTGGGTTTCGAATCCTAGATTTCTGGTGTGCCCAAGGGAGGCAACGCTGCACAGCGATTTGCGGCGCCTGAGACCATTGGACCACCCGTACCAACCTCTTGTTGTTTTACGCCGCACTCAGCAATATTCCAGCTATAACGTCGGTCTGGACCAGACAATCCAGTGATTCACATGTTTGGAGCACGAAATTGGGATCGATGACAAGCATCAGCCAAGTCAGCGAGCCTGACCACCCGATCCCGTTAGTTACGACAAGCATAGTCGCCTTTTACGGCAAGCATGGGTGGCTGAAGACCTATTCTACCCCGGATCTTCACGGGTTCCCCCCTCTCGTGAAAAGGATTTGACTTACAATCGTATGAGAAAATATACAAGGAAGGATAGACGTGTAGGGTTGTATAAATGCTTTAATGTGGTGATCCACGAGGGGTGAGGTGGACTGGCTGTCCCCTGGGAGATAACAGTGTCGCACGAAAAGACTGGACATAATTCTGACAATAGAGGAAACGTGTCAAATGAGGCATATATTGTTGACTTCAGTCGATTATCATTGAGAGATTTGTTTTGTTTGTTTCCTATTTTACGCCGCACGTCGATCTGTAAATAATCGAGTCTGGACCAGACAATCCAGTGATTGACACCATGAGCATCTGTCTACATTATTGGGCTATGATGACATGCATCAACCAAGTAAGCGAGCCTGACGACCTGGTCACGTTAGTCGCCTCTTACGACAAGCATGGGTTGCTGAAGATCGGTTCTAAGCCGAATTTTCAAGGGGTCATCGAGAGCTTATGCCCATAGTGTACTTATATCTTAACATCAACAACATCGGACAAAAGCTGTCGCATTGTTATCTGATTAAATTATGATGCAACACTGGAATAAAGAAAAATGACATAAACTTAAAGAAAAAAATTGTTATTTCAGCGCCACAGTCAACCATTATGCAGTGTGCCCTGACATTCGGAACAGACTCCAAGAACGATGCTACCAACAACTTCATTGGGCAGCTTGATCAGGTATATATTTCATGTGTGGTATATCAGGAATATATCCTCTCTATGCAACAATGAAGGAAATAATGTATTTCATGTGTGGCGTATTGGTCAATAATATAGCCTTTCTATTTGACACTACACGAAAAACTGTATTTCCCAATTTGGAAATGAACACTTATTAGGCATACATTCCAGGACAATGTTCAGATGTCGATTTTTTTAATTGGATTTGATTGTTATGAACTGTGTTGCCCTGGCCTTGTGTGCACTGTGTGAAAGGTTGTGTTTTAGTTGGAAAAAGATTAGAATGTAAACACATTGGTAAAGTCAAACTGGTGCTTGAAACATTCAATTTCTGTATTTCATAATGACTATGTCATGTTGTGAACATAAGCAATTTCTCTCGATTTAATAACTGTCTAATTTATATATTTTTATATGGGAATATAAAGTAAACGATGCTTGTGTTCCGGGTGTTTGTCTGAGGCATAACCGAAGTTCCCTAAAATAAATGTGTGCTGTTTCAGTTATCGCTGTACCAGTGTGACCCAGGCAACCTGTATTAATGGACGCTACGGTGGGGGAAACACACGACAATCAACAGACTGTGACGTCACATTCAACCTGAGACCAAATACGCAATCAAATCGGTCACAGCCGTAACTCATATAGAAGACCGCTGTGTCTGTTTATAACTTGCCCTAATTTTAAAAGCGGCGTAAACCCAACTCACTCACTCACTTATATCTTGCCAAAGAGATGGAAGTAAATAAAAGAAATGAAAGAGACACGTACATGACATTAGAACCTGTCTACGATATAATTTTGACAAGATTCATTCCGAAAATACAACTTGATCTTCTGTCAATGTATAATTAAACTGCCCGGCAAAGAAATTATACACCCATGTTTGATGGTCACTAAAAAAATAAACAAACAATCTGTGGAAATACACCTGGCTGGTGTGTGGACCTGCATAATCATCATCTGACAATGTTTGTTTTGTTTGTTTGTTGTTTAGTGTGCAAATGCTTTTAATTGAAAGGATATGTTATTGTCCATTATAACTGACGGTGGCAAGTCCTCCCTTACCAATTCATATTTTACTATCTCGACGTTTGATTGCTCGGTAAAATGTTAGTGTTTGTTTGTTTGTTTGTTTAACGCCGCACTCAGCAATATTCCAGCCATATGACGACGGTCTGTAATCGAGTCTGGACTAGACAATCCAGTGATTGACGTCATTATGATCGTTTTACGCAATTGGGATACGATGACATGCATGAACCAAGTCAGCGAGCCTGACCACCCGATCCCGTTAGTCGCCTCTTACGACAAGCATAATCGCCTGTTACGGCAAGCACGGGTTGCTGAAGACCTTTTCTACCCCGATCGTCACGGGTCGTTTCAGTAACGGTATTAATTTCTTGGTTATGTCCAATATCCGAGTGTATCCTTTCCTCCGCCCGGCAGTTTAGTATCGGAAACTTTGCTGATAAAAAATGAAATATATGTAACGCCACATTGCTCCAATGTTTGATCGGGTGAGTTATTAGGTAATGTTTGTGAGAGGGAAAGCGATTTCCAAGCACAGAATTAAAGAATGACATTATATGATAAAGAGGTTATCACGCTAGTGTGTTTGGGGAGGGTAAATATCCTGCATTAGGAATTAACATTGTATTTAGCGAGCCTATATTACCTATATACTGTATACCGAAACTTATCTTGACAGTCTGCGCAATATTAAAGTACATACAATTAGTTCGTACTCATCTTATAAAGGATGTTAATGTGGTCGTTGTAAAGTGTATCATATTTTGTTACAAAAATAAAGCTTTAAACACTGTTCACTGTATATGCCAATTGTTGTTGAACTGTATTCAAATAAATAATATTTTCGTAATTTCCATGAAATTGTTGGTTTAATTATTCATATCATAGTCATTGGTGATAGATCCTGGCCTGCTGGTGTGTATGCGACGGTAGCCTCATGTTGATCCTGCTCAAACGTTGTTGCACCATGCCAGGTCTACATCAAGCTTTCAAAATGTCATGGTACGAGGGTGGCTGAAAAGTTCTTAACCCAATTACGTTCGTATGTATTAAGTACAATACCTCCAATGCTTACAGGCTGCATTTGAACCAAATACACAACCAGGCAGCATATTTCTGTTTGCAAACTATTCTCTGTTGATAAAAAAAATTAAAAATTTGCGACCGTGCTGTTGTGAATGATATATTTCCAATGGAACAAGCAAACGGGAACAGCCAGCCATGGGGATATGTCAGCTTAGGGGTTGTTTGTCCTCTCTTAGCCACTGTTGAGAGGTAGGCTGTGGACTTCAAGATCTCCAAAGTCTGCTTGATTGTTTGTTGTTTAAAGCCGCCCTCGGCACTATTCCAACTATATGACGGCGGTCTGTAAATAATCGAATCTGGTCCAGACAATCCAGTGATTAATACCATGAGCATCGATCCATGCAATTGGGATCGATGATATGCATCAACCAAGTCAGCGAGTCTGACCACCCGATCCCGTTAGTCGCCTCTTACGACAAGCATGGGTTGCTGCAGACCAATTCTAACCCGGAATCTTCACGCCAGTATTAAGTCTTGATGTGTGCGTGTGTGCGTTTGTGTGTTTGCGTGCACATATGCTTGACTGCATACATGCATGCGTGCTTGTGTTGTTTAACTCTTCACTCATCAATATGACATATATGATGGCAGCCAAAAAATTCAACCAGACAATCCTGTGATTGCTATTGTGAATCACGATCCTCACAGTTGGGGTATGATGACATGCCAAGTCTCTGAAGCAGGGGACCAATTCTAACGTGAATCCTCACCATTTAGTAACCTCTCACAACAAGCAATGGCTTGGACTACCCAGGTAATATCAAGTAAGCTCTCGTCTGATGTGTCAAGGAAAAACCAACAACCCAGGGATGAAATAAATACAGTTTAATTATTGCAACTCGCTGTTTCAATCGACGAAAGAATATAAAAAACTGTCATGTCAGTTCTTATTGACATTTGTAGATAATTTTGAGTTTTGTTGGGGAAAATGAGGGTGAAAGCAGATGAAATTGTTGAAAGTTGCACAGTTAGATTTTCAGAAATCTGAAAGAATGTTGATGCGATAGCTATGTTTGTTTCTTTGTTGATTAATGCCGCACTCAGCAATATTCCAGCTATATGACGGAGATCTGAAAATAATGAAAGTCTGGACAAGACAATCCAGTGACCGACATCATGAGCATCGATCTATGCTATTGGGATACAATGACATGCATCAACCAAGTCAGCAAGACTGACCACCAGATCCAGTTAGTCTTCTGAAGGTATACTCCGTGCCTTGATCTTCACTGGTCGCGATAGCTATAATAACAGTGAACTATGCGAGAATTTCATGGAAACGTGGCGTAAGTAAGCTTTGGTAGAAAAAGGGACAGTATGTCGACGGTTTTGTGTTTTTAAGTCATGCAAGAAACAATTTCCGAGCATGACCTCAAAAGCCCGATTCAGTTTCTCAAGCCAAAACAATAGAACTCCATACACGGACATATTGAAGAGAAAGCTTTTGTGTTTTTCTTAATGCCCCGTTTCACTACGACCATGAATATCCCGAATCACCCCGAATGGGAAACTTTCAAAATTTGTAATGATTTGGGCAATAATGCAAACTTTTGTGTCTAAGCGGGTTGAAAAATATGAAGAAGGCCAGGAATCGGTTAAGAAACATGTACGAATTACAAGATTTATGTACGGATCATGCACAAATTGTAAGAATCATCTATGAGTAAGTTACGAATATGCCAAATGTTGTTCTTTCTTAATTCTTACATGATTCGCAGTTGACTCTGGACATTCGTGGCTGTTTTGGGATGTTTTCGGGTTGAGAACAAGAAATTTGGGGCCGAATCGCTAAGTATAGCCAAGACTGCAAAAGAATCGATTGCAAAGATGTTACGGAACATAAGAATTAGTTATTGTAAGAATCATCTATGAGTAAGTTACGAATATGCCAAATGTTGTTCTTTCTTAATTCTTACATGATTCGCAGTTGACTCTGGACATTCGTGAATGTTTTGGGATGTTTTCGGGTTGAGAACAAGAAATTTGGGGCCGAATCGCTAAGTATAGCCAAGACTGCAAAAGAATCGATTGCAAAGCTGTTATGGAACATAAGAATTAATAACGAATGGATTACGATACAGCCATGAAATTTCAATTAGGGGACCCTTCCATGAAAGTTATTGACAAACAAAATATTCTCGCCGATTTGACGAACTTTGCGAACTATACGAATGTTTTGGAATCAAATAAGACTTATTTAAGAATTTCAAGAAATGACTGAGATTTATCCTATTTCCTATTCTGGGTTATTCGGGATATCCGTTGTCGTAGAAGAATGCGGGCATAAGGATGAGTTACAAAATACCAATTGCCAGCTTGATTAGATTAGACGCCAGTGTTTATCAAAGCCTAAACTAACTATGCCTTGGTCTTAAGAAGCTGATAACCCTCCTACCCAGAGTTCCTTGCGGCCAGCCAAGTTCCTTAGGCACACCTTGTCTCACCTCTCCGCATCAATGATATTCACCTACAGGTAAGTGTTTCTCATTGTCTCTCCTCTCCACATTAATGACATTCACCTACAGGTAAGTGTTTCTCATTGTCTCACCTCTCCGCTTTAATAACATTCAACTTCAGGTAAGAGTGTTTCTCATTGTCTCCCCTCTCCACATTAATGACATTCACCTGCAGGTAAGTGTTTCTCATTGTCTCACCTCTCTGCATTTATGATATTGACCTACAGGTAAGTGTTTCTCGTGTGATGTCCACAAAATGTTATGGTATAGTGTGAAATGTTTGAAAATTCATTTGACTGGCAGTTTGCGTTTTCCTCGTATAATGAAAATATTCTTTATTATTTTTACTCATACGCATACCATTATTTTGAAGAAAATGATATTCAACATTTTACTAAGTTCTTTGTTCATTTTACTAGGAGACCAGACTATATACTCTTTTTTCGAAATTGGAAAGAAAAAATTGATGACCGTATTTGGTTGGTTTGACATCTCTGATATAATATATACCCTGTGGTAATTCTCGCCATTTGATTGGCTTGTAATTCTCCATTATTATATACTTATGTAAGCATTCGTCTAAATGTGATCCAACGATAGGAAGCAATCTATTTTTAATCTCCAACCAGTTCTTTGGTTTTGGCGCGGAATAATTGACGTGCTTGTTGTCTCCCCTGTCCTATCAACTTTTTTCTCGTCTTCACTAATACCACTGGTCTTATGAGAATTGGATCGAATCTCCTGCTTCATTACGTTGTATTTGGTGAGTTCTGACAGCACTAAACGAAACTCCTCCTCGGATATCTTACAATCAGCCAGTGCTGTTGAAATATGATCCTCAAGGCTATTCATCTTTGCTTTGGCGAGTATCCAAATATTATCATGTTTTAATGCTTTCTTTTGCAACTTACGAGAAATTTATTTTATCGCTATTCCGGGCAGTCTACTTCCATGCCAAGTACGATACGCATGGCGATTATCTTTGATAATAAACCAACACCCACTACACTGAGTCCCATGTCAACTGTTACAAGCGAAGTGTCAACTCCGTCGAGAGCATTCACAGCTCTGTGATACCTTTTATACAATCCAAGTCGCAACTCCCTCTCCGTCTCTATTTGATGTTTTATGTCGCTTATTTGATGTAATCGAAATCCATCAATGGTATCCATCTTTTCAGGTGCTTCATCGAACACCTGATATAAACCCATAATGTATATTATTATATTGTATAATAGTCTTTAATTGGTCTTGTTTCAATGTTTTGAGAGTATACATCAACCTTATTAAATGTAAATTATACGGCATAAATATCTTAGTAAGAGAAATGCTATCACTTTATTAATTTGGACCCCCTCAAGGGTTGCAGCGGGTGATACTCCCATATAAATAATACTGCAACGTTGACGCTCGTGTTTCTTAAGCCATTTAATTGATAGACCTGGTAATATTTCGAAAGCATCTTCCAGTGCATCTCCAAACAAGACTTCAATAATAATTGTAGAAAGAGCTGGTATAGCATTTCAAGTTATCTTCAATATCATTGAATTCAGTAACATAATTTAAATTAACATTTTTTTACTGCTGGACGACTCAATAACATATGATCTGGGTTTTCTGGCAGGGGAGCAACTAACACTTTTTTTGTTTTGAGGGGATATAAGCCCCGAGTACGATCCCACTATATATTATCTTAGTTAATTGATGTCCCTTACCCATCATCACATATGGTGGGGTAATGACGATATTCAGTAGCCACTCGATTTTTGCTTCGACCATAGTCAATTTATTACCATCATTGCGAGTAAGATTGTACGAAGTGTTTTTATTGAGTCTACTAACGTCCACATCACTTAAATCTCCCAGATTACCTGTGAATGTATCTTCTTTCCGCTTGTATACATTATCTTGTAAGTGTAAAGCGCATAACTTGCCATCTGTACCAGGTTTACCGAATCCTTCTGTGTCTCCAAAATCAGAAAGCGCAATTGTATTACATTGTCTAAGGTGATGGTTCCAGGGCTCGATGAATCAACCATTATTTATAATATGGAGTGTTACACTCAAGTATCCTATATGTACAGGTTGATGTTTTACACCTGATACAGAAATTTTGAGATCTGAAATAATACCCCAATTTAATGTTTTATGTGATAATGATGAGAAAGATTCCGTTCTACCCGCTATTGTATTTTTCTTCTTTGACTGGAATAGCTCTTAGCAGAGTTGAAGGGCTTTCGAGTTGAATATTATCCGTTGTACTGATCTGATCAAGATGGATGCATAAACTCTTTATAAGGAACTATTTGGGGCAATTTAATTCAATACACTGTTGTGTTGGATTGTATTACTATCATTCCTTCTACTTCGCTAAAAAATCCAAGTGTAGCTGATATGTTTGGGAAAAGTCTTACATACTTATCCAGCGTTAAAAACTCGCATCCCATTCGACTCATTTTGTGTGAGACTGATGTCCCAAAGGCTTAAAAAATTCATCATTGAGTGAGCATACGCTGTAATACCCATTAGGTATAATAATGGGAGTTCTTTTTCTATTGTCAATATCAATTAATTGTATCTTATTATTATCTCTCGCAGCATTTATATTGGTCCACCGTGGGTAATACGTTACATCGCATAGAAAGACTTCACGTTGAAGCCCCAATGTACACCAGCTTTACATATCAATGCTGCTCAAGAATTGCACAGACGCCTGCCTAGTCTGTGGGTTCGATGACCGTGAATGGAAATGAATAGAGACGTTGTCGCGAGCTGTTTACTACCTATACTGATATGCTCTTCTTGCAACTCAAGTATGTGGCTATGCTCTAAGACAGATAACAAGAAGCAGCTGCGAGAACAACGGCGCAATACTCTGTCATTATTGTCGCAACATTATAACATAATACACAACGGTTCCTCGTCCTTTGTATATTACGAAGGTGTTCACAATGGTACATAACTACATTGGGGAAGGTGGTCGGGTCGTCAACAGCGACTCGGAGTTGCGTCCTTTGGGCACGTCAGAAACCTTTGCTTGTCGAATCGAATCACGGTTCGACCCGATTAAGTTTCTAGGTTTCACCAAAGTGGTAAACGTCTGAGGCTTCATTACTTCGGGATTTCCTCCCACAACTTGAATACTCTAAAAAACGGCGTTAAACCCAACTCACTCACACACTAGAAATGTCCCTTTGGTCTTTTCTGCCGAAAGCAAAGATGATATGATACAACTTAATTAATGTTAAAAACGACGTTAAACCCCAAATACTCACTCACGACAAAGTAGAGGTTAGTATTATCATGTCATAACACCTTATGGGTATATTGGGTAGGCTAGTGATTAAAACAGTGTAAGTCACGCCAGTAGCGTGTGCTCGATTCCCCACGCGCTTGTAATGTGTGTAGCCCACTTTGGAATCTCCCAGCCGTGATATTGCTGGAGCATTGCTTAAATCACCATTCAACTATACTTACTCAATTACTAATACTAATAAGATTAGGGTAAGATTTTGGTCTTCTGTAACCAATGCATGTCCTAAGAGGTGACTAACGGGATCGGATGGCCTATTTCGCTGACTTTGTTGATGCATGCCGTCGTATCTCAATTGCTTAGATGTATGCTCATGATATCAATCATTGGATTGTCTGGTCCAGGCTCGATTATTTACAGTCTGCTGTCATAAAGCTGGAATTTTGCAGAGTACAGCATTAAACAACAAACAAACATACGAAACCTCAATATGGAAGTGAACATTCATAGAAATTGATTTTACAAATTTCAAATGTATGTTTCCCTTTTGTAGGCAGCTCTATCTACGTCATTCCGGGACATTACACAGGAAGGTCAAACGATTAAAAAATCGGCAACAGCAACATCAGCAACAACATCAACAGCAACATAAGCAACATAAGCAACATCACCGACAACATCAAAACCCACGAAAGTTGTGACAACTGGAGTCCCACAAACAAAAAACCTTTTCGGAAGTCGACGGTGGCGTCGACAACTAAAGCTTCTACCACCCCCGCGCCCCACACTTGGAAGAGCTCCGACGGCCATGGTATCTCACCAACAACAGCAAAACTCCATATAACAACACCAGGTCTAAATGGTTCTTCGTTGGCAAATATTCTGTGTGGATACGGCCATGCAGGATACAAAACAGGTAAGGAGTCGACTGATTGAAGCATGTGTTTATACCCAGCTTTACAGACACAGTATCCGTGCGTATGCCAAATCCATAACTGAGACTCACATGTTTTAAGCGTCGGTTAATAACAAACACCACTGTGAAATATCAGTAAACTCTTCCATGACACTGACGAATGCTTGATTATTATTGTACAAAACAATTTGTAAATCAGGTATCTAATGCTATTACATGCTTCAAAATTACCAGGCCTTTCCACACAACAACTTGCCTATGAATACAATGATCTATCGAGTGAGTGAGCATGGTTTTACGCCGCTCGAACCTGGGCTTTCTGTGTGACCATTTGGCTACTCCCCAGTCACCCCCACCCCCTCCCAACCAACCAAACCCCACCACCCTCATAATAACACTGGATATAAGACAATGGGATTTGATAATGTCGACTGTGTCTAGCTTAGTGGTAACATCAGCCGACGGGTGCACATAGTGTAATGGTGTAATGTACCACTGCGCAAGCCCATGTACAATGAATACCAATCACTTGCAACCAAATGAAAACGACATCCGGTTACGGACGGTGGGGTAGCCTGGTAGTTAAAGCGTTCGCTCGTTAAGCCGAAGATCCGGGTTCGATTTCATACATGGGTACAATGTTTGAAGCCCAGTTCTGGTGTCCCCGGCCGTGATATTGCTTGAATTGCTAAAAGCGGCGTAAAACCATAGTCATTCACTGTTAGAAGGTACAGAAATCGGCTCAGCTATATAACATTGTATTTAGTGACAACGTTGCCCCGATTCGTTAAAATGGGAATGTTTAATGAAATCTGAAAACTGCATTTCTCTAAATGTAACACGTCAGCACCAGAGAATAACAGTCTCGATTATCCATCCAAACAGAATCCATTCCAAGATACACAAAATTATTACATGCAAGATCAGCAAAAATCAGTGATGTCATCGGGTGTAGTTTATGTTGTTTGGACATTCCGAAAGGAACCGTCAAACTATGTCGTGAATGTTTACTTTTCAATTTGAACAGTTTATAGATAAACATCTTTATCAATAATTGCCTTGCACGCATTACGTCGACATTGCACACATTACTCCGACGTCGACATTGTACGAATTACGTCGACACATTACGTCGACATTGCATGTATTAGGTCGACATTGCACCCATTACATCGAAATTGTACGCATTACGTCGCATTGCACGCATTACGTCGACTTTTTACGCATTACGTCGACATTGCACGCAGTACTTCGACATTGCACGCAGTACGTCGACATTGCACGCATTACGTCGATAATGCCCAAAACCAAACCACCTGAGGGTGACCTCTTCATATTGTTTGCTCCTGCGAATCTTAATGTGACTCTTAACAGGTGAAAGAACGCATGTGTTGACTTGGGCCAATATCCCATAAGACAGACCACTTAAACACATCCAGAGTTATCGCCCTGGCATTACGCTCAGATATGATCAGTTAAATTTGCCTTAAAACTGCCATTCATGATCAACTCGTGATATTTTGGGACAAGCCGAATAGCGACTCGCGGCCCTCTCGTGGCCATTTTTGTTAAGATTGTAAAACTGCATTTGATAGGTGTTCAGTTTCGAGATAATATAAATCATTGCATTCACATTTGTAAGAAGTTCCGCATTCTCAGCGGGATGTATTAAATTTGTACCTTACCTGTCCGCAGGGTAGACGGGGAATAAATTTGCCATTCAACAACCAATCAGAGACGAGCGTGTCATTCACAGTACAAGTGTGCATGCTGATCACATGGCCATGAACAGAGGGTATATTAAACCGTATTCCGAGGGATAAGCCAACAACGAAGTTATCGTTCCGCCATGTTTTTCATGTTATCCTATCACAATTTGAACACAAACGGAGATAGAGATACAAAGCGTGCGTGTGTCGCCATATTGCCAGGTGGGCTCGAGACGACACGTAGGGCGGTCTGGTAGCCAAGTGGTGAAACCTTTCGCTCGTCACGCCGAAGATCCGGGTGCGATTCCCGGCATGGGTACAATGTGTGAAGCCCATTTCAATATTCCGCCCTGTGATATTGCTGGAATATTGCTAAAAGCGGCATAAAACAATATTAATTCACTCAAGTCGACACGTACATCAAGGTATAACCTAATATCTCCGACGCCGGTTTGGCTGTAAGAAGCTTGAATTGCAGATATTACAAAGATCGGCAAACAATGTTGCCATGGTGGTGGCGTGTATTTTAGAAGCACGAGGAAGACTGGAGTTTTCCAGTTGTACACGCGATTATCAAAAAACGTTCAGATATTTTACGTATATGATAAAACACGTCATCGGGTTTTATGAGATTTAAAACCTGAATCCAAGGGATAAAATCGAGGGGCGCCAGGGGCGAGGGTAAATGTTTTATCTAACTTATAAACCGCAAAAAAAAAGAAACAAAGTTAAACATTTACATGTTTTAAACACACTTGTCATGAACATTAGGAAACGGGCGTAAAATATCTGTTGCTGGCGTACATGTACTGGTAACAGGCGTTCTGAAAAGCATTGAGATTTATCAGCGTCCCCGAAGACTTGTGATACACTCTTTCGGATACAAAAACGAAAGTTGCATCTCCGACTCGCGGAAATATAAAGAAAACATTTCACTTTTCGGTTTGCACCATTCCACATGTCATTACATTGTCTTCAAATGTAAACTAAATTTCTAGCAAGATACATTCACATGTTACAATATCAATGGAAATTGTATAATAACAATCATGGGTATATCATAGCATCCCTGTTCGTGAGATTAAAACCGATTCGAGAATAAAAGGATGAAGGCACTGGAGGTTTTCTGAAACGACAACGCAAGAGAGCCTATGTGCTCGATTATCCGCCGAAACATTCTCCATTTGGTGTAAAAGGACAAATAGCTGGGATAGTAATATTAATGGATCACTGAAAATCAGTGATGACACCAGGTGTTCGCAAAGAGGTAAGCATGCCCTGCCCTAGCTGTAGAACCGCCCAGTCACACAATTTGCGTAAAATAGAAAGTATTAGCTGTCTGCCGCCGCATAGCAGTACTCCTGCAAAGTGACGATGGTCTGTAAACAATCCAGACAGTCATGTGATCGAGGAACCAGAAAATCACGATAGTGCGTTTACTGATTCTGTTGAAGAAAAAACATGTTTAATAATATACTCCTTTTTAATTAAGATGGGATAAAGTGGCTTATAACAGTCTGCACCTTGTGACCTATATAACGTATGTACCTATTCCTTCCAGGTGTCGTGGTGGGCGTGAGTGTCGCCATGGTGATTGTTGGGGGCGTACTTGGGACTGGGGCGGCCATCTATATGTCAAGAAGAAGAAACATAGGATTCCGATGATGTGACTCGACCTACACACATTCTGGTCACTTTAACTGTTTCGAACCGATGTCCATGATCATGTCTGTTATGGGGCAACAATAAATTAAGAAAAACAATAACTATAAAAAAAAGTTCATCTGTTGTATTTCTAGCTTTTTTCGTTAGACATCGCCTCAGGCAGCTGGGGAGTGAGTGGGTTTTACGTCTCTTTTAGCAATATTCCAGCAATGTCCAGGGCGTGGTCACATTGTACCCCGCTGTCACATTGCTGGAATATTGCTGAGTGAAGCGTTAAACACCCCTTAGACACACCATGTAGAACACGTCAATGCATGCAAGCCTGTCATATTCAAAGGTTTAGAAATAACACATTTCTTGAAGTTTATCTGTTTCTAATTATGGTGGTGGGGTAGTCTAATGTATAAAGTTATGGCTCGTCAAGCTGATAAGCCGGGTTTGAGTCCCAACACAAATACCATCAGAGAATACCATAATATAAAGGCTACCCTAATACAGCTTGGATATGGACTGTGGAGTTTAACAACGAACTACAATCACCCCTCGAAGATTGTCATCAGTGTACTCCACGACATGTTAGCAACCAGCATTTCCAACAAAAATAATATCGCATGAAATGAATAATGCATTGGTCAGTGTAATGGATATATCATTTTGCCTTGTCGTTTGTCTTTTTTGGGAAGTGTGCATCAAATTGTCGTGATGTAATGGCGTCTAACTCAGACACGAAGGTGCGAAGTACGGGTGGGGGTGGGGAGGGTAGGTCCCCGAATCCGAATGAAAGTACAGTGATTGACTGTGCGTTTCGATGTACAAATAAAAACAACAACCTCATGATGGCATGGGACAGACAACCACTATCAGGAAGATACACGAAGTACACATTAATTTATGACTAGGTTATCTGTGAGATGTTTTATTGAATTAAAGGAGGGCTGTAGTTTAAATGGGGAGATAGTTCAGGTCAGTGCACATCTGAGGCAAGTGCATGAAACTTTGTCAGCAAAGACATTCCTCGGGAATACGAGCAACAGGAAGGCATTCAAGTTGCCAGTAGAAAATTCCTTGAGAATGAATACAGTCGATCACAGGTGAGTACAACCCATTCATCGAGAATCCATGTTACAGAAGACATGAAACATAAAAAACATCGATTGTATTCTTTCCAGGTCTCAGCTTACTGTATCAACATGACAAGGAAGTTTTACACGTGACTGCGTAATTTATTTTGGGTCAACGCCGATTTGGTGTACATGGAGTAACAGCTTATAATAACGTGTCTTTGTTCTTTATTTACTGCTTGCTAGCTTATATTAACGCGCCAGTGGGTGTGTATGCTGCACGTGAGCTTATAGTAATGTATCAGTATTTGGTTTGTACAACATGTCAGCTGATATACTCTTACAAAAAAGAAACGCAAAGCCAGATTCGTGTGAGGTAGGAAAATACATTTATACGTGGAACGTACAAGGTATTGAGCCAAAATGGTGTGCAGGGAACAGTTTGTGATTGTAGTCGTCTCAGTTATCGGTACATCGGAAACGTCCAAGGCGAAGGTCAGCTACCATCAATAAAGCGTTTGTTCCCCGTTGGAATCGATAGCGGCATGACATCTCCTGCCCATGGAAGAGACGAACAGGCGAATCACATCCTGGGGAATGGTAGCCCACTCGGCCTGTATCGCAAAAGCCAACTGCTGCAACGTCTGGGTTTGTGGTTGACGCGGGCGTAGCCGTCTATCCAATTGCCCCCACCCACAGGTGCTCTATCGGGTTCAAATCCGGGGATCTGGAGGGCCAGGGGAGAACATCAATGTTGTGCTGGTAGACATGCTCCTGTGAGCCGTACTGTTTGCGGTCGAGCGTTGTCCTGCTGGAATACACTGTGGCCGTTGGCTGCAATTGGGAGGATGTGTGGTAGAAGAATTTCGTTGTTGTATCCTTGAGCCGTAAGATTTCCCTGGATATGGACCAAACCTGTCCTGCCATGGTGAGAGATAGCCGCGCACATCATAAAGCCTACACCCACCAAACCTGTCCACTTCCTGTACCCAGTTTCCAGCGTAACGTTCTCCCCGACGTCTGTAGACCCGTTCACTTCCATCCTTCGATGGAGGAGAAATCTTGATTCGTCGCTGAACCTGACAGTTCTCCATCGCAGTTGATGCCATACCCAGTGTTGATGACACCAATGCAGTCGTTTTTGACGGTGTTGTCGAATCAATATGACGAGTTGGACAGGACGTCTTGCTCGTAGACCTGCTACTCTTAAAGGGTTTCGTACTCTGGTCGGAGTCGGAGTCCAGGTATTTGGAATGCAGTTGAGGTGGCTGTGGTCGTCCTTTCACGTAGGTGGCGCAGTCATATGTAGCGATCATGAGCGGGGTCTTGGTTATTCTTGGTCGTCCCGACCTTGGCAAGTCACGTGTCGACCCATACTGGGGAAACCGATCCCATAGCCTTGTGATGGTGCTGGGCACTACATTGAAAAACCTGGCTAGAGTTGATAGGGATTCCCCTGCCTTCAAGCGGCCTATGTCGTTGTTTCTTTGCACTTCTGTTAATCTTGGCATATTATTGAACTGTCACTGTTCGATTGACGCAGATGACAGGCCGACCCTGCACTTTAATACCGTTCATAGTGCAGCTGCACGTGCAGTGCGTGCAGCTCCATGGCCCTTTTGTACGTGTTTTCCGACTCGTGCACGTGTTAACTGACTAATGGTTTGCATGTCCTTGTTGTGATCATTTTTATCCGGGAAAGTTGTCACTGAACCTATAACACATTAGATCTCTTCATTCTGCACCTCTTGGTCCGCTAATGTTGCTTTTATGGCAAAAACTATCCGTATTGCGTTTCTTTTTATGAAGAGTATATTACTTTGTTAGTATTTGTTGTATACAGCGTGTCAGCTTATATTAGCGACTCAGCCGTTTGTGTTCTTAAAACTCGTTCTTCATTTACATCTAATATCTGCTTGCCATAAATACGTAGTTACTAATACCCGCAACTGTAACCTTCTCAAAGATGGTGAAAACAACCACAGACATTTTACTCCCTCCCTAAGTTTGTAAAACATTTCTCTAGGAATGCCCCAAAATATGCTGCTTGACCATTTTGTGGAGTTCCGAAAACAAATTCCATTGGACGTAAAATGCGAAATATTGGTATATGCGTGTATCACTGAAAATCAGTGGTGACACCAGGTGTTCGCGAAAAGAGTAAGCATGCGCTGCAAACGTACAGCAAGACCATGCATTTTCCTGAAACCCTGGGAAGTGTCATTTGTCAGATGTCCTCAATAAGTCACTGTGCCTGAATGAATGAATGAATGGATGAATGAATGAATGAATGAATGAATGAATGAATGAATGAATGGCATTTCTTCCCAAACATATATCGGAAATTGCTCAACGCGCGTTGGTATATTTGTAGAGGGGAAAAAACTTCCAACTGAAGTATGAACTAAAAGTAGATTTCCCTGTGTTGTCGAAATGCTTACAGACACCTTATTAATTATCCTTCCTCCATTAGATCTCATATTCAATTATATGTTCTTTCACATTTATTTTTTAACACATTCTCGGATGGAAAATATATTTTCGGCAATCGACTCGATGGTTATGAGGATTGCTATATCGATTGACAACTTTTCTATTGTGAGATCTATGATGATAGCTTCCTGTGCTGATTTTGAAGTGCAGATTTGAATGTAAAGTAGATAATATATTTGAAACAGACCCTCTCTTGCACATCAGGTATGACCTTATGTTCACGTGCTACAATGAAACCCGTTCAAGGGAGATGGTATTACAGAATACAGTCTCATAATCACCCAGCGATAACATGAACAACATGTACATGTATCTCTCAAGGTCGTTCAAGCTTCACGAGACACATACTTAAGATCCAGAGCGACCACGTTTGAGATTCCTTTGTTGTGAACAAGTCAACACGACCTCAGTGATTAATCTTTATCTGGGAGAAGCTACTAGTCCTGAAGAGGGTTAACTCTCTATGTGCTGACGGCAGTATACTGGTCCTGTAGAGGGTTAACTCTCTATGTGCCGATGGCAGTATACTGGTCCTGAAGAATGTTAACTCTCTATGTGCCGATGGCAGTATACTGGTCCTGAAGAAAGTTAACTTTCTATGTGCCGATGGCAGTATACTGGTCCTGAAGAAAGTTAACTCTCTATTTGCTGACGGCAGTATACTTGTCCTGAAGAGAGTTAACTCTCTATGTACTGACGGCAGTATACTGGTCCTGAAGAGTGTTAACTCTCTATGTGCTGACGGCAATATACTGGTCCTGACGAATGTTAACTCTCTATCTGCAAACGGCAGTATACTGGTCCTGAAGAATGTTAACTCTCTACGTGCTTACGGCAGTATACTAGTCTTGAAGAATGTTAACTCTCTATGTGCTAGCGGCACTATACAGGTCCTGAAGAGGGTTAACTCTCTATGTACTGACGGCGGTATACTAGTCCTGTAGAGGGTTAACTCTCTATGTGCTGACGGTAATATACTGGTCCTGATGAATGTTAACTCTCTATCTGCTAACGGCAGTATACTGGTCCTGAAGAATGTTAACTCTCTACGTGCTTACGGCAGTATACTAGTCTTGAAGAATGTTAACTCTCTATGTGCTAGCGGCACTATACAGGTCCTGAAGAGGGTTAACTCTCTATGTACTGACGGCGGTATACTAGTCCTGTAGAGGGTTAACTCTCTATGTTCCGATGGCAGTATACTTGTCCTGAAGAGGGTTAAATCTCTATGTACTGACGGCAGTATACTGGTCCTGAAGAGTGTTAACTCTCTATGTGCTGACGGCAATATACTGGTCCTGACGAATGTTAACTCTCTATCTGCTAACGGCAGTATACTGGTCCTGAAGAATGTTAACTCTCTATGTGCTGACGGCAGTATACTGGTCTTAAAGAATGTTAACTCTCTATGTGCTAACGGCACTATACAGGTCCTGAAGAGGGTTAACTCTCTATGTACTGACGGCAGTATACTTGTCCTGAAGAGGGTTAACTCTTTATGTGCTGACGGCAGTATACTGGTCCCGAGGAATGTTAACTCTCTATGTGCCGATGGCAGTATACTGATCCTGAAGAAAGTTAACTTTCTATGTGCCGATGTCAGTATACTGGTCCTGAAGAAAGTTAACTCGCTATTTGCTGACGGCAGTATACTTGTCCTGAAGAGGGTTAACTCTCTATGTACTGACGGCAGTATACTGGTCCTGAAGAGTGTTAACTCTCTATCTGCTAACGGCAGTATACTGGTCCTGAAGAATGTTAACTCTCTATGTGCTGACGGCAGTATACTGGTCTTAAAGAATGTTAACTCTCTATGTGGAAACGGCACTATACAGGTCCTGAAGAGGGTTAACTCTCTATGTACTGACGGCAGTATACTTGTCCTGAAGAGGGTTAACTCTTTATGTGCTGACGACAGTATACTGGTCCCGAGGAATGTTAACTCTATGTACTGACGGCAGTATACAGGTCCTGAAGAATGTTAACTCTCTATATGCTGACGGCAGTATACTTGTCCTGAAGAATGTTAACTCTCTTTGTACTGACGGCAGTATACAGGTCAAGAATAATGTTAACTCTCAATGTACTGACGGCAGTATACAGGTCAAGAAGAATGTTAACTCTCTATGTACTGACGGCAGTATACTGGTCCTGAAGAGGGTTAACTTTATAATATTACTGGGAAATGTTCAAGTTAGTTACTGCTATTTATCCCAACGTCTTAAATGTCCATCGTCTCAACAGGGCGTCCTATCACTTTGGTTATATATCACTTCCCTGTCTCTGTGTCTGAAGTTGTTAATCGGTAACTGCGGTCCAAATTTATCAACTTATTCATCTATTGTTACAAACTTGACTGATTTGTTTACACAATAAAAAATCTAATTGATCATGAACTACAGAGGCAGCCAAGCACCTGAATCAGAAATGTAAAAGCAGCTATATTACATGTAGTCCCAAAAGCTGGCAACTATTTCGTCTTTATATAACTGAAAAAATGCTGGTGCGACGTGACATGTAAACTTACTCACAGAAAATATACTTTTCGCGAGAGTGTAGTACAATTTTATTTAAGCTTAGTTTACAATTTAATAAAACTATAATAATATGAATATTAAAATCCATCATCACTTTACTAAAATGACACCAGTTGGAAGATGTCACAGATAAACAAGGATTCTAAGTTTGATCGTCTTTGACACAGAGGTTTATCCCCACTTTGCCAGCACACAGCAGTGGAACAGTTTGTGTGAGTGAGTCTAGTTTTACGCCGCTTTCAGAAGTTACTAAATTTATACAAGCACAGAAGTCATGCCAAAAACGCTCACAGCTGTTAGTGAGTAACCTCAACTGAGGATTTTACACGTATCCATCACAACCTATGAAAGCTAACATCTGAATAAACTCAGTTCACTGAAATCTTAATAATTCAGGCACTTGCAGTGACCAGCTAACAGTTCTTAATCTAGAAAGCATCTTTTATATGGATAAGGTTTTACTATATCATCATTATATTATTTTTGTATAAATTTTATGATAATTTGTCTCTCATAATTCTATTGAATGGTTCTGTGCATTCTATCTATGTCAAGTTGTACAAAGCTGTTTTATGTATGTACAGGAGTGAGACGTTAATAAACTATTGTCTGTCTGTCTGTCTGTGAAGACCTCAAAATCCTATCAAAGGTCAGACAACATATTCATTTCCAATATCATGTTATAATTAGTGATAAATGGTAGACTCCCACACAAAACTTTCTCTTATTAATTTTTACAAAATACAAACCAGAAAGTGGAGTGTGGGGAAATGCGACATATTCCTTCGTGAAATAATAAGACATGAGTGGTGGTGACTGCTTTATCATAATTGTACTATCTAAAGCATAAATTTGGCTAACGAAAAAACGTTTTATTGGCAATCACCAGGAATGACACCATGTGGGCAAAACTTAAAGGGGCACCAATCTCTGGCTTCTTCTCGGCTGTCTGACACTGGCCGCTAGAGCTCACTAGCTGCCGTGACTCGATTTGCACGTAAACACAACTGAGCGTGACAAGAGACTGGGCTACGGTCTGTAAAGACAGCGCAAATAAACTTGGAGGCAATGTTTGTTTTTCGCATTTTTGAACACTCCCAGCTGACACAAAACATTTTCAAAAAGGTTTCATTGTAGTTTTTCAAAAACATTTTCGTCAAAACATTTGATTAACGTTTTAGAAATATTTTACATCTATTAAAAATGTTATTGAAATGTTTTCAAAATGTTATTCAAGAACATCAAGCTATATCATAGGCGAAACTATTTCATAACATGTTATTACAATGCTGTCAACACATTGCAGAAATGTTTTGCCAGAACATATTTCATGAAACGTTATCATCATGTTTTAAATACATTGTGTACGCATATGTAAAATCATTCGAATAAGGTGTAAATGTTTTATAATTAAATGTTTAATCTGTAGGCTAAATGTCTAATGTGAGTGAGTTGGGTTTAACGCCGCTTTTAACAGTATTCCAGTTATATCACGGCGTGTCAGCTTAATGTGGGAGGAAAGCCCGAAGCGATGCAGGTCTCAGACGTTTACCACTTCGGTGAAACCCACGAGCACGGGTATTGTGCTGAAAAACCTAGAAACATAATCTGGGAGAACCGGGATTCGAACCCAAAATCATAGGTTTCTGGCATGCCCAAGGGACGCAACTCTGCACAGCGAATTGCGGCGCCTTAGACGACTGGGCCACCCGTGCCCCCTCTAAATGTCTAAAGAAAATATAGCAGATATGAGTAAGACAAAACTTCACATGATGTTTGTTGCTGGTCACAGATACTGTCACAGGCAATTACATTTAGTCGCGCATATTTTGCGGGGGCGTGAGAGAGACTGTTGGGAAGAGAATAAATATTGATCTATGGTCAAAGACGCATTCTTTCATATTTAATCATTTTTCATGACTAGTTACTAAAATGTTTTAAAACGTTTTTGAAAAGTTATCACAAAAATAAATGATTTTGACATGTTCTTAAAACATTTGTAAAAACTGATATCACACAAACGTTTCGAAAAAAAAAATTAAATGTTGTGACAAAATGCCTTGTTGTCTCGTGAAATGACGTTGGAATGACATCACACTACTACGTCTATTTTGCCCCCGCCAGCACCAGTTCAAGTTTACTCTACATCCAAGTGACATTGTGCAGCAAGAGCTGGATCGTCGAACTCTGATTTCTTAGGGGGTAAGTTCATTTTCAAAAGCAGTATCCGCTTATCTAAGCAGTATCGAAATGGCATTGTGTAAATGTAACATTTGTTACATTTGACCACTTTCTAAATGGCATTGTGTATTCATCCATGGGAGCCGTGCCAATTTACACTTGTCAGAGGGGTACACAAAGTACGTAATCTCGGGGTGCTTTGCAAAGCGCGAATCGCTTGCAAGAGATGTACAGCGATTCGCCTTACAACAGTGCGCTGACAATCGCTGGCTGAGGTCGCTTCGTTCTCAAACCAAAATGGCGGCTGACTTTGACAGCTGAACAAGAAATTCTGGACTGGATCAACGAAGAAATGAGCAAAGGTAGCTAACACCCCATCATCCTCAGTCTGCTCCACAACTTCAAAGTAGTCATAAATTTCATCAGCTCATCATCGAGCCTTTTATTATGTTCTTCTACGTCAAGGAAACCAAGCGGTAGTTGCGCCGCCATTTTGGAAGAATGCGCATGCGCTTCGAACTGTTGCAGCGATTAATTTGCTTTCTCTAAGCGATTCGTGGCTTACAACGCGCCCCTACACTACCAGTTGTCGGATTTTCATTTTTGTGGAAGCCTCGGTGGCTGAGGGGGGGGGGGGGGGGGGGTTAAACATTAACATTCTTGAAAGCCTAACAACTGCACCAGACACCAACCAACACAATACGCAATGATCGAAGTGAAAACTTCAATGTGCATATGCGGAAATTATATTCCCTTATGTACTTGAACAATCATCCAATTCACATCAGCAATGAATGACTTTTACCCGTGTTGAATGCAGAGCGTAATGTGTATTTGTAACGTATTCCATGGGTCAACCTGTGGCATATCATATTGTGTAGAATTACAGAGGGACACTGTTGTACTTAAGTTGGCGAATACAACCAGGTGTTTCTCACGGCCTCGTTATTTGTAATGTAACGGTTTGTTTGATAACAAGTTCTTTTCAAACATGATCTGTCGTTGCAATCTAGTGTTAGTAATAGTCGCATTATTAAATGTGACATTGAAATGAAGTTCACAATGCATAAAGGCCCTGGTGTAAACAGCCATGAAAATACGTGTAGCTGCGCATGGACTTGCAAACCTTTTGATATTTGAATACTGTACAGAACATTTGTATGTCTGACCAACTGCACCTGTCACCCTCACGCACCGCAGTTAAAGATTGATGTGACGGGACTAAAGAAGAGAATGTGATCATACGACAACCGAAAACTCGTAATTAAATTCATATCATCAATGAAGACCTTCTAAACATTCACAAAGGACGTTTGCAAGCGGCACTTTAGTATTCATAGCCCATATCAGCTTGTATGTGTATGGGAGGCCCATGGGCGACATAGTTCAAATTTCGAAACACTATTTATTCATTTTTTCTACCTAAGTGTGGACCACTGACGGTCCCTGTGAAATCAGCAAAGATGAATTTTGAAATTAGTTGTGACCGAAACTGGCCACAGCATGGAGCGTTTCTGGACAAATGGGTTGACATAATATATTTCATCTTTGGATTAACAATATAATGCTTATTGAATATAGTTCAAGTTATAACTTTGTGTCTTGATAAATGTGTTATGACCTCTTGACCTGTACCTGTTTAGGTATCATGCCAATGCCATCTATATTCTGAAAGTGACAATCATATCATTTCAGAGTTACCTACTTCTTCCTACTATACACATTCAGATGTCTTGAATCAGATGGATCTTGGTCACAGCTAGTGCTGTACTTGCACAGTCCCACCCAAGCTAACAAAATCAATTTGTGGCAACACACCCCACTTGTCGCCATCATTATGTTTCACACTGTACGCTTTTGTATCATATTTCCTCTGTTCATATTGAACAAGACCCAGTTTTTTCCTGGCTTTTTTCTATGTTACTTGTACATAGTTCATGTGTTTGTCCTTTGTCCACAAACAGACTACAGTTCAACACTTTTGAACATTTTGTACTACACAATCAAGAAGAACTTATATATTCATCATGCCTCTACAGCGCGCTTAACATTCGATAAGTCATATTCACCAATTATCAAACACTTTGAGAACACGTTCATCGTCGACCTCAACTGGTTCATTATTCTCTCCAAATTAGGCAATGATTGACATCATGACGTACAGGGCGACGATTGGATTATTTTATTATAAATGTACATTACCTCAGGCGTCGCGCTTTTACCAATGAAGTATATATCCATTTCAAAATGCACTCCGCGATGTACATACTGCACTTTTGTCTTGTCATGACGTATGGCCTGTGCGTAAACATGAAATTAATCTCACTCCTTATGTTGGTCATTGCCGGTGATATTCATCAAAACCCCGGCCCAAAAGAATATAACACAACCAATGATATCAGCATACTCCACTTGAATATCAGAAGTACCCGGCATAAATTGACTAAATGACTGATGATATCTGCGATTTCGATGTGTTATGCTTCACTGAATCTCACCTGGACGCCAACATTCAGTCAGCCGACCTGCTCCTTGATCTCTTCCATGAACCCCACAGGAGGGACAGGGATTGTTTCGGAGGTGGTATAATTGTATAGTTTTCTAATTCACTCAGTGTCAAGCATAGGACAGACTTGGAAGTAATTAATTCTAAATCAATGTGAATTCAAGTTTATTCACCACAGCACAGTTTTCTTCTTTGTGTCACCTATCGCGCACCCAACACCCCTACCGCATATTGGACTGTTCTTGATAGAAACTGCACTTGATGTATCCCATGACATCGTCCTTGTTGGTAACCTAAATGAAGATCTTTTCAATACGAGTATCCACCACTTATGTGACATAATAACACGCAAGTACTTACGGAGTATTATTAATGAAACAACACGAATTACAACACATTCGGCTAAACTTATTGACCCTATTTTAGTAAGTAATGATTGTAATTGTTCCTTATCCGGTGTACTAGATCTTAGTTCCGATGTATCGGATCACAGGGGAGTTTTCGTGTCTGCTAATGCATATCTTAATATAAAAAAAAGTCATATAAAAGAAACGTATTGCTCTACAAATAACTAACTTTGCTAAAATAAATATACAAATTAAGAATAAAAATTGGAACGAGTTTTTTAAAGAATGTACGGACGTTCATGAAATGTGTGACAAATTCCACACAAATTCTTGGTTGGGAAGTTCTTCGATGCGCGATTCACGTTTCTTGCACAAGTCTTTTCCTTTGTAAGCGTGTGTATATTACAGCCAATTTGTAAAATGTGATTCTCTCAGGCAGTTTATAAAATGTCTAAATATTACATTCATTTTGACTGAAAATGCTGTCCATTTATTTAAATGATTTAGACGGTCAAAAGGGCTTTAGAGCACCCCAAACAATATAAAAATGTACTTTTGGTCCTAACATTTTCAGTCTCTTGAAACATAAAACATGTTTGGAATTCGTTATCTTAACAATACTGATTGACATATTTTTCAGTCAATTTATGATATAACTGAATATAATCAGTGAATATATATAATTAAATATATCTGTATATATAAGTGAAAATGTAGCACATTTTGACTGTAAAAATATAAACACGATAAAATAAGCAATGTTCACAATGTCATAATATATTTTCCTTGTGTTGCAAGTCAAAATAGTATAAACGAAAATCGCATAATTTCCAAGCAAGTGACTTTTCAAAATTTCGTCTCTATTACCGATGCTACCCACAGAGATACCTACATGTCCTTTTTATTTCCAAAAATGTATTTCATTTTGTCGATCAATGTAACCATACGTCCTTAAACTATCAAAAAAAAGTGACAAAGGCGCTTCCGAATGGCGAAGCACAGGTCGGGAACTAGCCTAGATTTCTGCTATATCATCCGGGTACTCACGGGGGAAAACAATAACAAAGGCAACAACCAGCCCCGGGGAATTGCTTTAGATCAGTGCCCCATTCAAAACGAACATATCCGCAATCCACAAACAATCACTTCATTAATGGCGAACATTTACCAACCCGCGACAACCGTGTCAACTCGGGGGTTATCCTAGCAATAAACTCGCATCCAAATTCACTACTGTTCTACTGTCGGCTAGCCACAATGGCTAGACTGGACTCTCGTGGAATGGTTCATGCCATAAAAGTCCAGCAACCGAACACTAATTAAGACGGGCCGACCTTGTGTTTATGGCCTGGTGAACACAGGTTACTGGCTCCTCATTAACTCAAGATTCACATCGCTCTGTTTTGTTTTTCCTCACTATTCATTTGATATATTTGTCAAATTCAACTGAAACTCGACCCGTGTTACACGCATGGCACATGCGTGTGCAACGAGTGACACACGCGTGCTTAACGGGTTGCACACCCGTTGCACACCCTTTGCACACCCTTTGCACACGTGTGTCCAACCTTTGCTCAACCCGTGTGCAACCCGTTGAGCACCCATGTCACGTGCTTGGTACACGCGTATTTCAAGCGTGTTAGGGAAATGAACTTCTCGGCAGTAGTGTATTTTACAGAGAAAAAAAACAGTTGTTAAACAATAGTAATAAAATATAATAAAAAAGAGCCAAGAGACTTTCTGGCCTACACCATCAACTCCTGAGGAAGTTTGGAAGTTTCTCGGGTTTGCTGGTTATTACCGGAAATTCGTGAAAGACTTTTCCAGCATTGCAAGACCTCTGTCTGAACTGATGCCGAAGTGTGCCAAGACATCCAGGAAACAAGCCACATAGACTATAATATGGGGTCAGGACCAAGAAAGAGCCTTTGAGGAGATCAAGACATGCCTTTCATCCCCTCCCGTTTTAGGGTATGCTGACTACACAAAGCCCTTCCAGCTCCATACAGATGCCAGCACTCAGGGTTTGGGAGCAGTACTGAATCAGGACCAGGATGGCCACCCACGAGTCATAGCATATACAAGTAGGGGATTGAAAGGATCAGAGTTTCTGTGTTTAAAGTGGTCAATTTCAGAAATGTTTCATGACTATTTGTGTGGTCATGACTTTGTGGTGATGACAGACAACAATCCCTTGACGTACGTTCTGTCAACAGCTCGATTGGATGCTACTGGACACCATTGGTTAGCTTCTCTAGCCAACTACAACTTTACCATCCAGTACAGATCAGGAAAATCCAACATAGATGCTGATGCCCCGTCCAGATTGCCTCAAAGAGAACATCAAGTACAAATGGAAGAGGTCAACAAGGACTCAATAAGAGAAATGTGTGAAGTTTAACAAGTTTCTAGTCTTGTTGAAAGTTTGATTCTATCCACACCTGACATAAATGAGCAAGAAGAGATAACTGAAGACAGATGCGAGTTTTATGCCAGGGATTGGAAACGAACTCAATCAAAGGATCCAGAGATTGGTATCATAATTGATCATCTCAGAAACAGGACTAAACCAGACAGGACACATTTTATTGGGAATCATGAATGACAACGCTGTTGAACAGTTTTCAGTACTTTCAGCTAAAGTGAGGTGTTTTGTATAGAGTCATCAAGACAGATGGAGAAGATCAAGAACAGTTAGTCCTTCCAACAAGATGTAGATCGTCCCTACTGAGAAGCCTCCACGACAATGTTGGGCATCCAGGGAGAGACAGGTCCTTGTCTCTCATCAAGGACAGATTTTATTGGCCTGGGATGACCAAGGATGTAGAGACTCATGTTCAACAATGTGTGCCGTGTTTGCGTCGTAAAACACCAACAGGAAGAGCTCCTCTGGTCAGTATAGAAACCTCACAACCTCTAGAACTGGTCTGCATGGACTTTCTCACCCTTGAGCCATCAAATGGAGGACAGCAACATGTTCTAGTAGTGACTGACCACTTCACCCGCTATGCCCAGGCCTACATTTGGGACATTATGGGATACCTAAGAGTATTCAAAATGAATATATATATATATATATATATATATATATATATATATATATATACATACATGACTTTACGGGTGTGACACACATTTAGAAACTGTTATTATGTGCCTACCCTGTGGGTGAGACTGGGGTGTCTTCCCGACTAGCGCCGCAACTTATAATTCCGGATATCTGAATAAAACATATACTTTTATAACAATGACTTATACAACTATTTACATACACGTTAAAATATTTCTCCGGATCCCATATAGTATGCACAGTATATTATATAGAACTGATCACAAAGCATTAAAAACATAGCCTATTCCGTAAAACAACACATACACTCTTCCTCATACATACAATAATAAAGAGACAGAAAAGTGATATAAGTAATTACCAAAGCTTACAATTCATAAGTCTTGTTTACCACATTTACTTAAATAGATTGTAACTGAGAATATGATAATATTAAACACGTTTAGTTAAGTTTAGTATTATAGGTTTAATATACTGCAACATTTAACTGCAATAACAACAATACAAGTATACACATACATATTAAACTAACCTGATTTTAGATTATTTCACTTGTCAACTTGTCTGTGTAAGATATGTGTGCAGACTGAGAACATGCAGTGAGAGAAAGGGTCAACTTTGAGGGTTAGACTGATACCAACGACCACATTCTTAATGGCATTGTGGGTTCAAAGCTTTCGGCCATGGGAGCCGTGTCATTTTTCACTTGTCAGAGGGGTACACAAAGTACGTGATCTGGACTAACAGTTGTTGGACTTTATTTTTGGTTCGGTGGCTGGGTTAGATCGCTGACTTTATGTGCTGGCGATAGGGTGCCTCAAAATGTGTGTGTGTGTTTGTGTGTGTTCATGTGCGTGTTCATGTGCGTGTGCGTGTCTGTGCGTGTGCGCGCGTGTGTGTGTGTAAATGTGGGCCTGTTGGATATTACATAAAACATTCATCTTGAGCGGGATGGTAGTTCTAGATGGATAACCATGTTAACTACATGATCTTCTTGAGGTAGAGAATGCCGCGCATGAATGTACTTATGAGATTGACAATGTCAATCAAGAACGTTATTTGGACGGAAAAATGATGGTTTGAAAACGTCCAAATAACGTCATTTTTCCGTCCAATGACCATATACGGGAAAAAACGACGTTTTTGTGTGTGCAGTGTGACAAGCATATTTTCGAGTTACCTTCAGTTCGAAACAACCGGAGTGCGGAACTGATGCTATAGTACTGTTAAGCAAACTGTCGAGTTATCTACAGTTCGAAACAACCAGAGTGTGGAAATGATACTATAGTACTGTTAAGCATACTGTCGAGTTATCCACAGTTCGAAACAACCAGAGTGCGGAAATGATACTATAGTACTGTTAAGCATACTGTCGAGTTATCCACAGTTCGAAACAACCAGAGTGCGGAAATGATACTATAGTACTGTTAAGCATACTGTCGAGTTATCCACAGTTCGAAACAACCGGAGTGGGGCACTGATACTATAGTACTTTGAAGTGTTCTGTCGATATCCTAAAAGTTCAAATAAGCGGAACCACTGTTAAGATTTCTGTCAAGTTATCCAAAGTTCGAAAGAAGTGACCGACAAAATGCTACAATAAACTTGTCCATTCTATCGGTGCAGCTGAGATATCGAGATAAAAGATCGAAGTCGACATATATCCGATGACATCGCGTCAACCAGGATCCAGCCCACATGGCATAGATTAGATGAGCGGGTTTGGCTGCCCACGCCCGGGAACATTGGGTAACATGAGAAGGAGGGGGTGATCACTGGAGCGAAAGAAGACCTACCCTGCATACTCTGGAGCGAGAAGCCTGCAGGACACCTAAAGCGATACGTCACAAGTCGGCAAAACACATTGCACCTTCTCAGTCAAACACCAACAGAATCCTTTCAAAGCAACTTCAGCGTGGAGCCTACCTAAAGACTTGCTGAACATACAATAGATACAAAGACCTGGGGGATCTTAGTGAACGTACATGTAAGTGAATGAATAGATGCACTGACCTATGTTTAACTGTGGGAATGGGATACACGCATTCCGCCCCTTGGGTCATCCCATTCATCGAGGGTTGAATACTTGGAGAACGTGGAGCTGGGAGCCCAGTCTGGCGTTAAACCAGAACAGGAAGGGGTGTGGTTCAAGCTAGTCCCTCCACAACTCCGTTCGCCCCTCTTTCGCTTCCATGAAGGTAAGTCTAGTCTTGTAACGTACATCTTCTATTTCCTACAGGACCAGTCACGTCCCACTCGAAATCGTCAATGTGGGATTTTGCATCAAAATGCATCGAAATTAAATGTAGATTATGAAATGAAATTAATGGGACTGTCCAACGCTCTGTCAGTGGATGCCCAGCTTTGGCAAAGGGTATCGTAAGCGACAAGGTGGAGTGGGGTGATGTTTTTGGTGTGCAGTCTTCGCTCTGGTCCAACCATGGTACGACCCTGAATGTGCAGAAGGCGTCAGGGAATATGAGAATTATGAAAACAAATCTTTGGAATTTTCACGATCCGGGGGAAAATAGCTCTCCAGCAACCCATGCTTGCCATAAAAGGCGACTATGCTTGTAAGAGGCGACTAACGGGATCGGGTGGTTATGCTCGCTTACTTGGTTGATGCATGTCATCGTATCCCAATTGCGTGGATCGATGCCCATGATGTCAGTCACTGGATTGTCTGGTCCAGATTCGATTATGTACAGACCGCCGTCATATAGCTGGAATATTGATGAGTGCGGCGTTAAACAACAAACAAATCAAGCTAGTGACGATACGCCGCGTGGTATCACAAATACTAACTGATTAGTAAAGTCTACTAACGTGTTAGTGTCTGAGTGCACAGTAAGTTAGTAAACTTTAGAAACTATTGATGTCAGTGTAGTTACACCGGAATATTCCACTGTGACATTGTTAGGTCACGTGGAAGAAGTTAGGTCACGTGGAAGGAACCTCAGAGCGTGAGGTCAGATGTCACCTTGGGCAGCGTCGTCAAATATACATCCAACATATAATTCTGGTTTCTAGTTCCTCTCTTAATCATTTTGCGTCAGTAGGTATTGTTAACGCAGCCTTCAGCAATATTTAGCCTTCAGCAATATTTCAGATTTAGCAATATTTCAGTCTTTAGCAATATTGCAAACTTCAGCAATATTTCAGCCTTCAGCAATACTTGGGCCTTTAGCAATACTTCAGCCTTCAGCAATATTTTAGATTTAGCAATATCTCAGCCTTAGCAATATTTCAGTCCTTAGCAATATTTCAGCCTTCACCAATATTTCAGCCTTTAGCAATAATTCAACTTTCAGCAATATATCAACTTTCAGCAATAGTTCGTGATAACGTACATACAATCACACTTTCCATCAGAATCTCGACCCCCGCCTCTCGTTACTGAGTGCGGTGTAACAAACAGCAAACAACAAACAAGCCAACGAAAATAACATCGATAAACATCACTATATGTTCCGGGTGCCGCTGTTTCAGTAGCGTCACTGCAGCAGGTCACCGAGGATCTCAGTTGAGGTGAAACCCACGATCATGAGTGTGGTTCTGATCATGATCAAGGCGAAACGAAAAATTCGAACCAGTGTTCAGCAGACCCTGACACGGCTAAGGGAAGTAACCCTACACAGAAGTACCACAGAATCCTGAAATACCAGTTCTCCCACCCGACTGCCCACATACAGATTAATTTCACGAACTAATTTCTCTGTGACTGTAAGCCGTGGTGACCTGCAAGACGTCACGACTAACAGTAAAATCATTGTTCCCAAAAATAGCAGCACAGAGCACCATCAATGTAATGTGTGTTGATTTTACTGACGCTTCACTGACTACTAGCACAGGTTCCGCTCTGTTTACACTGAGCCGTAATACTTTCTTTGAAAATATGTCCACTTTTCTGTGGCAGTATTACGTTGCTGTTGCTGTTGTTGTAAGGTAGCCGAGAGGTAGTTAAAGTGTCAGTCGTCGTTCCATCAGGCTGAAGTCAGGTCTAAATCCCTTCGTGGTACAACGTCCGGACACTTTCGAAGCGGCAAACTGACCTAGAGTTTATATTTGTATGTTGCAGGTTCTCAGCTAAGAACCAGGAATGATCGGACGTGTCCTTTTGTTCTGTCTGTGTATACTTGCGTGTCACATTGACCTGTCTCACCAACAAGGTAGGTGAACATGAAGGGGAATAGCATATATTCATCTAACAAAGTAAGGGGACTAACACACACCTTCCCCCCCCCCCCCCAACAAGGTAGGTGAACATGAAGGGGAATAGCATATATTCATCTAACATCCCCAAGACAGTCAAAACTGGGAGTACTGTCACCCTACAGGCCACCTTATCTCAGAGTAACATCCAAACAGGACAGTGGTATAAGAACGGGGCGGTATTGACGACCAACGCTCGCATACAGACGTCAGTGAAAGGACAATTTCAGATTCTGAGCATATCAAATGTCCAGACTTCGGATGGGGCCATGTATGAATACAGAGTTAATGGACTATCCACAAGCGCACTTCTCACTGTTAATGTTCCAATAGGTGGGTATGTGAAGACAAAGCGTGGCCACGGTATTACACGATTCATTTATATCAAAAACAGTTATTTGTTGTTATTTTAAACCGCAATGTTCCTTTGCCAATATCAACTGTTCCTGTCGCGGAGTATTTTTCATGCTTGCTGACACACGACGTTGTCAAAACGTTGTGGTAACATCGTGATATAACGTTGTCACAACGTTATTATAACGACAACGTGCAACGTTATAACAACGTTGCACTTTCACGTTGTGAAAACGTTGTGCATCGGACATCACACAACGTTTTGTAACTACGAACGCCGAGGTGAACTTTCCGCCATATTGGATAGTGTTTACAAAATCACGTTTCACGTACATCGGTTACATCACGTATATTTCAAACTTAGCTGCGATACATAAATCCTTGAATTTCTCATACATTTTAGAATCAAATGACCAATGGTCTTTGTCACCAATACAAAGTGGCGAGATGAAATCAAGCAAAATAAGATAGGTGTGAAAATGAACGCTGTGGTCGAAAAACTGCACTTGTTTCAAATGTAAACAAAGCAAAATTCAGATTTTACACAGTGTAGCATTTTCTCCTATTTTGAGCTATCCTTTGGTCTATTCGTTCAAGATATTGGCTCAACATTTTCAGAATATGCATAGGAAGAGAATTGTAGGATGAATTAGGGAATTTAAAATAGATACATTGCAATGTTTTAATATTTTCAACAGAAATTGTCAAAGTTACCGTCCTGTGTGACGCCATGACTGACGCTAAATCACGCACAACGACAACGGTATTTATCGGAATTTCGGACTATTTCCGTTGGTTCCAATGAAAATTATAACAACAAATAACAGTACATGGATTGTCAGAATGTTTCTGATTACTTACATGTCACATTTATGTATAAACGATCCCTGAATCAACGAAAGTCCCCTCGTAAAATCCCGCGTACTGTTGAAAGTGAACACGCCATTTTGTAAAAGTCGGTCACCTGTAGGGGTGTCACACGTCAACATTGTTGTACATATTTGGTACTTTCTTTGAGGTGAAGGTCCTTGAATGAGTGTACACACGATCATTGTACCATGCTGTTTACAGTTTCAGTTATGATGTAGATTTTACATATATTTTATACATTTTTTTCACACAGTTAATTTCACTTTGGATATTTGTCAATGTTCAAAATGATATCATACGTAAACATAGGCGACAACATGTAATAACGAACCTATGATAATCTCATGTTTGTTTGTATACATTGTTTATATAACAATTGATAGGTTTATAGTGTCGACTATGATATTTCTTTCCTTTGGACAATTGTTACGAGATGAAGTGTAAATGTAACTGCAGCATGTACGTATTTCTTGGGATGTGTAATAGTCAATATTATAAGTTCATATAACCAATGTCCATGAATAACCGTTTCATTTTATTTTATAATTAAAACTGAATATATTACTTCAACAAAATGGAACATATGTTTCTGAAAGAAATGTCTTGGTTTTGGAATTGTTTGTTATGTCGTTTGATACACAGAACAGTGATATCTAACGAATCCAGGTGCGCGTAAGTCACAAACTATTTACAAATTATTCCTCTCGTTTTGCACTGGGTTCATTCTTCTTTCAGTCTTGTGATCACATGATATTAAACTGTTAACTTTATTTCTCCAGGGCCCACTTGCACAGAACAATCTTAGTTACAATTAATCTTAGGCGCCTACAATCAACTTTACAATCACCATACAATTGTCCTATTCCACTTGCACAAACCGATCTTAACGCGATTGTAAGGCGGCTTGGATTTAAGTTCGCAATCTTAACTAAGATTAAAATCTTCAATGGTGGAGGTACAAATATCTTAAACTTGACTCCTGTCTACGGTTGTCTGCAAACTCGCAAATCTTGCTGCGCATACAACGTGTGGAACCGGTTACAACATACAACACGAACCTCCCTCCATCGCACCTTGCACAGCTGAAAGGTCCCAATTATTTGAAGGAAACTATTTCTAGAATGATGGCATATATTATTTTCGGCTATAATACTGTCGTGATTTAGGAATTGTTTTCTGGAAAGTATTGAAATACGAATAAATACATTAAAAATACAAATAAATACATATGTGTGAGTGAGTGAGTTAATGCTTTACGTCACATCGGCATAAATACATAAGTAGATTTGGCTCTGGATTTAGTGACATACTTATTATGAAAATAAAAATAGAAAATAATAATATGTCCTAATAACATAACAGGTAAATGTATGATCGTAATCTATTTTGGAGGAGTTTTTCGTAAAATCGTAAATATATGTATATCCTTCATGTTTTAGTTTCGGCGCTATAACAAAGGATGTTATGCCTACTTTTTCAAAACACAGTAAGACGGGAGATTTCAAGAATGCATGGACAGGAAATGAGAATAATGATTCAAGAAAGCAGTTGTTTAATATATATCCACTGGCTATTAATTATATTTCTTAAAAAGTGTGAATTTTACTTTTAAGGGATATGTTACACAAATTTCAAATGTCTCATTTGTCTTTGCTTGTTTGGTGAATATTTGTATTTTTTTCTTATAAATTTAGATATTACAACCGCTCGTGCCCGTCCCACTCGATTTTAGATTTAAACGTATGATTTTGCACTTCAACTATTTTTCATTTGTAGATTAATTTAATGATAAACTAAAGACAATATAAGTGACACAGGGGGAGCTCGGCGGTTCTACAACATTAATACACTGGGCAAAGTAGATCCTGCGATACTAATACAAAGGGAAACCACTCCCATCTAGAGTATAAACTATGATTAGCTGCCCTTGATTTATCTAAAAGGTCATGGACGTTACAAATCGCTTGCAGACGACTTAGGTTTTATCCTTCCCTTGATAAGGTATGTTGTTTCAGACTTCCTTCAGCATTGAATCGGGTGGGAATAGTACTTTTAACTATCGACTCGATAGTTATGTGGTTCACTATCGCAATTAACGATATTTCTGACGTTACATCTGTGGTGAATTCTTCGTGTTGTTGAAGTGTCGAGTCGAATCATAAAGTTTAACAAAATAAAGAGGCAGTGTTTGAACGTAAAGCTGATTATTCATGTGAAACAAAACCTGTCTTGCACGCCATTTTGTCAGAGACTACAACGATCGTAGCTACTTAAGATTGGTCCGGACCAATTTTAAGTTGCGATTGTAGCTTAAAATGATCTTAGGCTACAATCGCTTTGTCCAAGTGGATGACGATTGTGCGCCGAAGCCTAAGATCGCGATCTTAAGGATTTACAATAATTGTAGCGCTAAGATCGTTTTGTGCAAGTGGGCCCAGGAATTATAAAAAGTATGAAAACAAAACCCATGCCGGGTACTCTGTTGGTTCAACCTCATACGATTTACTTGGTGAAAGCAGTAATTTTATGTTGTGTCGAAAAAGCGTCAAATTCCGTTTTACACATCGAGATTTTCTATACCATGAACGAAAATTAGGGAAGATATATATTAATCAAAATACCAGTGTCGTCTTTCTCCGACGTTATCAAAGACATAAAACCAGCCATGACGTCAAAAGGAATGGTGTTATTTTTTGGATATTTCATTACATTTGATGATAAGGCTAGTGCTCCATTAATAATGGCGCAACATTAGTCAAATTACACTTACACAATAAGGATAATGTTGGAATCTAAGGACTAAGTTATAGGTTACATAGGGCCATCCATTTCTCTATTACCTCTTTTCTATGAAGTAAGATTTCATCATTTCTTATGGGATTGTTTTTAAAACTAAACGTATACAGTTTTAATATCGATATTTATGTTGGAATTGTTCGGTTCCTCGTGAACAAATCACCACGAAAATATATTGTCCTTACCCACAGCTAATTCTCACCAATTGACCTGAGTTACAATAAACTAGTGCTATGCATAGCGGAGTTATGCCCCCTTTTCTTTATACGTGTGTAACCTCTCTGTCGCCTTTTGACGTCATAGAGAAAAATCAATTTTCGTAATTTACGGCATGCTATTTTTGGCATTGAAGGTATGTCGTTATACATAGGCATATAACTCCATTTGATTACAGATATTAGGCAGTATTTTGTTCGCTCGCAGTTTCCGTAAAGCTTCTAGATAAAAAAAAATCGTCGCACAGTACTTTTATCAGTGTACGATAAAAAGCGGAGAAATTTACTGTTTTTCAACGCAGAATATATTCTCGGACAACATTTAGAAGTGTCTTTTTATAAAACCGGTTTAATATTTGCAGTTAAATTCAAACCATCAAAAAGGAAATTTAATATTCTCCACCTGTGCGTAATTTTATAGCCAGAGGTAGATCCAGTGCCGCGTGAGCGCAACTCTCGCACAACCTTCACTTTTCCGATCTTAGAAAAATGTGCATCAGAAAAAAATCTCGGCATCCAGAGGGTTAACGTTGTGATAACGTTGTGCTTTGAACATTACAACACTTTTTGTAAATGTTGTTTAGGAAACCACTTGTAGATCTACCATCTCTTAGTTTTATTTTTTTTAAACATATATATCTATTAACGAAGTTGTCTGTCTACTAAATGTTGTCACAAGCAATATTACAGTAAAAAACAATTGGCGCGCTTTTTTTGCGGCGTGAGAGCGACTGCTGAAAAGTTTAGCCTGTTGCCTCGTGAAGTGACGTAAGATTGACGTCACATTGTCGCGGAAGATTTGTTGTCACTCGCCATCTTAGTTCAAGCTCAGTCTGGACATATTACAACCAAGTGATTGTGCAGCAACTGGAACTGGAGAGATGATCTGTGAATTCGGATGAGGTAAGTTATTTTTCAAAAGCAGTCTCCGCTTGTTGATATGTTTATGTACATGCAGATAGTCAAATGATTTAAATGTATCGTATTATTCAGAAGTGTCGGGGTTCAGAATGCAGTTTGCCGGTCACTTTCACTGAGCGTCAGTGCTGATATTAATATTTGATACACAAAACTTGATGTATGTAGAGGTGAAGGAGGCCCAAGACTTTTTTCCATATTAGTATTTTATGGATACCAAGGGTAATTACAAGGGCAAGCAGTATATGTTTGACCAGAATTCAGTCTGGCGGCGTTTTGTGGCCGTCATATTATGTTCGGGTTTCGATCGTAAGCGTATAGGTCTGTAAATAGGCCGAACTTATGCATCGCCTACTGACCACTGACAGTTATCGCCATTTCTTCCTTGTTATTTCTGAAATCATTACTATTTAAAGTTTACACGTTCTAATCTTCTGACTTTGATTCTTGTGAAACAATGTGGCCCATTCAGGCCATGGGAAAGGTTGAGTAGATTTCTCCTATACAGCGAAGAGAGGGAATCAAAACAATGGAAGTATTTTCAGATCGACTCTCTGTAGGCTGCTAGTTATAGCCCTAGTCTAAAGCGCTCAATGATGTTATGAAAAATTGTATTTTCGGGAAGGGACAGAAACATACTTGTTGTTTCCGAAAAGGCCTAATTAGCACTGACTGAAGTAGCCTAAATGTGGATCATCTGGTTGTTGGTGTTGTCTATAAAGTTTTATTGTAGCAAGGCGCTTATCATGTGTATTTTTAATATTTCAAAAAAAGAACCAATTCATCATTTTCCGATAACTAGATCTTTGTCCGACTTCCTTATGAAAACGAGCAAAAGTAAAACGAGCCTCTCGTCGCGCGCTATAACGTGGTGTTGTCCTCGCTGGTGATAAGCTGGTCGATGGTCAAAAGTTGAATATCACCATATATTGTCAGTGAGTTGGTCATCGTTTGTTGATTATTAAGGTGAGATAGGTGTAGCCAATGTGCACCAATGAAAAATACTGCGATGAAGATGTGAGTCGTAATTAGCTACAATGCCTGTCTGATATATCTGTTCCCGTTTGGATTCCGGTTTAGAAAAGGTCCCCAACAAATCTTGTTTGTACTAACATGATTGTGTGTCATTGCACTCTGACAAAGGTTGTGAGACGTGGCTCACTATAACAATCACTGGTTTGCCTGACCGATTTGTCAGACCGGTGTTTATGGAAACCAAATTACATAAGGTGATGTTGTTTTTTTATGATGGCACTCATAAGTTTGTTACTTATATCTGTAGCCTGAGTTATTTCCGATCGGACGTAACACATGGGGACTTTAGATTTACAGGTTTTTTTCTAAATTTTAGGTCATTATACAATGTATGTTATCTTTTTGAATAGACTATAGATCTAAATCTATGTTTATTGAATATAGTTCTAGTTTTGATTTTTTTAAATATGTTTTCGTTGCAGCAAGGGGGAAACGTTACACGACCATTCCAGGAGATAAAATCAAGAATGATTAATCATTGAGGAACACACCAAATAAACCCTGGGCTGTGAATTATGTTAACGTAAGTACAATTGTTTACAGTTACATTCCATTGTCTATATCCGTGTTAATTAGTGTGTTTTTTTGCTTTAAATGGATGCTAAGAATGTAGATCTATTTATATAAATTTATGCTCGTACCACGTTTTGTGTACAACCCTTGATGTCTTTGAATGAATGTTAGTATTTGTGTTTCCATCAGACACTTGCATTAAACATTATTGTTTGAATATTGATAAAGCCATTTCTCCAAATGAATGTTTCTCGTCATATAGTATGTTTCAAATACCTGCTCGAGATTTATTAAGCTGTTTGTATTTCAGGGAACTGGAAGTGAACAACAAAGAAAGGCGATTCTGGCATTCAATAATTACCCAAAAGTGTATAAATTTTCAATTATCTAAAAATATTAAAATGTGAACACAAATGTGTCTTGGAGTTCTTTGTTGAATGGTGACGTCGCATGACTGAAAGTTGAAGTATACTATATGGACTTGATTAGAGACCGACCATTTAATATTCAAGGAGGTTGGGGACCTGGAACTTTTCTATGGAGATTACATATGTTTTCGGTCACAGCAGATAAAAGCAGATATATGATTTTATTTAATTCTATGAACCTGAAGATAAGCAACTTGCAACTAGATCTATGTCCTTTTTTGTGGCAGACATTTTTTTCACCAGTCTGAACCGTAAATATTTTTGTCAAGAATTTTCGGTGACATTATATTTTTTCGATAAAATTCCAGGACCCGACCCTCCCCAGAAAATATTATATGGTCAACCCCTTACAATGTCTGTCATTCTTAATTTGTTTCCTGCAGTACTTGCCTAAAGGGCAATGGTGTCTGACTTTGTTATAGTCATATGTATCTAGTTAACAGCTGAGTGGTGTTTTTACATTTTGAACATTGTCAGCAAAACACTACCTGTTAACTGGGCTATTCGACGCCCTGGTTTTAAAATATTGGCAAAAGGTATCTCGAATCATATACATTCACGTGACTAAAGCATATTCTAAAACATTTCCGGAAGATGTTTTTTGGGTCGTTTTTACAATATTTTAGTGGGGAATGGTCACAACGAATTTCATCCTTGAAACACAAAGTTATTTCACGTCGTTGTGACAGCGTCCATGGTAGTACACAGAATAACGTTGAAGGGACGCATTATTATAACATTGCCAAAACGTAAAATACAACATTACCACAACGTCAAATGCAGCGTTCCGTCAACGTAAAAATACAACGTTCCCACAACGTAAAATACAACGTCATCACAACGTTGTGTCGACGTGAATATGACGTAACACAACGTTAGGCCATGACGTTGTGACAACATAAATGGGAGTCCACAGAATAACGTTATATGGACGTAACATCACCACCGTTACCACAACGTTACAACAACGAAAACACAACGTTCGGTAATTGCTTTCTCCTCTATTTCAACTGCTTTCAAAAATACGAAATGTAACGTTCATATCATTGTTGCCATATTCGTAAGATAAGGTATTCAAAGTTTATAACAATATTGCCATATTTGTAAGATAAGATATTGAATGTTTATATCATTATTGCCAGAATTTCAAGATAAGATATTCAATGTTTATATCAATGTTGCCATATTTTCAAGATAAGATATTCAACGTTTATAACAATATTGCCATATTTGTAAGATAAGGTATTGGATCTTTATAATATATCATTATTGCCATAATTTCAAGGTGAGGAAATCAATGTTGCCATATTTGTAAGATAAGCTATTGAAGATAAGGTATACAATGTTTATGTCACTATTGCCATAATTTCAAGATAAGGTATGCAATGATTATGTCATTATTGTCATATTTTCAACATTAGGTATTCAATGTGTATGTCACTACTGCCATATTTGTAAGATAAGATATTCAATGTTTCTATCACTGTTGCCATATGTTCAAGATAAGATCTTCAATGTTTATATCAATATAGCCATATTTTCAAGATAAGGTATTCAATGTTAACATCAATATTGCCACGATTGTAAGATAAGATATTCAATGATTACATCAATATTGCCATATTTTCAACATTAAGTATTTCAATGTTAATATCAATATTGCCATATATTCAAGATAAGATATTCAATGTTTATATCAATATTGCCATACTATCAAGATAACATATTCACTGATTATATCAGTATTGCCATATTTTGAAAAAAGGGTATTCAATGTTTATATCATTATTGCCATATACGCAACAAAAGGCATTCAATGTTGGTATCCTTATTGCCATATTTTTAAGGTATTTTATGTTATATTATTACAGCCAGTTTTTAGATAGTTATATAATGTTAAACCGTTATTGCTACGTTTTCAAGATGAGTTATTTAATTGTTTATATCCTTATTCCATTATTTTTAAGGAGCCATAAGTGTTGTGAGTGGACTAACCCCCCAGACAGTCAATACTGGGAATACTGTCACACTACAGGCCACCCTATCTCAGACTCGACCCGTGAAGATTCCGGGATAGAAGAGGTCTTCAGCAACCCATGCTTGCCGTAAAAGGTGACCATGCTTGTCGTAAAAGGCGACTAACGGGATCGGGTGATCAGGCTCGCTGACTTGGTTGATGCATGTCATCGATCCCAATTGCATGGATCGATGCTCATGATGTCAATCACTGGATTGTCTGGTCCAGACTCGATTATTTACAGACCGCCGTCATATAGCCGGACTATTGCTGAGTGCGACGTTAAACAACAAACAAACAAACAAACAATCATTTTAGGCCCAGTGGGGTCTGTCTCAACAGTTACTCGATACTGATTGTTCTTTGGCATTTTATATAGCAGTATGCATATTTTTCAAAGGTCCTATTGTCAATGGTGGATTCTCGCAGTGGACCGACTGGACTGGTCTACCTTGTGGCGTAGCTTGCGAAACAAGAACGGACGTGATTCGGACGCGAACAAGAAGCTGCTCCAACCCACCTCCCAGCAATGGAGGACTCAACTGTACTGGGTCGTTTGTGGACGTTCTGTCCGCTTGCGTGGGTAGGTACGACCAGGGAGGCCAGGGGAGTCAGGGGAGTCAGGGGAGACTAGGGGATTCCAGGGGGAGACTAGGGGAGGCCAGTGGAGACCAAGGGAGTCCAGGGGAGGCCAGGGGAGCCAGGGGAGACTAGGGGATTCCAAGGGGAGACCAGTGGAGACCAGGGGAGACGTTGAAATTGGTGTGAAATTTGGTCATTGTATTTGTGTAATTAAGGTAATCTTTAATTGCGCAAATAATATAAAGTCCGTTAGCAGACTAACAAAGTGTGGTTTTACAATGATATGAATCTTGCTATAGGGCTGCCAAATTGCTCAAGTCCCCCTTTAAGCATGTTAAAATGGTTCCCCTTTCATCGTCTTTATAACATGGCTACGAAAGTACCAAAATCCCATTTGAGCATGTCAATAACATGGGTAATAAAGTGCCAAGTTCCCCTGTAAGAAAGTTTATAAGATGTTTACCAACGTACCTAGTCCCCATTTGAGCATGCTAACCAAGTTCCCCTTTAAGCTTGTTTGTACAATGGTTACCAAGACTCGTGGTGATGTTTTGTACAATGACGGTAGTATCTGTTGGAGTGTTAACACAAACATCGATATGTTGCAGTAAAGATGATGTTTAATAACTACTGATTTAGTGACATGGTATACAAAGACCTGACTTGGTATACAGTTCTTCCAAACGCATTACAGGACCTGTAAACGGCGGGTTTTCCCTGTGGTCTGAATGGACTGACCCTTCCTGTGGCATCACCTGTGGCTCCACCGACGGTGTCATCAGGTCACGAACCAGAAGCTGCACAAACCCCGTTCCCAGAAATAGCGGACTGTTGTGTTTTGGGGATGTAGTGCAGACGTCTGTCAAGACGTGTAGCTTCCCTGCTTGTCGAGGTGAGTGTTTTAGTGTAACCTGTTGAGGGTCAAGGTCGATTTTATTTCATTCTCTTCTCTTTATCCTTTCATTATTCAAATATTATTAAACTCATATTTTCTTGAGTATGTATTTATTTTTATCTCATTGGCGTCATTCATTTTTCAAAGTTATTTTAATAAATGGAGTTTCCTATCAATGAATGTTCCATTACTTATGCCTCGCCTTACTAGATTATCCCACCTTCCCTGTGGTGCGTCTCGCCTTACTAGATTATCCCACCTTCCCTGTGGTGAGTCTCGCCTTACTAGATTATCCCACCTTCCCTGTGGTGAGTCTCGCCTTACCAGGTTATACCACCCCTCCTGTGGAGAGTCTCGCCTAACTACATTAGACCACCACTCCTGAGGTGAGTCTCGCCTTACCAGGTTATCCCACCCCTCCTGTGGCGAGCCTCACCTTACTAGATTATCCCAACTCTCCTGTGGTGAGTCTCGCCTTACTAGGTTATACCAACTCTCCTGTGGCGAGCCTCGCCTTACCAGGTTATCCCAACCCTCTTGTGGTGAGTCTCGCCTTACCGGGTTATCCCACCTCTCCTGTGATGAGTCTCGTCTTGCTAGGTTATACCACCTCTCCTGGGGTGAGTCTCGCCTTACTAGGTTATACCGACTCTCCTGTGGTGAGTCTCGTCTTGCTAGGTTATACCACCTCTCCTGTGGTGAGTCTCGCCTTACCAGGTTATCCCACCCCTCCTATGGCGAGCCTCGCCTTACTAGGTTATCCCACCCCTCCTGTGGTGAGTCTCGCATTACTAGGTTATCCCACCTCTCCTGTGGTGGGTCTCACATGACTAGGTAATACCACCTCTCCTGTGGTGAATCTCGCCCTACCAGGTTATCCCTACCCTCCTGGGCGAACCTCGCCTTACAAGGTTTTCCCACCTCTCCTTTGGCGAGCCTCGCCTTACTAGATTATTCCAAATCTCCTGAGGCGAGCCTCGCCTTACTAGATTACCCCACCTCTCCTCTGGTGAGCCTCACCTTACTAGATTATTCACCTCTCCTGTGGCGAACCCCGCCTTACACAGTTATTACAATTATCCTGTGGCGAGCCGAGCGTTAAGGACTAGATTATCCCGCCGCTCCTGTTGTTGATGTAGAATGTGAGTTGAACTAAACACCATGGAATGTATCTTTTATATGTGGAAAATCTACTTGTCTCGTTTACATCCTGAACATAAATTGCAGGATATGTGTGTTTCTTCAACAAAAAGTTAATCAGTTTACTGGTTTCATGATGTAAATGTGGTCTTTTCGTCAGTGAATGGTGGACTAACAGCTTGGACTCAGTGGACCGATCCACCGTGTGGCATCACGTGTGGACAACGATCAGATGTCATGCGGACACGCACCAGGAGCTGTTCCAATCCACTCCCCAGCAATGGAGGACGTGACTGCACGGGGTCTTTGGTGGAGATTTTGCAGAAAACCTGTTTATTCCCCGCTTGTGTTGGTACGATGCACCATCAAACACTGGCTGCTTACACAGTTTTTCTTTGTTTGTTTATTGTTTACAGCAAGACTAATACGCCGCAGCAATATTCATGCTGTATGACAGGGGTCTCTGAAAAGTCGAGTCGATAAACCAGTGATCGATACCATGAACCACACCCAAAGCCATCTGGGGTTTATGACACACAATCAACCAAATGACCGAGACATTTGAACTTGCCAATCAGTATCTAATTTCATTCGTTTCTATATAATTTTGGTACTAAATTATATACTTCATAAATAAATAGTGTCATTTAAATAGGTATCACATATGTGTTTGTAGTGTCTATATCAAAGTTCGTGTATTTTGCTCTCACACGAATTGGCATATAAAATACATAAACGAGATCTTAGTAATTGTATATACTGTCGACAGTGGGCGGTGGCCTGATATTTGTGTGCATTGTCGACAGTTAATGGTGAGCTGATATTTGTATATGGTGTATATTTGTCGACAGTGAATGGTGGTTTGACGCCATGGTCCCAGTGGAGTGGACCACCTTGTAACTTGACCTGTGGAGCTAAGAACGATGTGGTTAGAACTAGAACCAGAAGCTGCACCAACCCTGCCCCAAGTAATGGCGGACTGAACTGCACCGGACCCTTCGTTGAAGTTAAAGCTTCGTGTGTCGGTAAGTTGAGCGAGAGTGTTGGATTAAATGCCGCTGACGTAGTGCGTTTGCTGTGTGTTACGTCCATCTGAACAGTATTTTGTTATATCAGGACTAATTAGTTTACTGCGGGGGGAACTCATTGGACACAATGCAAACTACAGTTATAACAAACTTTTTGGGACTACTAGTTTTAGCATGTTATAACCGTAGTTAGTTATTAGCATATATATAGCAAATAGTCGGGACAAAAAAATAAGTTCGTTATATCCGTCAGTTTGTTCTAAGCATGTTTGTTATAACCGTAGTTTACTGTATTCAAAAGTTCAAGAACACAGATATTTTCATATGACTATGGCCATGAACAGGTATATACAAAATATACTATTCAAAAGTTCAAGAACATTGATATTTTCATATGACTACGGCCATGAACACTTATATACAAAATATATTATTCAAAAGTTCAAGAACACCTGATGTTTTCATATGACTATGGCCATGAAACATTAACTGTATAGTCATATGAAATATCGGGTTTTTCCTAACCTCTTTTGAGTACTATATTTGGATGTAGCTTTCTTTATCGTAAGCGTCAATGCAATAATAAAGCCCTTTCATACGTCAATGAATATATTTCCAGTCCCTGTCAATGGAGGATTCACTCAGTGGACGCAGTGGACTAACCCTTCCTGTGGCATCACCTGTGGCTCCACCAGCAGTGTGTTTAGGTCAAGGACAAGAAGTTGCACCAACCCCATCCCCACTAATGGCGGCCTGCAGTGCTCCGGGGATAGTGTTGAAACATTGGTCAAGACGTGTGTCTTCCCAGGGTGCCCGGGTGAGTTCGTGAGTTTGTGTATTTCTTAGGGACAAACCACTTGACACTTCTTGTTACAGAAAATATGCCCCTTCTTACCAGATAAAGAAAATACTTCTACCATTTTACTGAAGATTGTATGACGACAGCCATGCTTATCATTTAAGATTTGTTTGCGATATAACTGGAATACTCTTAAAAGCTCACTCACTCACTGAAACATGTTGGAGAACGAATTCAGTGTTGTGTGTTGTATTTGATTTAAGTATATTGGACTGTACTCTCGAATTGCTTTTACTTTTATACAAAAACAGCATAAGCTACATTAAATCATTAAAATATACTTACAGATTTGGCAAAGCATACACCAAAGCACACATATTACACCGATGGACCTATAAGTTTCCTATCTCGGGTTATAATCCTAATTTGACAATGTCACTGCGACATGATGCTGGTCAGAAGGTAGTGGGGAACAGATAATGTACTGTAATCCACATGATTTACATAACAATAAACATCTTTCTTATTTGCATAGTGGATGGTGGCCTGACCCACAATTACACACAGAACGTTTCTAAGCAAGCAACATGTTTGTCATTGTCTAGTGGACGGTGGCCTGACCCATAATTATACACAGAACGTTTCTAAGCAAGCAGCATGTTTGTCATTGTCTAGTGGGCGGTGGCCTGACCCACAATTTTACACAGAACGTTTCTAAGCAGGCAGTATGTTTGTCATTGTCTAGTGGACGGTGGCCTGACCCACAATTATACACAGAACGTTTCTAAGCAAGCAGCATGTTTGTCATTGTCTAGTGGACGGTGGCCTCACCCACAATTTTACACAGAACGTTTCTAAGCAAGCAGTATGTTTGTCATTGTCTATTGGGCGGTGGCCTGGCCCACGTTTACACACAGAACGTTTCTAAGCAAGCAGCATGTTTGTCATTGTCTATTGGGCGGTGGCCTGACCCACAATTACACACAGAACGTTTCTAAGCAAGCAGCATGTTTGTCATTGTCTATTGGGCGGTGGCCTGACCCACAATTACACACAGAACGTTTCTAAGCAAGCAGCATGTTTGTCATTGTCTAGTGGACGGTGGCCTGACCCACAATTATACACAGAACGTTTCTAAGCAAGCAACATGTTTGTCATGTCTAGTTGACGGTGGCCTGACGTTCTGGACACAGTGGATTAATCCACCTTGCGGCATCAGTTGTGGAACAAGAACTGACTTGACACAAACACGGACCAGGAGCTGCACCAACCCTCCTCCCAGCAACGGAGGACAAGGCTGCACTGATCTTTTAGTTGAGGTCGAACCGAGAAACTGTGACTTTGCTGCTTGCATTGGTTTGTTTGTTTGTTTGTCCGTTTGTTTGTCCGTTTGTCTGTTTGTGTTTAACGTAAAAGATTAAGAAGCATCCTCGCTTAATGTATATTATATTCACTGAAAAAGAAAGAGACAGAACTTCTTTAAATGATTTTCCATAAGGTTTGTTTGTTTGTGTTTAACGCTGCACCCAGCAATCGACCATGACGGAGGGCTGTAAATAATCGGATCTGGTCCAAACAATCCAGGGATTGGCATTATGAGCATCGATGTAATTAATTGAGATATGATGACATCCCGTTAGTCGCTTCTTACGACATGTGTGCAGAAGATTGGCGCTTTTGTTAGTATGTGAATGGTGATGCTGGGTCTCCTCCTAATGTATCCCGTTATTCATTCATAGTTTCTAATGTAAGATTAATCACGTTAATTTCAGTAGACATGGTTGTCATAGATGAGGGGGCGTGGATGGGTGAGGGGGATACGTGCATCCTCCCCCGAACATCTTGTATCATCACTTTCATCACATCCTTTGGCTGTAGGGAATCGGACAATGGACTCTAATGACTCTTATGATTATGGAAAGGTTTTTGTCTTTGTTGCATCATTTACAGTTGCACGGTAGCGCAGTGATAGATTTGGCCAATATCATCATTTTGTCATCAATCACAAGTTCCGCATGACGTCTGTTTGGACCAACGATATTTGCATTGACATACTTTCTTTAAAATCGTTAAATCGGATGATTTCTCTTTAAAAGGTGGGATGGTCAAGTAGCCTAGTGATAAGAGCGTTCGCTCGTCACGCTGAAGAATTATCGGGTGTTCCTTAAATTAGTATGAGTAGTATGTGCACGTATTACAACGAAAAGGTAATCCAACTTTGTAGTAAATAGCTCCTGCATGTACTTCCTAGTGAACGGCGGCTTCACACTGTGGACTCAGTGGACCAACCCACCGTGCGGCATCACCTGTGGAAGAAGTACTGAAATACGCACACGAACCAGAAGCTGCACCAACCCTGCCCCCAGCAATGGAGGGACACCCTGTACCGGTCCTATCATAGACATTTTACCAAAAAGCTGTGATTTCACACCTTGTGTTGGTAAGTTATGTAATAAGATACCTCACAAGATTATGCCTGGTATAACATTAAATGACTAATCACAACATAAAGGGTATTGTTCGTTATTTCATGTTGCATACATATATCATATATTTGTGAAAATGTTCAGTTTGACATGAATTTTCATTTAAACTTAAAGACCACTTATCTCCGAACACTGTTTACATCTTACTGCTGTGGTAGAGACATGGCTGTTGTCCAACAGTAAATGCTAGTTCTACCAGATGGAATAAATATAAAATACGAAATATTCCCAGTCGCTGTCAACGGAGGATTCACCCAATGGACTCAATGGACCACCCCTTCCTGTGGCATCACCTGTGGCTCCACCAACAGCCTTGTCAGGTCACGAACCAGAAGTTGCACCAATCCCGTTGCCAGTGATGGTGGACAACAATGCATTGGAAATACAATTGAAACGTTGTCTCAGCCTTGTGTCTTTAGTGCCTGTCGAGGTAAACAGCTTTGGGCGTTAATGTGTGACACTATGATAAGCTAGGTATTGAATGTATGATATGTGTATTATCTGACTTAGAATACCACAGAAAAGTAACAAATATTGCGTAAACAGATACAGTCTGAAATCAAATACAGCACAAATATGCAGCACGTAACATTCAAGCAGCACATTCGTTAAACATGATACTTCGTGCTTCGATATCCAAGCTTAATTTGACCTAACCCGTATATTCGTAGTCTACGTGTATTTTGTGCGATTTTATAGTTATAGCCAGTACATTCGTAATGCATGTTCTTACATTTAATTCATGAGCTGAGAATTTGAAGATAGGTAAGTAAACTGTCAATTCGTAACAGATAATCTCCAGATAACAGATAACAGCTGTATCTTAAAGAAAAATAGAATTCATTTGAATCGTCATGTCTCTTTGATATTAGCCCCAGTGAATGGTGGGCTGACCCAGTGGACCACGTGGACCAATCCCGTGTGTGGCATAACGTGTGGGGTGGGAGCCTCTGTCAGCAGAACAAGGGACAGGACCTGCACCAACCCTGCTCCAGCTAACGGAGGACAAGTCTGCACTGGTCCTTTCGTTCAGGTTTTAGCCCAGACATGTTCATTCTCACCCTGTGCCGGTAAGGTCCAAAGGATCATGTGTTCTCGCTGTTTTCTTTTGTTACTGGAGGAGATTCTCACACAAATCTTATTATTGAAATATTGCAAGTTTAAGTATAATTGTGTGAAAGATGCATGCACCCAACAGGAATTGGATGTTTTTTAATGCAAACTTTCATTACTGTAAATTCATTATAACAATTCGTTTGCTCTTTGTAAAGTTCTAGTGAAACGTCTTGTTTACGTCGGCGATATATTTGTACAACATTTGAAAAGAACATTTGATGTCTGAATGTATCTTTGTCACATCAATTACAGCATTTAATCATGAATATGACTGTGAACATCAAAATGATATTTGTGGCAGAGTATATATAGAACATCTCGACCTACTAATGCAACACAAAATGTGATGGTACATAACTATATTGGAGCTTTGGTGTGACTTAAGGTGTGGATTTAGACAATATATATATGGACAATATATTTTTAAATCACAACAATCATTTCTAGTCAATGGAGGATTCACCCAGTGGAGTCAATGGACTAACCCTACCTGTGGCATCAGCTGTGGTTCCACTAACAGTGTTGTTAGGTCACGGGACAGAAGCTGCACAAATCCTGTAGCCAGTAACGGAGGCCAATCCTGCACTGGAGATCGAGTTCAGACGTTGATTCAGACTTGTGTCTTTAGTCCCTGTCCAGGTGAGAGGTTTAAATAGCATGGTGTGTGTTGGTGATTGTTGTTTCATGTGTTTACTTGTGTCTCTAGTCCCATACACACGTTCGATTGTGGGTGTACTATCTCTCTCTGCATGACAGTCATTCCCTCAGAAGTACACTGATAGAAATACAGCTTACATAATTCGTTGTAACTATAGAATACAGACATATTTTAATGTTAATGGTAGCTTGGACGTCCATTACAAACCTGGAATGTTAAGTCAATAGATTTATACTTATTCTTTCATTGCGCCAGTGAATGGTGGCCTCACACAATGGACCCTGTGGATCGAGCCTCCTTGTGGCATCAATTGTGGAACAAGAACCGATGTCCTGCGCACAAGAAGTAGAAGCTGCAGCAACCCTGCCCCGAGCAATGGTGGACTTGCCTGTAATGGGCCTTTTGTGGAGACTGCACAGAAAGCATGTGCTTTCTCCCCTTGTGTTGGTACGTTCAACGTTTCAAAGATTATTGAACCACTGGCGACAGTGTGTGGATTGGACTCTTTGTAAGATTTTCACCATCTTATATTTGGATTAATATTTCACAATAGGGGGCACGGTGGGTCCAGTCGTCTAACGTGTTGAAAATGTTTTGTCTAGAGACCAGTGAAACTGACTCATGTTTTTCGTATTCATAACTATGCAAAAGATTCAGAGTGACAAAAAAGGGAAAGTTGACTATTTGAAAGTTGAAGTGATCCCTCTTGTCATACAGACCTGTGGAGAGTAGCAAAGTAATAGACAACTTACACACTCACTATGTTTACAGTCAATGGTGGTTTGACTCAATGGACTCAATGGACTAATCCTGCGTGTGGCATCACCTGTGGCTCCACCAACAGCCTTGTCAGGTCACGAACCAGAAGCTGCACCAACCCTGCTCCCAGTAACGGCGGACAACAATGCCTTGGAAATACAGTTGAAACGATCCTGAAGTCGTGCGTTTTAAGTGCATGTCTGGGTAAGTGCCTCTTATGATATGGCATCATGTGCCGGCACCGCTCACTAGTATCTCGTGTGCGTTGCTAGTTACAAGAGTCTGTCGGAGTAATGCTTATAGTGTGTGGGAGTACAATAGGTTTACGTTCTATACTGGTGCAATAATGTGAGGTCATGTACATGCGCAGAAGTGTGTGTTGTCATTTGTCCGGCCTGAGGGAGCAGTTAAAAGGGTAATTGTCACATATATATTAATTCCCTTAGTTTGTTGAGGAGTGCGTGCGTGCGTGGGTGTGGGTGCTGGTGTGCGTGCGTGCATGGGTGTGGGTGTGGGTGTGGGTGTGGGTGTGGGTGTGGGTGTGGGTGTGGGTATGCGTGTGAGTGCGTGCGTGCGTGCGCGGGTGTTGGTACGTTTGTGGGCTCGTGCGTGCGTGTGGATGTGGGTATTTGGAGGCTGGGGCTGCGCACGGTTGGCCCAGTCGCCTAAGGCATAGTTGCGTCCCTTGGACACGCCGGAAACATCATTAAGCTGACACGCTGTGCCATAACTGTAATACTGTTCAAACCGGCGTTAAACTCCGACTCACTTCCTCACTCACTCACATATCATGCAGTCCACTGTCCAGTAACAGTTCACACATTATGACAGTGAACGGTGATGTATTTGGATAATGTCATCATTTCCTTAATCACACATTCCGCATGAAGTTTGTTTGGACCAACGACATGTGCATTTATATATGTTCTTTTAAAATCGTTAAATTGGATGATTTCTCTGAATTAGTGAGTTTTCATAACAGATCTACAACGAAAACAAATTTAAGGACCACCGTTTTCTTTCATATCACTATATTGGCATGACAGATTAACTATAGTCATATGAGAGTATCGGGTGTTCCTTAACTTCTTTTGAGTAGTATGTACACTTATGGCAGCGAAAATGTGAACTAAGTTTGTAGTAAATAGCTTCTCCATGTACTTCCTAGTAAACGGTGGCTTCACACTGTGGACTGAGTGGACCAACCCACCGTGCGGCATCACGTGCGGATCACGTACTGATGTCACACGTACAAGAACGAGGAGCTGCACCAACCCCGCCCCGAGCAATGGAGGACAGTCGTGCACGGGTCCTATACAGGATTCACAATCGACACAATGTTCGTTCTCTCCATGTCCAGGTAATGCTTTTTGTTCGGTGTACAAAATGTGTTTGCTCGCAAATACTTAGTCTGATAAATAAGCCGATGCACTTCCGCTTCTGAGAGTATTAGACAAACGTGGTTAATAGTATGCCTATTTTCGTGCCCCCAAAACAAAGTATTTATACAAGATGATTAAGGTCGTATAACCATGGATATAAAAAAAATCCCTTAAAACCATGATTTAAATTTACCATTTGATTAACAGTGAACGGTGGCCTCACACATGGACTTCCTCCTGTCGTATACATAGTTAGAAAACTCCATTTGTTACTGCACAATCATACGCACGTCTTTCAGTAAATGGTCGTCCCCAACCAGGAAATAGCTGGAATATTGCTAAAATCAAATCTTACCTTTGATTAACAGTGAACGGTGGCCTCACACTATGGACTCAGTGGACGGATGCTTCTTGTGGCATCACTTGTGGAACTAGAATTGACGTTGTACGTACCCGCACCAGGAGCTGCACCAACCCCCCGCCCAGAAATGGAGGACAAGTCTGTACTGGAACGTTGATAGAGAATGTGCCAATAATCTGTGTTTTCCCTGCCTGTGATAGTAAGAGGGCCCTTATATATCATATAGGTTGAATCACAAGTACGATTACGGTTGATGAAAATGAAATAAGTTGGAGCCTGGGCTGCTTGACCAGTCGTTGCACACGCACCTGTTACAATGAAGACAGTCTTCCCTGCCTGTGAAGGGAGGTTGGCCGTTAGTGACATGTGGCAAGGCTCTTAAATACCCTTGTTAAACAAGTAGAATTGGAACAGCCTTTACATCACTGTTCACAAAGGGGGGCACGGGTGGCCAAGTCGTCTGTGGCGCCGCGATTATATGTGCAGAGGTGCACCCCCTGGGCACGCCAGAAACCTATGATTGTGGGATTGAAATCACTTACTCACTCATCTAGACAGACTGGAGTTGTCTTTCCTTGACACACTCCTATCATATAATATGTAATCATGAGAATTTATGGATGTCAACTTCTATATTATCAGGAACACAACGTTTCGAAGGTTATGCTTACTCCTTCATCAGGTGAATGAATGCGTGCCAAGATGTGGAGAGCATATATGTAAATGTAAATACTACAAAAGTGATGAGATTACTTAAGCTGGAAGATCCTTGAAGATCTGGGGTAGAATAGGTCTTCAGCAACCCAAGCTTGCCTTAAAAGGCGACTATGCTTGTCGTAAAAGGCAACTAACGGCATCGGGTGGTTAGCCTCGCTGACTTGGTTGATGCATGTAATCGATCCAAATTACGTTGATCGGTGTTCATGATGTCAATCACTGGACTATCTGGTCCAAACTCGATTATTTACAGACCGTCGTCATATAGCTGGAATATTGCTGAGTATGGCGTAAAACAACCAACCAACCACAGAAGCATGTCTTGTTTCGCAAGGCATAATACGTTAGGGACGTCATTATCCTGTGGTCGTGGGTTGGCATCATAAATTGTCAGCACCTTATCACTCTTCAATAAAGAGGGGAACAGCTTAGCCTTGCATCACTCCATTCTTTCCTCCCACGTTAATCTAAAACAGTGATAGTACTCATCTACTGTTAAAAAAATTGTAAAACATAAACCACTCACTCATTTAAATCATGTCAGTCATAATATGAATCATTTTCAGCTCCGATAAATGGAGGATTCACCCAGTGGACCCAATGGAACACCCTTTCCTGTGGCATCACCTGTGGCTCCACCAACAGCCTTGTCAAGTCACGGAGCAGAAGCTGCACAAACCCTGTTCCTAGGTTTGGTGGACAACAATGCTTTGGGGATAGACTCCAGACTAATCTCCAACCGTGTGTTTTTAATCCCTGCCCAGGTCCGTGTCTCTTTTGTATATTTACAATGAAGGTGGTTGTGTATCATTTTGATTTCTTTTTAAATTTTTACAGAACAAAAGGAATAAAAAAGGTGGTTAAAATTGTAAAAACATATCTGTGTATTTTGAAACGTCTAAAACGTTTCGGAATTACATAACATTGATGAAAGAATGTGGCTTTTAGCAGAGAACGATAGTGTCAATCAACTTCAGTGATGTAATTAATAGTGTATTTAAAGATTATGTTTTCATCATACCAGTGAACGGTGGCCTTACACAATGGACCCAGTGGACCAATCCACTTTGTGGCATCACGTGTGGAATCAGAACCGATCTCGCACGTACACGGACCAGAAGCTGCTCCAACCCCGCTCCCAGCAATGGCGGCTTGCCCTGCAGTGGACCTCTCGTTGACGTGTTACCTCAAAACTGTTCCTTCACGCCTTGTCCCGGTAAACCTTCCATTTATCCAAATCGTTAAATGGAATAGTGTTGTAGCGATACAAGTTGTTTCAATGCATTCCGTTGTATTCCAAATATTTACATTAATGTCCATTTATACAGCTCTCAGTGGCTCCGTCAGAGTATGTGGATATTACATATGGACCGAAGAGCAAAGGAATTGTACACCCATGTTGGATCCTGGCTTGAAATGAATTCGATGGCCATGTATTTGATAAGGGTACCTTATGCTTGCTGTGTTTCGGCGACTGTTTTCACCCAATGTTTGGTAACTTTTGTAATTTTTGGATCAAATGCAATTTTCAAGTGTACATATTCCGTTGTCCCACAGTGTACTAAGTGTATTCTTGTCGAATACGTAGTGTAGACGACTCTATTTCTAACTAAACAATCATACGCTATCTTTCAGTACATGGACGTCTCACCTTGGTGCAATGTGTGAGGCCCCATTTCTGGTGCCCACCTCCCCCCTCCATCGAGAAATAGCTTGAATATTGCTAAAAGCAGCTTGTATTAAACCAACACCTCTTACGTTTGATTAACAGTGAACGGTGGTGTCACGCTATGGACTCAGTGGACGAATGCTACTTGTGGCATCACTTGTGGAACGAGAACTGATGTTGTACATAGCCGCACTAGGAGCTGCACCAACCCCCCACCCAGCAATGGAGGACAAGGCTGCATTGGAGCGTTGATAGAGAATGTGCCAATAAGCTGTGTTTTCCCAGCTTGTGATAGTAAGTGTAAAAACACTTTTAAATAATCTGCTCCCGCAAATGCTGGAACATAATGGGATTTTATGACAACAACAAAATATCACATGCGCAACATGCTGGCTTTTATGAAACATATGTGTTGGGTGTTCTCAAACTATTGAGCGCCTATCAGGAAAATTAAATGTTTGTCTTGAATATATATTCAGTCTTAAACAAAAAGAATTTCTTCAATCACCAGTACTTCAGGGTGTAAGCTATCGAGCTACTGTTGCAACATGATATTGTTTTGTAGGTGGGCAATTCATATTATGAATCATTTTCAGCTCCGATAAATGGAGGATTCACCCAGTGGGCTCAATGGACCACCCCTTCCTGTGGCATCACCTGTGGCTCCACCAACAGCCTTGTCAGGTCACGAACCAGAAGCTGCACCAACCCTCTTCCTAGGTTTGGTGGACAGCAATGCATTGGAGGAACACTTGAAACTGTAGCACAGCCATGTGTCTTTAATCCTTGCCCAGGTGTGTTTTGACATGCTTCTGTACACTTGCAACGATATTTTAGGCTCTTGGTATATATCATTTTTCAGGGGAAAAATAGATGTGTAATGGCTAAGCCATATCTAAGTTGTATGTAAGACATATTAAGCCCTTGCTAACTTGAAAAGATGGGTCTTGTCTTTAAAAAAACAGATAACACTTATTTCTATGATATAAAAACATGCGCGTATCTACTATGTGTATGCAATAACGTTTGGAGTGATTAAAAGATTTTCTGCATTCAAATGATGAGACATGGTAAACTATCTTGCTAGTGAACGGTGGCCTGACATTATGGTCTCAGTGGACGAATGCTTCTTGTGGCATCACTTGTGGAACCAGAACAGATGTTGTACGTAGCCGCATCAGGAGCTGCACCAACCCCCCGCCCAGCAATGGAGGACAAGGCTGCACTGGAAACTTGGTTGAAACTGGGCAAAAAAATTGTGTTTTCCCAGCTTGTAATAGTAAGTGTAAAAACACTTTTAAATAATCTGCTCCCGAAAATGTTGGCACATAATGGGATTAAACGACGACAACAAAATATCACATGCGCAATATGCTGGCTTTTATGAAACATATGTGTTGGGTGTTCTCAAACTATTGAGCGCCTATCAGGAAAAACAACTGTTTGTCTTGAATATATATGCAGTCTTAAACAAAAAGAATTTCTTCAAACACCAGTACTTCAGGGTGGTAAGCTATTGAGCTGCGGTTGCAAATAATATTGTTTTGTAGGTGGGCAATTCATAATATGAATCATTTTCAGCTACGATAAATAGAGGATTCACCGAGTGGACTCAATGGACCACCCCTTCCTGTGGCATCACCTGTGGCTCCACCAACAGCCTTGTCAGGTCACGAACCAGAAGATGCACCAACCCTCTTCCTAGGTTTGGTGGACAACAATGCATTGGAGAAACACTTGAAACTGTGGCACAGCCATGTGTCTTTAATCCTTGCCCAGGTGTGTTTTGACATGCTTCTGTACACGTGCAACGCTATTTTAGGCTGTATATAAGGCATATTAAGCCCTTGCTAACTTGAAAAGATGGGTATTGTCTTAAAAACAGATAACACTTATTTCTATGATATAAAAACATGCGCGTATCTACTATGTGTATGCAATAACGTTTGGAGCGATTAAAAGATTTTCTGTATTCAAATGATGAGACATGGTAAACTATCTTGCCAGTGAACGGTAGCCTTACATTATGGTCTCAGTGGACGAATGCTTCTTGTGGCATCACTTGTGGAACGAGATCCAACGTGGTACGAACACGTACCAGGAGCTGTACCAACCCAGCCCCCAGCAACGGAGGGATAGCATGCACTGGATTAATGGTGGAGAGTTTGCAGAAGAGCTGTGTTTTCTCCCCCTGTCCTGGTAATGAATTATTTATTGAATATCTCTGTAAAACATAAACTGATGATCAAAAAGAAGTATTCTCAGGGAAATTGGATTTGACCCAAAAATCAAAACGTTACTAGCCTGAAAACACTGCAAATATAAGGGCAAAACGCAACTATGATACCCCTATCAAATTCATCAACATCGAATATCCATTAGTTCCTGTTTGTCTATCAAACATGCGTGTGTAATTTCATTTGACCGGTAGTTTATGATAGTTTATGATAACAGTTCACAGTTCATAATAATTCATATTCCTAATTCTTCAAAAGAAATATGTTTTACCTTACCTGACGCTAAACAGTGTTTTAGCTTCCCTACCTTATACAAACAGACAGTAATGGAACGAAGAGACAGTTTAAACAGACTACAGCCCGTGCCTCAGCATCCATCAGTTATCCCCCTTGGCCCCTATGCCTCATATTCTCTGTTCAAGAGTTCTACTTACCTTATATTCGCTCATTTGCGGTTTACAGCTTGTAATTCGAATTTTTCTCTCGACTGCGTAACTGCGTGTTTCGCGCCTTGGTCGCCATTATAATTTTACTGCATCTCGTGTTTGCAAGGTAGCGCATTAATGTACCTTTTTGCTATAGTTTTTGTAAACTATTGGTGAATCTCTCATTTATTCTGTGATTTATGACTTTCTAGTGACATAATTCCTATTATTTAGGAGTATTATGTTTTAGAATTGCTCCAAGCACACCTCACACATGGTAAACTTGTGTGTTTGTGCGCTTGGTTCCCATACTATCCAATAACGTGTTTTGCTGCATATGTGCTTCTGCTAGTTTCACTTATGTGCTGTTTACATTTTTTGCAGAATGTATTCTATTCCCAAGTCGGGGGAAAGACCCTCATCAGCTTTGCCCCGAAAGCAAGCCTGCGTGCTCGTTTGATCATGGCTGCTCTGTTCGCGCACTCTTGTCAATAACAGACTTTAATTCTTACAGAAAAGCTGTTCTTCGTCGCCACAATTTGCTGTTCGGAAGAAGATGCCTGATAATTCACCACCAACCACTCCTCCGTCGAACCCGGCCCCCCCGACTTCGGATCCGTCTATGCCAACGTCTGGTCCTTCGGATGCTCCTCCCCTTCTGCGCCACTTGATTTTATGAATCCTACAGCGATTCGTGCATTTGGGGAACAACTACTTCAACATCATCCAGCCGATTTTGGCCCCCGTCAGCTCAGATCTTGCCAGTTCCCGCCTGTCACCAGATCGTTGTTCCTGCGCTTCATCTGATACTTCATCTTGCCTTGCTTCTGGTCTCTGTCGCCAATCTCATACTCCTGACGACTCCACTACTGCCTCCTCTAGGATCAATCAGCGTCGGCAGCTATTGCCGGGACAGTGTAGCCAGTTGTCTCTCGATTGTCTTCAGGCATCACCGGATCATCACCAACCGGCGCTGGACCATCGCCTTGTTTCATTGAATCGTTGTCTGCTATCGTCTGGCCATCACCAGCGATCGCCAGGTCGCCAGAGCTTGCTAGACCATCGCCAGATTTTGCCAGACCATCGGCAGCGCTCGCTGGTTCGTCAGCCATCGCCAAACCATCGTTAGCATTTGCTGTAACGCCAGATATCGTCAGGTCGTCGCCAGCATTCGCCGAGTTGCCAGTTATCACCAGACCGTCGCAAGCTATCGCCGAGACGTCGTCAGCGTTTGCCGGATCGCCAGATATCGCCGGACCGTCGCCAGCGTTCGCCGGGGCCACCAACTTTCGCCTGTCTTCTTGCCTCGCCGTCCATCGTCTGGGGCCCCCATTTTATCACTTCCTTCTTCCACGGGATCAGTTGGTGGCTGATGTGGCCGGGTCCTTAGACACAGCCTTTACGACTCTGCTGGTCCAGCCATCCATCCAAGTGCCCAGATTCCAGAAAAAAACACTGTCCTTTCCACTCCATGGACTTTGCCAAGTTTGTCCTCCAGTTGATGAGGCTGTATGGTTGCTTGTAGGATCCTCCTGGCCCAGTACATCGGATGCTGGGATGATCCGAATTGATGCTACGCTCCATCACACTCTTTACCCACTGTCGGTGGTAGCTTCTAGCAACTCGGCCATCCAGGACTGTTTGGACAAGTATCCCTCAGAGGCCAATGACCAGCTCCTCTTGGTCCTGGATTGGCAACAGAGCCAACTGGTACACATGTCGACTTACATTCAGTTCTGTCTTGGTTCTCTCAGCATAGCTAGACGTTCGTCTCTACTCAGGCAGTGCCCCTGGGACACGTCATTCAAGACGCAACTGACGCGCCAAACCTGGTCTGGGTTGATGCTCTCCAAGGGCCAGATACGACTGTGGCTAAAGAGGCCCAGAGTTGGGACGCTCATCAGTTCCGACTCCTTAACAACATTGACCGTGTCATTTCTTCCCAATTTTCTCAGCAGAGGAAATCGTATGTCGTGAAGAGGACCAGTTTGAAGAGGAAATCCGCTTCTTTTCAGCCCAAACGCTGGTTGGTCCTCCAAGCCTCCTCGCCGTGGACGCTTTTCCAGGATTGGCGATGGAAGTGATTTTCTTTGGACGTTCGACAACTGGCATCTCCATCCGCCAGTTGTCCCTGTTCATCCGTCTCCATTAGGAGGGAGACTTCAGACCTACTGGAGGAATTGGCAGCTGCTCAAGGATCCGTTTGTTACCCGGATCCTCCGCCTGCAGCTCCGTGCCATTCCTTCTCTGACTACTCCCGTTGAACCTCCATATTGGCCTCACGATGTGCCGGATCTTCAGGCCATTATCAATCTCCTGATCGCCAAGAACACCTGGACACCGATTCAATCACTAGGGGATTTTATTCTCCAATCTTCCTGGTGCCCAAGAAGGGTTCATCCCACCTTCGAATGATCAACACTCTGGCGCTATTCAACCTCCATCATCTCGCGCCTTCGCCACATTTCCAGATTATCTCCATCCGGCCTCTGTGCCACATCCTTCAACCAATGGACTACCTCATCAGTCTGGATCTCCAGGATGCCTACCTGCACGTTCCCATTCAAGCAACACATCGTCATTTCCTCCGCTTCATCTTCCAGTGGAAAGTGCTCGCATTTGGCATTTCCACGGCTCCGTGGTTATTCACACGTATAACCCATCCCATCGTGGCGTTTCTTCAGCTCAGGGGGATTCGGTTCAGGGCCTACCTTGACGACTGCATCATGACGGTCCATCAAACCTTGATTCTTCAGCGGGATTTCACCCTTCAACTCCTCCATCAGTTGGGTTGGATCATCAACATGGATAAATCGGATCTGACTCCTTCTCGCCATCTCACCTTCATAGGCGGTCTTTTTCTGACAGACCTATCCTTGATACAAGTTTCTCCGGATCAGTTTGCAGCGATCCAATCCGGGATCAGGAGAGCCCTCTCTCAACCTCTCGATCTCCGCCAGTGGCAGAGTCTTCTCTGGCTGTTGACCTCAGCTCAGGATCTAAAGTCCAGGGGTCGTCTTCAACTGCGTCCCCTTCAACGGTTTCTCCTGCCATTTTTGCGCTCAGACCTGTCGGTCCTCTTCTTCCTCTGCCAAGAGAATTACGTACATTACTGGAGTGGTGGCTAGTCCCATCAAACGTCTTGAGTGGTTCCTCTATGACAAGTTTTGAGGCCACTCGCCATCTCTTCATAGACACGTCTTTCCAAGAATGGGGCGCCCACATTCTCCAGGAAACCGCCTCCGGTCTTTGGACTCCTGCGGAACGTTCGTCATTAGCGTCAGATCCTCCGCAGCAGTTATCTCATGGTCGCCTCGGACAACTCCACAGCGGAGTATTACATCAACAAGCAAGGATCGACTCGATCTGATTCTCTCTGGAAGTGGCCTTTCGCCTGTTTCATCTGGCCGACACTCTTCCTCTTCTGATACGAGCCGGTCACATTCCAGGTTGTCATAACATCATAGCTGACTCCCTGTCAAGACCCGATCGCCTGTCCCCCACAGAGTGGATGCTCCATCAGGAAGCATTCTGGTTCTTGTGCAATCGCCTGGGAACTCCTAAGGTGGATCTCTTTGCAATGGTGTGCAACATCAATTGCCGGTGTACGTGTCTCGGGTCCCGGACCCAGCTGCTTGGGAAGTAGCGTGTAAGCTTTTCGCCCCCAGTTCTTCTCCCCCAGGTCATTCAGAAGGCGACCCAGACCTGTCCTCTGGATCTGCTTTTGTCGCGCCTTATTGACCATCCCGGATTTGGTTTCCCAAGGTCCTTCAGCACGCAGGAGAAACCATGTTGCATCTCCCGGCGTGGCAAAATCTAGTGCCCAGAAGTCGCTGACCGCTTAAAGGCTTTTCAGCTCTTGCTGCGACAGCTGTTTCCAGAGCTCATTGTCCCTCCACTCGATCCCTACATGATGACAAGTGGTGGTTGTTCAAAGCCTTCTGCTTGTCCAGGCACATCATTCCAGTAGAGGCCACCATTAGCCAAGTGGCTGATTTTTTTTGTTTTCCTTCGCCAATCCCGTCACTTGGCTGGTTCCACGATTGCTACCTATCTTGCTGCGCTCATTTCTCTCCTCAAGATCGCTATAGGTTTCAAGCTATTATCGGCCCTGGCTCTTTCTGCCATGATCCGAGGTTTTCGACTGGAGGACCAGACTAAGAAGTTCCGCCCTCCAGCTTGGGATCTCAATGTTGTTCTGCAGGGTTTAAGCCAGGGTCCGTATGAGGCACTTGCGTCTGCCTCGTTTGAAGATCTCACCTTGAAGACTTGCTTTCTCCTGGCCCTTGCAACAGCTGCCAGGGTTAGCGAGCTTCATGCCCTAGATGTGACCCGTGTCCGATTCGACCAGCGTCATCACGGTTTGGTTCACCTTGGCCTTTGTTGGGACTTCATCGCCAAAAACCAACTGCCTGGCCAACCCGATCAGCAATTTCACATCCCGTCTCTTGTGGAGATCGTTGGCCCTGATGATGACCTGGAGCTAGCCCTCTGCCCAGAAAAAAGAAGTCGGGCCCTCCGGCGTTATCTTCAGGTATCCGAGCAACATCGCAAGCAGCGCCAGCAGCTGTTCATCCCTCTTTCCAGCCATAGCTCTGCAGAGATCTCTCGGAATACAGTCTCCCTCTGGCTTTCGTTCTGCTATCCTAGGGTTTATCGTCGTGTTGACTGACCACCACCTACAGCCTCCAATCCACATGCGATCCGTGCCCTGTCTTCTTCGCTGGCCCTCTGTCCGATCCCTCATGGAGGGGTGCTTCTGGTTATCTACTACTATCTTCGCCAGCCATTATCTTTGCAACATATCTGTGGAGGACATCGCGGGTACACATAGCTTTGGTCCACTTGTCCTGGCCCAGCAGCTGACCAACGCCTGCAATGCAATGGTTTTATACTCACCTGACGCTACACCTATAGGCCCACCTGGACTCCGCCTTACCGTTGGCGCCACTGTGTACTAAACGTCTGATGTCATCCAGTGAAGAATATGAGGAGTAGGGGCCAAGGGGGATAACTGGTGGATGCCGAGGCACGGATTGTAGTCTGTTTAAACTGTCTCTTCGTTCCAGTACTGTCTGTGTGTATAAGGTAGGGAAGCTAAAGCACTGTTTAGCGTCAAGTAAGTATTAAAACATTGCATTTAATCAGAAATGCTAATTTTTCCCGCTTTGACATATGCATTCATATATGTTGCATTAAAAGAACATGTATTAGTTTCAGTCCTGTTTGTTGTGTATGTATTAGAGTTAAAACTACTTGGAACTTGTCATACGCCTGTGTTTTAGTAAATGGTGGCCTAACGGGTTGGAGTGTGTGGACGAATGCTTCTTGTGGCATCACTTGTGGAACGAGAACTGATGTGGCACTTACACGATCCAGGAGCTGCACCAACCCCCCGCCCAGCAATGGAGGACAAGCTTGCACCGGAACTTTAGTTGAGACAGTACCGAAAAGCTGTGTGTTCCCTGCTTGTGATAGTAAGTAGATCCCAAGTGATATTTAAGAATTGTCTTAAAAATTGTTTGCTTTTTTGTTTTGTTTTTTGTTTTACGCCACACTCAGCAATATTCCAGGTATACGACGGCAGTCTGTAAATAATCGAGTCTTGGCCAGGCAATCCAGTGATTGGTATCATGAGCATCAATCCACGCAATTGCGATCGATGACATGCTTCAATCAAGTCAGCGAGACTGACCACCCGATCCCGTCAGTCGCCTTTGAGATACAAATATTGTATGCCACAACCATTTCTATTGTTGCATAATTTCTTTCCTCATCGATTCAGCTCCAATTAACGGAGGACTAACCCAGTGGAATCAATGGACTAACCCACCCTGTGGTATCACATGCGGCTCCACGTTCAGCGTGTACAGGTTACGGAGCAGAAGCTGCACCAACCCCACTCCAAGGTTCGGTGGGCAGCAGTGCTTTAACGACACAGTCCAAACAGTGCTTAAACAATGTGTCTTCAATGCCTGCACGGGTAGGTGTTTGATAAATAGATTGTTAAATGATTGGTAACAACATATCAACAGAGAATCAGTACCAACTGATCTGATTGTGTTAAAACTGAGGGTTGTGGAACCGTAATGCATTTTACAAGGTCACCAGGGTACAAGGGTGACAGTAGTTCAGTTACACCACATCGTGTCAACTTCATGTCGGGGGAAAGCCTGAACTGATGCAGGTGCCCGCTGCTTCTGTCTTTCGTCTTTGTCAAAACATAGTTACGAGCCGTGACCAGGGAACCTATCTGCCTAGTGCTTGGGACTTACTGCATTCATCTTTGTCGGTGCCTATTATCTAGCTGGCTTCCATTGGCCCATTGCTATTTCTATTCTTTTACTTATCAGTCCTAATTACCCCCGACCTCCCGTTTGCCTATTGCCCATTGTCAATTACCAATCAGTGATAATTTAGTCCTGGCTTCCAGCTGTCCATAACTATCAGCGCTAACTATTGTAAAGTGTACGCTTTCACTCTGTATTGCTTATCACCTATCAGCGCCAGCTGACTGTTGGCTTCCCTGGTTAAGTTTCCACCTTTCGTATCTTATTACTTTTGTTGTCCTTACGTGTACATATATATGCGCTCTGCGTCATAGCATTCATTCACCTGATGAAGGAGTAGGCATTTACTCCAAAACGTTGTGTTCCTCATAATAAAGACGTTGACATCCAAAAATTCTCTTTCTTATGGTCCATGTCCATGTTTTAGACGTTTACCACTATGGTGCTGACAATCCAGAAATATCTTGGATTCGAATACATGATCGTTTGCATAAAGAAGACTCTTTCTGAACTCAGAAGTATTTAGCAACATTGTGTGTAGGTTTGTGTTTACAAAACGTGTGGGGAGACCTGGAACTTCTGTAATCCAATTAGATAAGTTTGCCTATTAAGACACGTACTTTCTAAACAAACATAATATCCTATTTTAGTGAACGGCGGTCTAACAGCCTGGACCCAATGGACGGAACCAATTTGTGGCACCACTTGTGGAACAAGAAATGACGTCATACGTACACGCACCAGAAGCTGCACCAACCCTCCTGCCAGCAATGGTGGACAAACATGCATTGGTCCTTTTGTGGAGTTTTTGCAGAGAAACTGTGTTTTCGCACCTTGTATTGGTAAGTATGCAACTATTTACATAGAATAATGTCTCTTCATTAATGAACTGCAGCATTTAGAATTGGCGATTATTCTTCGAGCAACATTGTTTTCCGCATCATCTGCCCTTGGCGTCGGACGAGCAGCTTTCATTCGTGACGAACAGACACTTTAAACTTATTGTTTAAGTGACGTAATCTACAACGTGGAGAACAATGGATGATGTCATAGCCTAACATTTTAAACAATAAAGAAATGTTAAATTATGTCCTTGGGTCCAACCGCGCCAGAGTCGACATTTGCTGAAATGCTCATGTGCAAATATTGGAAACATTAATTTCGATTTTACTACCCCTCTGTATTATATTATCATATAGTTTTGATTTCGTGAAAGACGACTTTAACCCTCTTCAGCCCACTGCATCGTCTTAGAGTTATGTTATTATCATAATCTGAAACACTTCAAAAATGCAACAAAATGGCAACAAAAATCAATTTAAGATATTCTGTGTATTTAGACATGTGGTAGCCAACACAAAAATGTCGCCGTTCGGGTTCGAATCTCATTTGTTGAGATTCGATATTGATTTCAGCACAATACGCATCATGTGCGATGGTTGAAAATACGATGATGCGTTTTCATTGTGTGTCAGTATGTTTCCACATAGACGTTGATGGTTGCTCTGTTTTCATTGTGTGTCAGTATATTTCCACATAGACGTTAATGGTTGCTCTGTTTTCATTGTGTGTCAGTATATTTCCACATAGACGTTAATGGTTGCTCTGTTTTCATTGTGTGTCAGTATATTTCCACATAGACGTTAATGGTTTTCAAACACTATGTCTTATTTCCACATCGAATCACGACTTGAAGTAGACAACACACCACTCTCTTAATGTGACGACTTTGTTTACACTGAGATGATTAAAAGCAACACCCTTTAAACCACTTTCTGTTGTAGTTAATGGCGGTTTTAACCAGTGGACACAATGGACCAATCCGTCGTGCAGCATCACGTGTGGAACTGGATCCAGCGTTGTGAGGATGAGGACCAGGGCGTGCTCAAACCCTCCACCCAGTAACGGAGGAACCTCTTGTGTTGGAGACAGGATACAAACATTGGCACGACCGTGCAGCCTTTCACCATGTCTCGGTATTTACGTAAACGTATTCATTAAAAATCATCCAAAGTAGGTATTGTTACTTTTGACAGATATTGTTGCTCAAGACTCAAGACTTGGAATAACACTTTTTTCGAACCCACAATACATTTTTCTTCAGGAGGTCCAATCAACAAATTTACAAAAATATTTATTTGCAGTATTTGCTGCAACACTTATATTTTCAAATCAATCCAGTAGCATAAAGACCAATCAGCAACCAAGAAAATATACCACTCCACTTTTGATAGGAACAATCTGAAATGTCATTCTGTTTAAAGACACACTTGACGTTCAGTCTTTTCCGACTGCTTCAGATGAACTCTATCTCGCAGACGGCACACTTGACATATTATGAGAATCGGTTTTCTGTATCATTGAACGATAAGAATATAACGATCAAAAGTGGAATAGTACAGGACAGGAGACATTATCACAGCTAACTCATTTCAATTGAAAAATCAATTTGAATCTGATATTTTGTGCCTTGTAGTCAATGGAGGATTCACACTTTGGACTGAGTGGACAAATGCATCCTGTGGCATCAGTTGTGGAACAACATCAAGTGTGATCCGAACTCGAACAAGAACCTGCACCAACCCTGCACCCAGCAATGGCGGACAAAGCTGCGTTGGCTCATCAGTTGAGGTGTTGCCTAAGACCTGTGTGTTCGAACCTTGTGGCGGTAGGTCATACACATACTCATGTCATTAGGGTTAGGGTTAGGGTTAGGGTTTAGCGTTAGGGTACGGTAGGGTAGGGTTAGGGTTAGGGTTAGGGTTAGGGTTAGGGCTGATTTTGTCCAGGAGGTATGTCATGCAGTGAAATAATTCAAATCTCTCAATCCTCCTGCAACTCTGGTGGGAAATGAAGGATGGTAAAGAATTACTAATTTACACTCTGCTCCATGTTCTGTAGTACTTTGTTTCCATTTCCAGTTAATGGAAGTTTTACTCAGTGGACCCAATGGACCAGCCCGTCCTGCGGCATCACCTGTGGCTCCACCAACAGCCTTGTCAGGCAGCGAACAAGGAGCTGCAGAAACCCCGTTGCCAGTAATGGCGGACAACAGTGCTTTGGAAATACAATTGAAACGTTGTCTCAATCTTGTGTCTTCGCCCCCTGCCAAGGTAAGAATTTGAATGGGCGTGAATGGGTGTCATTATGGTATGCCAGATGTCGTTGGGACGTTGTTGAAGTCGCGTGTCCTCAGTACCTGCTCAAGTGGGTGATTGTCAGAGATTGCTGGTGGTGTGCGCCATGTACAACAAATACTTCAGACATGAGTTTTAGTGTTTTTATAGAGCTGTTGTTTTATATGTGTTGTGTTAAATCTTCGATAAACAACTCTATGCCCTTATTTTTCCAACTGTGATTAATTTAAACGCAAAAGCTACAGACATTCATGTGTTTTAAAATTATTGATATATGTTAATATATATATATATGTCAGACAGTTAAAAATAGATCAACTTCAATACTACACTACTTTACTTACTCTTAGATGCGCTGTTTTAGCATGACAAACTAAACAACCATAACCCACCACGCTACACCAACTGTGTACAGTTTGTGTTTTGTTTGTTGTTTAACGCCGTACTCAGCAATATTCCAGCTATATGACGTCAGTCTGAAAAAATAATCGAGTCTGGACCAGACAATCCAGTGATTGTCATCATGAGCATCGATTCACGCAATTGGGATACGATGACATGCACCAACAAAGTCAGCGAGCCTGACCACCCGATCCCGTTAGACGCCTCTTACGACAAGCATAGTCGCCTTTCACGACAAGCATGGGTTGCTGAAGACCTATTTGGTGAAACCCATGCGCTCGGGTATGGTACTGACCAAACTAGAAACAATCGGAGAGAATCTGGATTCGAACTCTGAAAAATATTAGAGAAAGTTTCGATAATTGTGTTACTACTAACAGAAAATAGCAATGTATTTATATGGAAATAGTGTACCATAGTTCTTGGTGATAGTAATTTGAACATTCAAATGAATGTTTACACATAACTACATCTGCTCATCACAGTTTAAAAATGGCAATCTCACTTTTGTTTTCAAACGGGGGTAAATCCTAACAAGTTACACCACCATTTAACGTGAACATTTCGAAAACGTTATCCTTTTCTATCAGTCAAAACTACGAACAGATTTAAGAACTGGTGAAATCTGAAAGGAGGCACCCTTTACCTCCATAGCATTGGACGACGTTCAGACAATATTCCAGATGGTAACTGTCACATTGAGAGTAGTTCAAAACTACAGTATAATAGTTGTTAAGTTATATGCTGTAAAAAAGGTTTTAAACAATAAAGTGTTTGAAAAAGTGTGAATGGTGCCAGGTGTCTGTCATGTAATTATTCTTTCACACGTGTGTATATAAAGTGTGTGTAGTTAAAATGAAATAACATCAATTAATTTAATACCATTGAATGCAAGATGTCAAGAGCATTGTAAGCATTACGTCTTAATCAATACTAGTCAGGATTTTTCTATTGCGCCATACCTCCACACCACGAAGGGGGCTCCATAAAGATGATTTAAAAACACTCTTAATATATATTCAGAATCACGAGAGAAATACGATAATAAATAGTCACATATTTTATATCACTAAATACAAATCAATTAGTTTTTATTGAGAAAAAGTGGAATAAAATATGAAGTTTGGCTTATTTTCAAATACATTATGATCTTAATTTCATTGTTCTTTCGCCTTTGTCGAAAGTACGTCAAAGCTAAAATTGAGACAAATCTTATTATTTTCATTTTTGCAACAGTTGTCAGAAACGGTGGCTTAACAACCTGGTCTCAATGGACCGATCCACCTTGCGGCGTCACATGCGGGACGGGAGACGTTTCACGTTCAAGATTCAGGACCTGCACAAGTCCGATCCCAAGCGGCGGAGGACAAGACTGTTCTGGCACTTTAGTGGAGGTGATAGCAAAGAACTGTGTCCTCTCTCCCTGCGTTGGTAAGACATTCATTATATTAAAATAAATGCTTCACAAAAAACACACTGGCACTAACAAAAACCAAGCAAGCTGCGGGTGAATGAACGTGTTTTACGTTTTTAGAGATATTCCAGCAATGTGCCCAGCAACACCAGAAAAGGGCTTCACCCAAATGGGAACCGAACCATTACCAGAGAATGACAAGCTCATGCATTAGCCACTACACCACCGGTCTGTGCTGTGGACGATGCAACTGATAATTAATCCAATGCCCAGTTATAGATGCAGGTTACGGTACAATACTAAACAAATCAAAGCATTATTTTATTAGTATACTTTTCAATACCAATTAAAATGATATTCCAATGTTTACAGCTACGGTAAATGGAGGGTTAACCCAGTGGACGCAATGGACAAATCCTCCTTGTACCATCACCTGTGGTTCCGCTAACAGCCTTGTCAGATCCAGGTCCAGAAGCTGCACAAACCCTGTTCCCAGTAATGGCGGTCAGTCATGTTCTGGAGACAGAGTACAAACATCGGCTCAGCCATGCATCTTTAATTCTTGTCCAGGTGAGCGTTTTTGTGAAACAGTCTAAGACATCCGCCTCCGTGGTCTAGTGGTAGAGCGCCCGCCCGGAGAGCGGAAGGTCCGGGGTTCGATCCCAGGCCACGTCATACCAGAAGATGGTACTTGTTGTTACCCTGTCTGGCGCTAGGCATTAAGGGGCTAAAACAAGGACTGGTCGGCTAGGAGTCAGAATACTGTGCCTAATTGGGGTATTCATGATAAACTGCGGCATCTCAGTGGGCTAGCACTATAAATCGGCATAAGTCCGGACTATTACAAGCAGCCACACACACACACATGTATGCACGTCGCTATATAAGTGCAACGATCTTGGACGCGACGTTAAACACTCACCTCACCTCACCTCACCTTTAAACTGGAACCCGTTCCATAAAGCCATATTGCGCTACGACTGTCGTAAGTCTATGTAAAAGGATGCGAATGACGATCGTCTTAGCTCGCTTTGTGGAACAGGTCCCTGGTTTCTAGAAAGAACTTTAAAATGCACTAGGCCACCTTTTGGTTTATATGCGGGCGTCAAGAGGCAGGTGGACTGACGTGTGGTGAACAGAAGGAAACAGTTGTTCTTGGTTGCGTTGGTATAGCTCATACAAATACACTCGATTAATATGGAAGTGCTCGCCCAAACACACCCGTTGTGCATGTTCTTTTTTTTCATGCTGATGTGGCACACCACTACGTTGAACGGAGTAACATTTTTAGTTGACATTTATTCGTTGTGGGACGAAGACGTCTCCAGAGCTCCAGTCAGGAGATTGCTTTTGCTAATATTAGAAGGAACTTCCATTATCCACTTTATAACAGAAAGTGATCAATTATTCACTTTTGTTGAATATATAGAAACTTGTCATTTTTGGGGGATTTGGTCAGTGTAGAAGGTTTGTGTTTCTGTCTTTAGTCTAATTAAAATGTCCGACATGATATTTGTCTTGTTGTTTACTTAACGGGGAATAAAAAGTGCCTCATTCCCATATTGTAGCAGAGCGTGGTTTTCAAAAGGTAAGTCAAATTAATTATGTCGTATCTGCAGGAGGGAGGCTCTGTAAAGAGCAATGAGTCTCTGTCCCAAGAAACAGAAACGTCTCTGTTAAAACTGGAGAACATTTTGAAGCTAAAACAACAAAAAGCAAATGTTAAATCAACCATTACAAAAGACAAAAACAAGCTGTACAGCTTACTAGAATCTTCTGACCAACCATCTCGAATAGACATACGAGATGGTATAGATAAAGTAAATGAAAGTCTGGTGAAAGCAATCGATGTTATGACACAACTCACTCTGGCTTTTGCAAAGAATCAGCAAGGTGAAAATGTCGCTAAAACTGAACGAGAGATTAGTCATGTTGAGGATGAAACTAATGCTGTAGTTGAACAGGCACAATGTCACTTAGATAATAGGTCAGATGGGAGTTCCGTGTCAAGTAGGAGACGCAATAGATTGTATAGACCTGAACAACAGGCTGCGGGAAGTGAGCCATGCATTCAGAAAGACATTGGGCCTGATGAATGGCCAATACCAGATTGGTATTCCTTGGAAGAACGTTCCATCATTTCCAAATGACTATGCCATGGCATTTTGTAGGTTGCTTAGCACTGAAAAGAAGTTATCCAAAGACCAGGACACGGCACTAGCCTATGACAATATCATCTTGCAGTATGTTGAAAAAGGTTATATCCTAAAAGTAGATCATGAGGAATCGAGGGAAGATGTGTGGTATCTTCCTCATTTCCTGATATTGCGGCCAGAGAAGACCACAACGAAGGTCCGTATTGTTTTTGACGCTTCGGCAAAGTATCAGGACACATCATTGAATGATGTAATCAGTCCAGGTCCGAAGCTTCATAGTGAGCTCTTTGATGTGCTGATACGGTTCAGGAGAAAACCAGTAGCTCTCATTTGTGATATAGCAGAGATGTTCTTGCAGATCAAAATATCACCGGAAGATAGACCTTAACACAGATTTCTCTGGAGATCCATGAATACAGATATGCCTCCTGAGGTATACGGGTTCACTCGTCTTGTATTCGGGAACACCTCTTCCCCTTTCTTGGCTCAGTATGTTACCAAGGAACCTGCTAAGGCACATCTTGTAGATCTGCCTATGGCTGCAGAAACTGTCATAAATTCCACATACATGGATGACAGTATGGACTCGGTAGAGAATGAGGATGAAGGTATAGAACTGTACAACCAATTAACTCAGTTATGGTCCAGTGCTTCAATGCATGCTCGGAAATGGTTGTCCAATTCCCTGAATGTCCTTAAAACATTCCTGAAGAAGATAGGGCTTCTGAAATTGATCTTTGTAAAGGCCATTTACCATCAGTGAAAGCACTTGGGTTAATGTGGGTTACTGAAAAAGATATGTTCGCATTCAAAGTTGGTACGTTTCCTGAAGAAGAAACCACTAAAAGAGGTTTTCTCAGGCAAATTGCAAGACTATTTGATCCTCTTGGATTCATAGGACCATTTATAATCACTGCAAAGATTCTGTTACAAGAAATGTGGTTAACAGCACACGATTGGGATGATGAACTGCCTCAGAACCTGCAACAGAAAATAGAAAAATGATTGGTACAGTGGAAAGAAGTACAAGGTGTTCAGATACCCAGATGTTTGCACCTTGATGCTGCTGTTTGTTCAGTCTCGATTCATACCTTTGTTGATGCATCACAGGATGAATATGGCACCGTTGTATACGCCGTCTATACTTACATGGACGAAAAGAAGTCAAGCAGGAAAGTTGCTGCAAAGAGTCATGTAGCTCCGTTGAAAGCCTGTAGCATACCACGCCTTGAACTGATAGCAGCTGTACTTGGACTCAGACTTGTCTCTGAAGTGGTCAAAGTCCTTCAGATTAAGATTGAAACAGTTACCTTCTGGTCAGATAGTAGGAATGTCTTGTGTTAGATAAGAAACAATAGTAGTACTTTCAAACCGTTTGTTGCCAACAGAGTTGGAGAAATACACAGCACTACAAATCCATCCCTATGGCGCCACATACCATCTGCAGAAAATCCTGCAGATCACTTAACAAGAGGTCTGTTTGTTTCACAACTCATACACAATGAGTTATGGTGGCCTGGTCCTACGTTTTTGCTCAGAGATGAAACTGAATGGCCATCTGATAAAGCATTTTCCCTTGACATGATCAATGATGATGAAAGAAGTACAAGCAATAAGCAGGTTGCTCTAGCTCAAAACAGAAACCTAACCTTGAGACGTGGAGACTTGACCCTTCCAGATTCTCCAGCTGGAGAAAATTGACACGTGTGAATGCTTGGATTTTCAGATTCTTGCATAACTGTTCCACGTCGGATGATTACAAAATGAAAGGTGAACTGATGGTAGAGGAAATAGCAGATTCTGAGCACAGAATCATTGCCGATGCACAGGCGGATACATTTTCAATTGAATATGCAACTTTGTTGACAGGTAAGATGTTGGCTTCCAGTTCAAAACTCCTTACACTTCAGCCACAACTAGATGAAAATGGGGTCATGAGATTGAGTCAACGCTTAGGCGATGCTGAATGTTTGCCACTTGGAGCGCGATTTCCCATAATTCTGCCTCGTAGAAGTTGGGTGACAAAGCTCATCATAAAACAGTATCACAAAGATGGTACCCATGTTCTGGGCACAAACCAAACATTGGCTGCAGTATCATCTTAATACTGGATTATCTCAGCACAAGAAGTAATACGTGAATGGGAGAAAGAATGTGCTCGACGTCATAGGGACAAATCAAAACCTGCCTATCCAATGATGGCTCCGTTACCAAAAATGAGACTTTGAACATCCTTCCCTGCATTCAGCCAGGCTGCTGTTGCCTGTGCTGGACCTTTCATAACAGTCCAAGGCAGAGGAAAATCACGTCAGAAACGTTATTTGTGTCTATTCACCTGTTTGACTACAAGAGCTGTTCACATAGAGATGGCATACGGATTGGACACCTGCGCATTCCTAAATGAGTTTTACCGAATGGTAAATCGAAGAGGTCTACCACAAGATGTCATATCTGACAATGGAACAAACTTCGTTGGTCCCGTCAAAGAACTCAAGGAACTTCTTCACATGCTGGATCAAGATGCTGTTCGACGTTCTATGGCCAATCGAGGAGTGAAATGGCACTTCAACCGTCCATACTCTCCGCATTTTTTAGGGGTATTCGAGACGATGATAAAATAGGCTAAGCGTGCTATCTTTGCTATCCTGGGGAATGGTGACGTCACAGATGAAGAACTGGAAATGGCATTCACCGGAGCTGAAGCGATGATCATCTCGCACCTTCTGACATATCAATCGACTCATCCTAAGATGCAATTCCTCTGACTCCGGAATCCATAGACACAACAGATTATCACGCTGGAAGCGCTGGAGACATATTCAGGAACTGATGAGGCACTGTTGGAAGCGTTGGATGAAGGAATGGCTCCCAGGTCTGCACCCAAGACGGAAATGGCGAACTCCAAGCAGAGATCTGTGTATCAATGATGTTGTGCTGGTGATATCTCCTGACCCTCCAGAGGGACAGTGGCCACTTGGTAGAATTGTCAAGACATACCCAGGAAGAGATAGACATGTGCGTGTGGTGGATGTACGGATCAGACAATCGGTGATTACTAGAGCAGCAAACAAGATTTGTCCACCGGAGTGGTCAACTGTGAACTGTGATCCGGGATTGTGAACTCGGATTATGTGACTTTGTGAACTGACGTCGTGAACAGTGACATCGTGAAACTGACGTCGTTAACAGTGACATTGTGAAACTGAAATGTGTTGTGAACTGTGACTCTTGAACTGTGACATTGTAAAATGTGATGTGAGCATTCATGGATATTCAAGGAGTAATGGATTGTAATAATTTCAGTAATTTTGTAAGTATGGTACAGTTTTATTTTAATTCATTGCAAAAGCTAGAAGTGTTTGTATTGTGTTGATATTGTTTGTATTGTGTTGCCAGGAATCTATCAAGGAAGGGGTATGAACAGAAGAAAACAGTTGTTCTTGGTTGGGTTGGTATAGCTCGTCCAAATACACTCGATTAATATGGTAGTGCTCGCCCAAACACACCCGTTGCGCATGTTCTTTTTTTGTCATGCTGATGTAGCAGACCACTACGTTGAACGGAGTAACATTTTTAGTTGACATTTATTCGTTGTGGGACGAGCTCCAGTGAGGAGATTGCTTTTGCTAATATTAGAAGGAACTTCCATTATCCACTTTATAACAGAAAGTGGTCAATTATTCACTTTCGTTGAATATATAGAAACATTTCATTTTGGGAGGATTTGGTCAGTGTGGCAAGGAAGGTTTATGTTTCTGTCTTTAGTCTAATTAAAATGTCCGACATGATATTTTTGACTTGTTGTTTACTTAACGGGGAATAAAAAGTGCCTCATTCCCATGTGGCGTCCGACAACAAAAACAAACTTTTTTATGCAAGTGGCGTCAGTGATGGGCGCAAGCGGTAGATCGGGACATGATTACCAATTTCGGGAGCACCTGGTGTCATCACTTATTTTCAGTGATCCGTTCACATGTAATGTGCATCGGTATGTAACCTTTTAATTCCAATGAAAACAGTATCGGCGGATAATCGAGCATGGTATTTCTCTGACGCTGACGTTTTGTATTCGCTACAGTATCTTGAGGATGTCTTTGTTATTTTTGAAAGCATGCAGGATGCAGTACGCGTCTCGTGGCACCATACATCTTCAGCTTCTGCCCGAGGCATCTGTGTCATACTTAGAACTTTAAATTAATAAATTTGTGTCATCTTCACCTCAGGTGTGATATTTGGAATGTGTGGAAGATTTAAGAACAATTATACTCTGTTTGTCATGTTTAGTTAACGGTGGCCCGACGCTCTGGACACCGTGGACCAATCCACCTTGCGGCATCAGTTGTGGAACAAGAACTGACTTGACACGAACACGGACAAGGAGCTGCACCAACCCTCCTCCCAGCAACGGAGGACAAGGCTGCACCGGTCCATTCCTGGATATAACACAGAAAACCTGTTCCTTCCCTGCTTGTGTTGGTAAGTAGCGTCTTCCACACCTTGTCCCGTGGGGAGCCAAGTATTGAATTGGTCCTGAGAAACCTGTGCTTGTTGGAAGACCCTGTTAATGAATCAGGTGGTCAGTGTCTTGGTAGATTGTCATCGCAATGTTACGCTGTGTGAGATTGCTGATTGTATCAACCACTGTTTTTTTTTATCCAGACACGATTATTTGCATGAAGCTACTGCTACTGCGGTGTAAAACAATATTTAGCAAACATCTGAAAAATAGCTTTCAATATAAATAGTTGTAAATATGAAACTGCTACTGCGGTGTAATACAATATTTAGCAAACATTTGAAAAGTAACTTTTAATATATATACAGTAAACTACGTTTATTACGAACATGCTTCTAACGGATTTAACGAACTTATTATTAGTCCCGGTCATTTGCTGTATATATGCTGTTTATATGCTTATAACGAACTACGGTTATGATAAACTAAAATTAGTGGTCGCTTTGAGTTCGTTATAACCGTAGTTTTCTGTATTTGTAAATTGAAATATTTAATTTCTCCATATTTATTACTTACAAACCAAAATAATTATATGTCCAGTGAATGGCGCTTATACCGAATGGACTCAATGGACTGCACCTTCCTGTGGCATCACCTGTGGCTCCACCAACAGCCTTGTCAGGTCACGAACCAGAAGCTGCACCAACCCTGCTCCCAGTAACGGCGGACAACAATGCTTCGGTAACACGCTTGAAACATCGAGTACCCAGTGTGTCTTCAGTGCTTGTCCAGGTGTGTATTTGTTGAGGTATTGCTCATCTTATGTAACACATTTGCTTCAGATGCTTCATAGTGCTTCGGGGAAGGTCGGGTAGCCTTGTGGTTAAAGCGTTCGCTCGTCACGCGGAAGACCCGGGTTCAATTCCCGACATGGGTACAATGTGTGAAGCCCATCTCTGGTGTCCTCCGCCTTGATATTGCTGGAATATTGCTAATAGCGGCGTAAAAACATACTCACTCACTCATTGTGTTTCATGGCTTTTGACACAACGTACACATGTGCCTCCGTGAAGATCCGGGTTAGAATTGGTCTTCGTCGTCAACCCATGTTTGTTGTAAAAGGTGACGATTGGGATCGGGGGCCCAGGGTCGCTGACTTGGTTGATTCCAAGTGCGTAGATTGATGCTGGTGTGTGTGCCACAATCAGCAACATATGGTCAATAATCTGTAATACCGGCTGAGACAGTGTGGAGTTGAATTGTTTGATAGGCATTACTCAGAAGTTGGCAAATTACAAAGTAGACACGATTTATGGATAACAACATCTTTAATACTGTAAAGGCGACCTTTCGGCATAGATCCTTATACCGTTATTAACAAGATTGAATTAGGAAACGTTGTGCAGAATATATATAGTAGGTGGAGGATTGACAGTAACAACAATTGCATACATGAGTGGGATAACATGAGTAAGTAATGAGAACAGAAGGATAAAGCTGTCACATAGTGATGGACAGAGAACACATGGCTGGAAGCCAATGGGACATGAAGCCAATGAAACAGGATAAGATTGTGTAGGTATGGGGATTATTGCTTAATGTGTTCATAGTGGGCGGGTGGGATGAAACAGCCTTGATCTCTGTTGATTGATGGCTTGTGGCGGCGAATGTGGACTGCTTCTGTTAGTTTCTTTGTGTGGAGTTGGGTGTTGGGAGACTTACAGACTTTCAGGATTCATAACAATTTCACAATTCCAGGCTCATACAGGAAAGATCATGGTTATCGGAATCCCACAATGCAACAGTGGATGGTTAGTTATCGGACCAGTTATTTACAAATATAAGTGAAAGGAGTGTGTAATGTGTAAATTAAAGTAGGTTTCCTTCAGGAAGCATTGTGAAGTTGGTTAAAAACAATTTATCGATTTGTTTGATGGGCGGATGACAAAGTGGACACAATATATGGATATCACCTTCTTTACTATACTATCATAGCGAGATGTTTCGGAATAGATCCTTATACCCGTCTCAAGCAAAACTCAAGCAGACACAATATGTGGATACCACCTTCTTTACTATACTATCATTGCGAGATGTTTCGGTATAGATCCTTATACCCGTCTCAAGCAAGACTCAAGTAGACACAATATATGGATATCACCTTCTTTACAATACTATCATAGCGAGATGTTTCGGAATAGATCCTTATACCCGTCTCAAGCAAGACTCTAGTTGACACAATATATGGATATCACCTTCTTTACTATACTATCATAGCGAGATGTTTCGGTATAGATCCTTATACCCGTCTTAAGCAAGACTCAAGTAGACACAATATATGGATATCACCTTCTTTACTATACTATCATAGCGAGATGTTTCGGTATAGATCCTTATACCCATCTCAAGCAAGACTCTAGTGGACACAATATATGGATATCACCTTCTTTACTATACTATCATAGCGAGATGTTTCGGAATAGATCCTTATACCCGTCTCAAGCAAGACTCTAGTGGACACAATATATGGATATCACCTTCTTTACTATACTATCATAGTGAGATGTTTCGGAATAGATCCTAATACCCCGTCTCAAGCAAGACTCAAGTAGACACAATATATGGATATCACCTTCTTTACTATACTATCATAGCGAGATGTTTCGGTATAGATCCTAATACCCTTCACAAGCAAGACTCTAGTGGACACAATATATGGATACCACCTTCTTTACTATAGTATCATAGCGAGATGTTTCGGAATAGATCCTTATACCCGTCTCAAGCAAGACTCTAGTGGACACAATATATGGATATCACCTTCTTTACTATACTATCATAGTGAGATGTTTCGGAATAGATCCTTATACCCGTCTCAAGCAAGACTCAAGTAGACACAATATATGGATATCACCTTCTTTACTATACTATCATAGCGAGATGTTTCAAGCAAGACAGGATAATGTGAGCATGCTATTTATCTTTGTCCCCAGTGGATGGTGGCCTGACCCCCTGGACCGAGTGGACCAACCCCCCTTGCAGCAGCGCGTGTGTGATTCGGACTCGAACCAGGAGCTGCACCAACCCACCTCCCAGCAATGGCGGTCTGAACTGTACTGGAGCTCTGCTGGGGGTAGTGAAGAAGACATGTGATAACGTCCCTTGTCTCGGTACGGACAACCTCTTGTATATGCTCAGTTTCTAGGAACAACAGGCAACAATCTGTCATTATTCATCATTATTTTGTAAGAAAGTTCTCTTGTTTCAGCATTGATGACCTATTGAACGTTTCATGTCCATTTAATGTTCAAATTTGTGATTGTGCTAGATTACACGGAAGGGTATATATCAATTATGTTTATTACTCGCCCGTTGCAGATACCATTGTTTAATAACATCAAGCTGTTATTACATTAGTGTTTAATACCACGGTGCGTGCTTATGTGCCGCGGGACCTAGTGTTACTAACAAATATTGAAAACTCTCAACATCACTGGGTTTATTAAATGACATGTGTGTAGAGGATGAAAGATCCTCGAGAGGAGCTTATGCAAACTCGATGACCCCCAGCATCCCTATTGCTAGGCTGACGTCACAGGCATTGTATCGCTGGTGTATCTTGCAACACAATTTCACAAATTACGTCACAGGATGTGACGTAGTTGCGTACTTCGTGGTTCAGGGCCCCGTTCCACAAATCAATCGTAGCGCTACGACAGTCGTAAGGGAGATGGGTGAGAGATGTGCTAACCTTATCGCTACTATAGTTTTGTGGAACGGACCCCTAAATGCTAAAGGTGGGCCGCTGTATGATATAAAATAAATGCGTGTCAACGTTTAACGTATTTATAGAGGTTATCGCGCCAGTGTGTTTGGGGATGATAAATATCCTGCATTAGGAATGAACATTGTATTTAGCGAGCCTTGGCGATCTAAATACATAGTGTTTATTCCTAATACAGGATATTTACCATCCCCAAACACACAAGCATGATAACCACTTTATCATATTATTTCATTCTTTAATTCTGTACTTTAAAATCGCTTTCCCTCTCTCACAAACATTACCGAAACATTGCGAGTTTTCCTGGAATGCGCGCCTTAATATCTATTAGGTCACAGGTTAAGTCATGTGTCAGTCGGACACTGACAGTAGCCAATATAGCTCCAACTGAAATCTGTTTCTTATACAGTGGCAAAGCAACATATACGCAAAACAGCAGTTGTTTTTAATTGCCTTTCGCGGCAATCCATCGGTCTGTCCGCTAGAGTAACTGCCCTTTGTCAAAGGGAAGCTACTCTAACCCTAGTCTATGAGACGTCACGGCCACGGTCAGACGTTGTTGACAGTCGGTCTGCCCTGTCATAACGTTAAGAAGTGTTGTCAGATGTACACACAGCGACAAAACGAAACACGGTAACATATTTCGGCCAAATCCAACTATTATAATTTGTGGAGAAGGTTTCAAGTCGCAGAGGTCTATAAGCACAGATATGGCTATTGATCCCGCTTGGCTAGGCCTCTTGCCCTCGCAAAATTGTTTCGAAATTTATATCCTCAAAGTTGCCAAAACTTATAAAATGCCTTAGCTACGTCACAGTTAGCCACTGATTTTCAGTATATTAGACTTTTCTTTTGATAATGATAGCAATTATCCCTGTAGTTTATCCAGATTCCCGATGGTTAATTCTGACTCGGTCGCCGAATGACAAGGGCGACGCTATGTTTGCTTATAAACAGTGAAAGTAGTCCCACTTGACCTTTGATATTTGCATCTCTATCCGCATATGACCCCAACGGAAATCGTTTTTATCCGTTGGCTTTATCCTGCCGAGAAACCTACCAATTATATAATCAATAGTATTATTCTCAATTAGATTATGTTTTGCATCGCGTAGATGTCTGCCTTAATCACACACGACATTATAAACGACAAGTAATAAATACAATACTAAACTCGCTCTCGTGTAATACCAATTCTATGAAACACCGTGAATTGTGAATAGTTCTTGTATCGGACTCACTCTCGCATAAAACTGGCAGTACGCGGGAGCGAATTTGGTATTCAATATTAATAGCTGGTAACTTTCTTCGATCACCGTCTGTATTACGGAAGGGTATTTTATAACAATCTACCTAGGGCCCGTGACATTGAGAAGCCATCAAACATTCCACGTTAAGAAATGCAACATCCAACGTAACAGAGTTGATATACATGTAAATAAGACCTGTGATGCCGTTACTCGTCACGGTGCTGAGAATGTATTGGACACTGGGCATTTCAAGTCAAGGCATACATTGTACAACCTGGTAGCTTTGATGGACGATATTGAAGTATGGCTTAGAAAAGTCGACTTTAGAACCCGTGAAGATCCGGCTAAGAATTTTTATTCAGCAACCCATGCTTGTCGTAAGAGGCTACTTGCGGGATCGGGTGATCAGGCTCGCGGACTTGGTTGATGCATGTCATCGTGCCCAGAATGCGTAGGTCGATGATCATGATATTAATCACTTTATTGTCTTTTCCAGATTCGATTATTTACAGATAATTATGTTTGATACAGTTCCCTTTTTTGACTTATGTTCCATATGTTCTCGTGTATGTTCTGGTGAATACTTGACTTGCCGTTGCATGTGTTTATGTCGGGTGTCGCTGCTGGGCAGGATATCATCACTATTTGATAGTGATAAAGAAAAAAAACGGCTAACGGGATCGGGTGGTCAGGCTCGCTAAATTGGTTAATGCATGTCATCGTATCCAAAAATCGCGTTGACCGATGCTCATGATATGAATCACTGGATTGTCTGGTCCAGAATTGATTATTTACAGATCGACAGCCGTCCTATAGCTGGAATAATGCTGAGGGCAGCGTTAAACAACGAAAAATACCAAACAAATTTAAGCTTATGGAAAATCATTTCAGGATGTTTTGTCTTTCTATAACCCTCAACCTGCTTTTTCAGTTAAGATAGTATACATTAAGCAAGGATGTCTCGTAATCATCTTACACATGTTCAGTTCCAGTAAATGGCAGTTTCACGCAATGGACGGAGTGGACAGGACCTCCGTGTAGCGTCACGTGCGGAGCCGGGCCGAGCGTGGTCAGGAGGAGGTCAAGGTCGTGTACAAACCCCCCTCCAAGTAACGGAGGCAACGGCTGTTTCGGGGATGTCTTGCAGACAATATCAACACCTTGCAGCTTCCCAGAATGTGGAGGTATGGACTTCCACTGTTATAGGAGACTGTGCTCCAAGCTCCTCTGCACATTTCCAGTTTATAATGAGCGTCATTACTGACTTAAATGATAAGTGAGTGAGTGAGTTGGGTTTACCGCCGCAGTAAACAGTATTCCAGTTATATCACGGCGTGTCAGCTAAATGTGAAAGGAAAGCCCGGAGTGATGCAGGTCTGAGACGTTTATCACTACGGTGAAACCCACGAGCACAGGTATGGTGCTGATAAACCTAGAAACATAATCTAGGGATTCGAACCCACAATAATTTTTCTGGACGCAACTCTGCACAGCGAATTTCGAATTTGGGCGCCTTAGACAACTGGTTCTGCAGACAAACATGGCTGCAAGTCATGGCTCTGTACGGTAGATGGAACATTTCAAACCTCAGCTCAACACACAGCTTCTTCAGTTACATCATTGAGTGAAAATAAGTATTAAACAAACATTGATAAGTTAAAGAATTACATTATCTAATAAGGAGATTATTACCCTAGTTCGTTTCCATATCATACGTATCGTATGTTAGAAATAGGCTCGCATATCGTTGTATTGCGGATTGGAGCACTGAATGCTAACAACAACATCTGGCACTGGATAAGTATCTATTATTGCATGCATGTATGTTAAGACGCATTTGATAAGTGGATAAGTATCTATCATTGCATGCATGTATGTAAAGACGCATTTGATAAGTGGATAAGTATCTATTATTGCATGCATGTATGTTAAGACGCATTTGATAAGTGGATAGGTATCTATTATTGCATGCATGTATGTAAAGACGCATTTGATAAGTGGATAAGTTTCTGTTATTGCATGCATGTATGTTAAGACGCATTTGATAAGTGGATAAGTATCTATTATTGCATGCATGTATGTTAAGACGCATTTGATAAGTGGATAAGTTTCTGTTATTGCATGCATGTATGTTAAGACGCATTTGATAAGTGGATAAGTTTCTGTTATTGCATGCATGTATGTTAAGACGCATTTGATAAGTGGATAAGTATCTATCATTGCATGCATGTATGTTAAGACGCATTTGATAAGTGGATAAGTATCTATTATTGCATGCATGTATGTTAAGACGCATTTGATAAGTGGATAAGTTTCTGTTATTGCATGCATGTATGTTAAGACGCATTTGATAAGTGGATAAGTATCTATTATTGCATGCATGTATGTAAAGACGCATTTGATAAGTGGATAAGTATCTATTATTGCATGCATGTATGTTAAGACGCATTTGATAAGTGGATAAGTATCTATCATTGCATGTATGTATGTTAAGACGCATTTGATAAGTGGATAAGTATCTATCATTGCATGTATGTATGTTAAGACGCATTTGATAAGTGGATAAGTATCTATTATTGCATGCATGTATGTTAAGACGGCTTTGATAAGTGGATAAGTATCTATTATTGCATGCATGTATATTAAGACACATTTGATAAGTGGATAAGTATCTATCATTGCATGCATGTATGTTAAGACGCATTTGATAAGTGGATAAGTATCTATTATTGCATGCATGTATGTAAAGACGCATTTGATAAGTGGATAAGTATCTATTATTGCATGCATGTATGTTAAGACGCATTTGATAAGTGGATAGGTATCTATTATTGCATGCATGTATGTTAAGACGCATTTGATAAGTGGATAGGTATCTATTATTGCATGCATGTATGTTAAGACGCACTTGATAAGTGGATAGGTATCTATTATTGCATGCATGTATGTTCAGACACATTTGATAAGTGGATAAGTATCTATCATTGCATGCACGTATGTTAAGACGCATTTGATAAGTGGATAAGTATCTATTATTGCATGCATGTATGTTAAGACGCATTTGATAAGTGGATAAGTTTCTGTTATTGCATGCATGTATGTTAAGACGCATTTGATAAGTGGATAAGTATCTATTATTGCATGCATGTATGTTAAGACGCACTTGATAAGTGGATAGGTATCTATTATTGCATGCATGTATGTTAAGACGCATTTGATAAGTGGATAAGTTTCTGTTATTGCATGCATGTATGTTAAGACGCATTTGATAAGTGGATAAGTATCTATTATTGCATGCATGTATGTTAAGACGCACTTGATAAGTGGATAGGTATCTATTATTGCATGCATGTATGTTCAGACACATTTGATAAGTGGATAAGTATCTATTATTGCATGCATGTATGTTAAGACGCATTTGATAAGTGGATAAGTTTCTGTTATTGCATGCATGTATGTTAAGACGCATTTGATAAGTGGATAGGTATCTATTATTGCATGCATGTATGTTAAGACGCACTTGATAAGTGGATAGGTATCTATTATTGCATGCATGTATGTTCAGACACATTTGATAAGTGGATAAGTATCTATCATTGCATGCACGTATGTTAAGACGCATTTGATAAGTGGATAAGTATCTATTATTGCATGCATGTATGTTAAGACGCATTTGATAAGTGGATAAGTTTCTGTTATTGCATGCATGTATGTTAAGACGCATTTGATAAGTGGATAAGTATCTATCATTGCATGCATGTATGTTAAGACGCATTTGATAAGTGGATAAGTATCTATTATTGCATGCATGTATGTTAAGACGCATTTGATAAGTGGATAAGTTTCTGTTATTGCATGCATGTATGTTAAGACGCATTTGATAAGTGGATAAGTATCTATCATTGCTTGCATGTATGTTAAGACGCATTTGATAAGTGGATAAGTATCTATTATTGCATGCATGTATGTTAAGACGCATTTGATAAGTGGATAAGTTTCTGTTATTGCATGCATGTATGTTAAGACGCATTTGATAAGTGGATAAGTTTCTGTTATTGCATGCATGTATGTTAAGACGCATTTGATAAGTGGATAAGTATCTATCATTGCATGCATGTATGTTAAGACGCATTTGATAAGTGGATAAGTATCTATTATTGCATGCATGTATGTTAAGACGCATTTGATAAGTGGATAAGTTTCTGTTATTGCATGCATGTATGTTAAGACGCATTTGATAAGTGGATAAGTATCTATTATTGCATGCATGTATGTAAAGACGCATTTGATAAGTGGATAAGTATCTATTATTGCATGCATGTATGTTAAGACGCATTTGATAAGTGGATAGGTATCTATCATTGCATGTATGTATGTTAAGACGCATTTGATAAGTGGATAATTATATTTTATTGCATGCATGTATGATAGAACTTATTGGCTCCTCAACAGGGCTCTGTACGTCAGTAACGTATCGAGACGGCATTGGCTACCGCTACCACCCTACTGACTGCGACAAGTACATCCAGTGCTACAACAACCCCAATGGCAACGTTGTTGCTATGTACAGGAGATGTCCGTTTGGTAAATTCTGGAACCAAGTCACATTCCAATGTGACGATTCCTGGAGAGTTGTGTGTCCACACGGTAAGCAAGCGTATTCTCAAATCTTAAAGCAGGTCAGTTGAAAGCATACAGTCAAGTACCACGGTGAGACTTTCCTGAGATAAAGTCTCAAGCATAGAAAGAAAGGCATATGCTTAAAATAGCAGTTCTCACGTCTTTCAAGACATTCAAGCAACCTAAAAGTGTTAGGAAGCATCCATTGATTTCTATGGGGTGGTTGGAAGAGTTTTCTAATGAATAGTTAGAAAAAGAAATAGGCACAAATTGATGACTTTGTTGGCAATGATGAAACAAATGATTATTGTGTTAATAGTGCAAATGAATTGTTTGATGGTGCTCAGAAAATAAATAGTTTATTGGATACAGCTGGGCAATTTATGAAATGAAAAACAAATAAATCCCCCACACCACCATACAAGGTTGCTCCCTTAGTGTTACACTGACAGATACCAAGAAAGTCACTCAGAAGTATGGATGTTGTTTAAAGCCGCACGAAGCAATATTCCAGCTATATGACGGCGGTCATTGACATCATGAAGATCGATCAACGCAATTGGGATACGATGACATCCATCAACCAAGTCAGCGAGTCTGACCACCCGATCCTGTTAGTCGCCTCTTACGACAAGCATAGTCGCCCTTTACAGCAAGCATGTGTTCCTGAAAACCTTTTCTTACCCGATCGGGGCCAATCCAGAGCGTAACTATGTGCTTTGATCAGTTAAATCTCGTCCCATTGTTATGACTGTTTGGAAAGATCCCCTTGACAAGGACAAGGGCGACAGCACCACATGTTAAAGCACAGTATTGTAACACAAGCACATTCTTTCCACAGACAAGTGCAAGGACAACAGCACTGCGACCTTCATCCTTCAGGGCAGCTGCCGTGCATACTGGGAGTGTGACACTAACCTCGTGGCAGTGCCCAAGTGTTGCAGCATGGGATACAGCTATGTGCATCTCGAGGGATGCAAGCGTAACCTCTTCTGTCAGGACCTGTGTCCCACTGCATGTGAAGACAGGGGTTAGTAGGTTTGCACTCGTATGTCAGTGGTTCGGTATGAGAGAGACAGGTGGAGAGAAAGCGAGAGAACGAGAGACAGTGAGACCGACCGAAAAAGAGAGCGAGATAACGAGAGACAGTGAGACAGACCAATAGACAGGGAGCGAGAGACGGTGAGACAGACCGATAGAGAGGGAGCGAGAGACGGTGAGACTGTTGGACAGACCGATAGAGAGATAACGAGAGACGGTGATACAGACCGATAGAGAGGGAGCGAGAGACGGTGAGACAGACCGATAGAGAGGGAGCGAGAGACGGTGAGACAGACAATAGAGAGAGAGCCAGAGATGGTGAGACAGACAATAGAGAGAGAGCGAGAGACGGTGAGACAGACAATAGAGAGAGCGAGAGAACGAGAGATGGTGAGACAGACCAATAGAGAGGGAGCGAGAGACAGACCGATAGAGAGGGAGCGAGAGACGGTGAAACAGACGGATAGAGAGAGAGCGAGAGAACGAGACTGTGGGACAGACCGATAGAGGGAAGGCGAGAGAACAAGAGACGGCGAGACAGACTCTAAAGAGAGAAAGCTAGAGAACGAGAGCTGTTGAGACAGACTGATAGAGAGAAAGCAAGAGAACGAGATGGTGAGACAGACAGATAGAGAGAAAGTGAGAGGACGAGAGTCAGTGAAGCAGATTGAGAGAGATTGAATGATTGAGAGAACAAGAGAACCGTGAGACAGACCGATAGAGAGAGAGAGAGAGATGGTGAGACAGACAGAGAGAAAGCGAAACAAGAGACGGTGAGACAGACCTATAGAGGGAAAGCAAGAGAACGAGATGGTGAGACAGGCCGATTGAGAGAGAGCGAGAGAACGGTGAGACAGACAATAGAGGGGGAACGAGAGACGGTGAGACAGACCAATAGAGAGGGAACGAGAGACGGTGAGACAGACCAATAGAGAAGAAGCGAGAGACGGTGAGACAGACCGATTGAGAGAGAGCGAGAGAATGGTGAGACAGACCGATTGAGAGAGAGCGAGAGAACAGTGAGACAGAACGATAGAGAGAGAGCGAGAGAACGAGAGATGGTGAGACAGACCAATAGATAGGGAGCGAGAGACGGTGAGACAGACCGATAGAGAGGGAGCGAGAGACTGTGGGACAGACCAATAGAGGGAAGGCGAGAGAACAAGAGACGGTGAGACAGACTCCTAGAGAGAAAGCTATAGAACGAAAGATGGTGAGACAGACCGATAGAGAGAAAGCGAGAAAACGAGAGTCAGTGAAGCAGACTGATTGAGAGAGAACAAGAGAACGGTGAGACAGACCGAGAGAGAGAGAGAGAGCGAGAGACGATGAGACAGACCCATAGAGAGAAAGCAAGAGAACAAGATGGTGAGACAGACCGATAGAGACAAAGCGAGAGAACGAGAGTCAGTGACGCTGACCTATAGAGCGAGAGAATGATAGATGGTGAGACTGACCAATAGATAGAGCGAGAGAACGAGAGACGGTGAGACAGACCGATAGAAAGACGGCGAGAGATGGTGAGACAGACTGATAGAGAGAGAATGAGAGACAGTGAGACAGACCGATAGAGAGAGAGCGAGAGAACAGTGAGACAGACAATAGAGAGAGAGCAAGAAAATGCGAGATGGTGAGATAGACCGATAGAGAGAAGGCGAGAGAACAACAAATGGTCAGACAGACAGAAAGAGAGAGAGCGAGAGATGAGAGAACAGTGAGACAGACCGATAGAGAGAATGCAGGAGAACGAGAGACGGTGAGACAGACCGAAAGAGAGAATGCGTGAAAACGAGAGACGGTGAGGCAGACCAATAGAGAGAGAGCAGGAGAACGGTGAGGCAGACCAATAGAGAGAGCAGGAGAATGAGAGAACGGTGAGACAGACCAATAGAGAGAGAGCAGGAGAACGAGAGAACAGTGAGACAGACCGATAGAGAGAGAGCAGGAGAACGAGAGAACGGTGAGACAGACTGATTTCGGCGACCCTTTTATCTGTTTTCCAGTCTATTTGATGAGTGTTAATGCATTATCATTTGTGTTGTTGTGTTTCAGATCTCTGCGACAAGCGGCCCGACTGGAGCGCCAACCCAGCCACGTACAACATGTCTGTCGGCATTCTCGGCTGGGTACCCACCTCATGTGCTGCCGGAACTCAGTTCGACATCACCAACTGTGGCTGCAGTGCTCTCAACCAATGTAACATAGCTTTCTATCGTAAAGATATCATCAACAGTTCTATTGTTGGCAACAAAATACGTTACAATGACTAAAGGGACATAATTTACCTATATATGCATGTATTAATTTGGTAATGCTACATTTGGAACTATTGAAATACTAAAATATGTGTTCTTGCTACCTTGCTAGATGTCAAAGCCTGTGCAGATTGCAAGCACCTGTTTATTGGTGAGATTCGAAATGAAACACCAGTCTGCGCTGCATTCATTATCCTTAAAGGCGTCCTGTCGCTGTTCTTGCATCACACGCCTCCATCCACTAGCTATTCACTGTGTTCACTAGTAACGTCTTCGTTTCTGACAGTCTGTACGGCCCCGTCGCCACACTATTCACTCTGTTGCCTAGAAACGTCTTTGTTTCTGCCAGTCTGTATGACACCCATCACCAAGGTATTCAATATGTTCACTGGTAACGTATTTGTTTCTGACAGCCTGTTCGGCCTCCAACGCTGTCACCTTCACCGCGGGAAGTAGCTTAACGTCAGCCCTAGCATCATGGCTTGAACTCTCTAATGTCGAGGTTTCCAACGGAATCGCCAACTTCAACGGCAGCAGTCGGCTTGTAGCCACAGTCACCATGCCAACTGCAACAAGCGCTGACCCTTTGATCATCCGCTTCCGGTATCGTGAATCTGGCGCTGTGTTCGGACGTCGAGTGCTGGTCAGCACAAGTGACTGTAAGAATGGCAGCAGCCTGGTCATTGCTGTGGACAGTTACACCATGACCTTTGAACTGACGTCTTGGTATAACTGGGCAGTCACGTTACCTGTGTCCATGGCGGTAGGTCATTCAAAACTATAAATGTTCAATGTTTCATCCACCCTCAATGTCTCAAGGACTCGCATTTCGGTAAACCTACACTGACCCCTGGATGCACTCCAATGCCCTTGTTTCTCATTCACATTTTAGACTCGTGAAGACCCGGGGTAGAAAAGGTCTTCAGCGACCCATGCTTGCCGTAAAAGGCGAATATGATTGTCGTAAGAGGCGACTAACGGGATCGGGTGGTCAGGCTCGCTGACTTGGTTCATGCATGTCATCGCATCCCAATTGCGTAGATCGATACACATGATGTCAGTCACTGGATTGTCTGGTCCAGACTCGATTATTTACAGACTGCCGTCATATGGCTGGAATATTGCTGAGTGCGGCGCTAAACAACAAAGAAAGAAAGAAACAAACAAACACTAACATTTTACCGAGCAATCAAACGTCGAGATAGTAAAATTTGAATTGGTAAGGGAGGACTTGCCACCGCCAGTTATAATGGACAAGAACATATCCTTTCAATTAAAAGCATTTTTCAGGGCTTTCTTTTGCGTGTCAGTCAGTTTTTCAATGTTGAATTTCTCACAATCTGTCGTAATCAATGGGACTGACCGCCATGTTATTGATATCGTCATCGTTGATATGGTCAACGGGACATTGACGCTGTTTTGTAACTCGCATTCTGATTGGTCCGTTGGACTAAGTAGCGTTGTAAATCAAATTGGTTTTCCTCGCTTTGGACCACTTAAATGTCTAAATGGTTTCATGAGGGTGAATGCTAGTACTGACTCTCTACTGTAGGGCTTCTCCCGTGGCGATTGGAAGACGGTGACGTTATCTCACGCGGGCTATGACATGTTGGCTGTAGTGGAGAGCGACACGCTGAAGTATGCTGCCAAGGTTCACGGTGGGTAGACAGTAGCTAATCACATCAATGGGATTGGAGTGAGTGAGTCAGTGAGTTTCGTTTAACGCCGTTTTTAACAGTATTCAAACTATATCGCGGCGTGTCAGCTTAATGTGGGAGGAACAATGGGATTGGAATTACGTTCTCGTGAAAAGTGAGTGAGTGAGTTGGGATTAACGCCGTTTTTAACAGCATTCAAATTATATCTCGGCGTGTCCGCTTAATGTGGGAGTGAGCCCGAAGTGATGCAGGACACGTTTACCACTTTATTGAAACCCAAGAGCACGGGCATAGTGCTGACAAACCCAGATATATAATAAGGGGGAATTGGGTTTCGAATCCTAGATTTCTGGTGTGCCCAAGGGAGGCAACGCTGCACAGCGATTTGCGGCGCCTGAGACCATTGGACCACCCGTACCCCCCATTCGTGTTTGTTTGTTGTTTTATGCCGCACTCAGCAATATTCCAGCTATAACGTCGGTCTGGACCAGACAATCCAGTGATTGACATCATGAGCATCGATCCACGCAATTGGTATCGATGACATGTATCAACCAAGTCAGCGAGCCTGACCACCCGATCCCGTTAGTTACGACAAGCATAGTCGCCTTTTACGGCAAGCATGGGTGGCTGAAGACCTATTCTCCCCCGGATCTTCACGGGTTCCCCCCTCTCGTGAAAAGGATTTGACTTACAATCGTATGAGAAAATATGCGAGGAAGGATAGACGTGTAGGGTTGTATAAATGCTTTAATGTGGTGATCCACGAGGGGTGAGGTGGACTTACGGTCCCCTGGAAGATAACAGTGTCGCACGAAAGACTGGACATACTTCTGACAATAGGGGAAACGTGTCAAATGAGGCATATATTGTTGACTTCAGTCGATTATCATTGAGAGATTTGTTTTGTTTGTTTCCTGTTTTTCGCCGCACGCAGCAATATAACATCTATATAACGTCGATCTGAAAATAATCGAGTCTGGGCCAGACAATCCAGTGATTGACAGCGTGAGCATCTATCTACATTATTGGGCTATGATGACATGCATCAACCAAGTCTGCGAGCCTGCCCACCCGATCACGTTAGTCGCCTCTTACGATAAGCATGGGTTGTTATTTCAGCGCCACAATCAACCATTATGCAGTGTGGAGTGACATTCGGAACAGACTCCAAGAACGATGCGACCAACAACTTCATTGGGCAGCTTGATCAGGTATATATTTCATGTGTGGTATATCAGGAATATATCCTCTCTATGCAACAATAAAGGAAATAACGTATTTCATGTGTGGCGTATTGGTCAATAATAAAGCCGTTCTATTTGACACTACACGAAAAACTGTATTTCCCGATTTGGAAATGAACACTTATTAGGCATACATTCCAGGACAATGTTCAGATGTCGATTTTTTTAATTGGATTTGATTGTTATGAACTGTGTTGCCCTGGTCCTGTGTGCACTGTGTGAAAGGTTGTGTTTTAGTTGGAAAAAGATTAGAATGTTAACACATTGGTAAAGTCATACTGGGGCTGGAAACATTCAATTTCTGTATTTCATAATGACTATGTCATGTTGTGAAACTGTCTAATTTATATGGGAATATAAAGTAAATGATGCTTGTGTTCCAGGTGTATGTCTGAGCCATAACCGACGTTCCCTAAAATAAATGTGTTCTGTTTCAGTTATCGCTGTACCAGTGTGACCCAGGCAACCTGTATTAATGGATGCTACGGTGGGGGAAACACACAACAATCAACAGACTGTGGTGTCACATTCAACCTGAGACCAACTACGCAATCAAATCGGACACAGCCGTCACTCATATAGAAGACCTCTGTGTTTTTATAACTTGCCCAAGAGATGGAAGTAACTAAGAGAAATGAAAGAGACACATACATGACATTAGAACCTGTCTACGATATAATTTTTACAAGATTCATTCCAATCTTCTGTCAGTTAAACTGCCCGGCAAAGAAATGATACACCCATGTTTGATGGTGACTAAAAAATAAACAAATTGTGGAAATACACCTGGCTGGTGAGTGGACATGCATAATCATCATCTGACAATGTTTGTTTTGTTTGTTTGTTGTTTAGTGTGCTATATTCAACAATATGACTACGGTCTGCAAATCCTCAAGGTCTGGACCAGACAATCCACTGATTGACATCATGAGTATCGATCCACGCAGTTGGGAGCCTGACCACCCGATCCCGTTAGTCGCCTGTTACGACAAGGATAGTCGTCTGTTACGGCAAGCACGGGTTGCTGAAGACCTTTTCTACCCCGATCGTAACGGGTCGGTTCAGTAAAGTTAGTAATTTCTTGGTTATATCCAATATCCGAGTGTATCCTTTCCTCCGCCCGGCAGTTTAGTATCGGATACTTTGCCGATATAAAATGAATCATACGCAACGCCACATTGCTCCAATTTTCGATTGGGTGAGTTATTAGGTAATGTTTGTGAGAGAGGGAAAGCGATTTCCAAGCACAGAACTAAAAAATGACATTATATGATAAAGAGGTTATCACGCTTGTGTGTTTGGGGATGGTAAATATCCTGCATTAGGAATAAACATTGTATTTAGCGAGCCTATATTACCTATATACTGTATACCGAAACTTATCTTGACAGTCTGCATCAATATTATAGTACATACAATTAGTTCATACTCATCTTATAAAGGTTGTTCATGTGGTCGTTGTAAAGTGTATCATATTTTGTTACAAAAATAAAGCTTTTAACATTGTTCACTGTATATGCCCATTGTTGTAGTGTATTCAAATAAATTATATTTCAATTAAATTGTTGGTTTAATGATCCAAATCAAATTAGGGGTTGATTGTCCTTTCTTTGCCACTGTTGAGAGGTAGGCTGTGGACTTCAAGAGAGGAAGAGAGGTCTTTAAAGATGATCCAACATCAAGTTGACCCTCAACTTCCACCAATAAGGAAATATTGAAAAATACAATTGATGCGGACAATCAAAGCCTCGGCACAAGTCACAGTGATCTCTCGTGGGAGAATTGAGAACATTCTTGGGAATGTACTGGGCATGACAAGAGTTTCAGCACGTTGGGGGTTCGGGCTCCTGGTCAGAACACTTCACGTTTATCGTATCTGTCATGAGCATTTACGTCGTATTGATGCAGACCCAGCTTATTTTGCTAAGCGATTTGTAACCATGAATGTGTTTTGGTGGGAATCTGAAGAGTCAAGGCAGAGGAAACATCAAACGCCTCGTCCAAAGAAGGAAATGTGTTTCAAAGCACTGGATCACCGTCATGTAGCTGGAATATTGCTGAGTGCGGCGTTAAACAACAAACAGAATCAAAGCAGTGGACATATAGAATCTCAGCCTCGACTTTTTCCACTTTAATCGAGTGTTGATATATTTGATATCAAAACACACGAGGGTGAGATCTTATTTAGCATCCAACATCATTCTTCCAACTTTTTCAGTTTGTAGATAGAGAATCTCAACCGAGTGTCTTTTGATATCAAATATATCAACACGATTTGATAAAAGCGGAAAGCCAGTGGGAGCCAGTTTTGGATGATAAAACATCAAAGATCTCCAAAGTCTGTTTGTTTGTTGTTTAAAGCCGCCCTCGACACTATTCCAACTATATGACGGCGATCTGTAAATAATCGAGTCTGGACCAGACAATCCAGTGATTAATACCATGAGCATCGATCCATGCAATTGGGATCGATGACATGCATCGACCAAGTCAGCAAGTCTGACCACCCGATCCCGTAAGTCGCATCTTACAACAAGCATGGGTTGCTGAAGACCAATTATAACCTGGAATCTTAAGTCTTGACAAGGAAACCAAGGAGTGATGTAATGAGTACTGTCATATGACGCGGGGTACAATGACCTGCCATCAATCAAGTCACCAAACCTGACAGTCCCATGAAATTTAGTGCCTCTCAACGTAACGATACAACTATTATGAGATATGAGGTGTATGTGTGTGTGTGTGTGCGTGCGTGCGTGTTTGCAAGTCTCTGATCCCTGAAGTCGCCTCTTAAGACCAGCATAGGAAGCAGGGGACCAATTCTAACGCGAATCCTCACCATTTAGTAGCCTCTCACAACAAGCAATAGCTTGGACTACCCCGGTAATATCAAGTAAGCTCTCGTCTGCTGTCTCAAGGAAAAAACAACAACCCAGGGATGAAATAAATACAGTTTAATTACTGTCATGAAAATCCCAAAGCTGAATCCAGAAATGTTGCAAAGTTTTCAGGTTTACCAGGGGGGAGTGGTTTCAACGTGGAGAAGTCACACGATTGTAGTTTCTCACACAATGAGCTGAAGCAAAGAATTAAAGTTATACAGAGCTCTTTATAAACATAACATAAAATACTCACAATAAGGCTTAGCAAAATAAAAGAATTGGTTCTCTGGCAATGGTTTTTGAAAATATAGTGCAGGCGGGCATTGTTTTTCTTCTTTGCTTGTTGAAACTAGTATGTTACCAAAAAACCAGTTGTGTACCATCAACCTGGGAAAGCAAAACAAACTCCTATTGCCACAATGACCATAACACGTGATGTAGCACTAAGCATGTAAAGGGAAGTAACTGTGTGCTATAGGGATCGAACTGTTTTCAAGTATTAGGATTATTTTATTATTTTGAAAATGGATTTATAAATGAAACGTGCGACAGACTTTATGATGATGCCAGTGGTCCCTGACAACCAAGACTATTATTTTTTATAGCCTAATTCCTAATGACTCAAATAATTTTAGTTGCTTGTGTACAGCAAATACAGAACAAAATATATAAAAAAAACATGAGTTTATTGACACTGTATGATTAGCTAACGTAGCCCCTCAGTATGTCGTTGTCAGGTAGCCTAGTGGTTAAAGTGTTTGCTCGTCACACCGAAGACCCGGGTTCGATACCCCACATCGGTAGAATCAAAGACCCATGTGGGGTATGAGGAATCTATAGTTTTGGTGGGTTAACAAGTTTGATTGGTTGGTTGGTTTGTTGTTTCACCACACTCAGCAATGTTCCAGCTATATGGCGGCGGTCTGTAAATAATCGAATTTGGACCAGTCAATTCAGTGATTGATATCATGAGCATCAATCCACACAATTGGGATCGATGACATGCATCAACCAAATCAGCCAGCCTGACCACCCGATCCCGTTAGTCACCTCTTACGACAAGCATAGTCGCCTTTTACAGCAAGCATGGGTTACTGATGACCTATTCTACGCCGGATCTTTACGGGTCTAACAAGTTGAAGCTGGCTTCGATTGCTGTATTGTTCATAAGCATTGGCCAAACAGTTTTAGTTGCGTTATTCAACTGTGACACGTTGGATTAGTCAGACATTGATGACATGGATGATATCATGCAAGATTGGAAATGGATGATGCAGTGGAAGAGAATGAAGAAATGAGTGAGTGAGTGAGTGGGTATGGTTTTACGCCGCTTTTAGCAATATTCCAGCAATATCACAGCGGGGGACACCAGAAATGGGCTTCACACATTGTACCCATGTCGGGAATTGAACACGGGTCTTCGGCGTGACGTGCGAAAGCTTTAACCACAAGGCTACCCAACCGCCCCGAATGAAGAAATGAATGATGTTATATCTCAAATAGGTGATGCAATGGAACGAATATTCATTTGGAAGAAATAAATTTGTCGCAGTCAATGTACATATATGGTGTTGGTGATAGCGAGACGATGTTATTACTAACAATGTGACAGAACAGACAACTCACCTGCAGGTGTGACAGAACAGACAACTCACCTGCAGGTGTGACGGAACAGACAACTCGCCTGCAGGTGTGACGGAACACACAGCTCACCTGCAGGTGTGACGGAACAGACAACTCACCTGCAGGAGTACCAGAACAGACAATTCACCTGCAGGAGTAACGGAACAGACAACTCACCTGCAGGTTTGATGGAACAGACAATTCACCTGCAGGTGTAACAACAAACAACTCACCTGCAGGTGTAATGGAACAGACAACTCACCTGCAGGTGTGACGGAACAAACAACTCACCTGCAGGTGTAACGGAACAGACAACTCACCTGCAGGTGTGACGGAACAGACAACTCACCTGCAGGTGTGACGGAACAGACAACTCACCCGCAGGTGTAATGGAACAGACAACTCACCTGCAGGTGCAATAGTACAGGTGTCCGTCCATGGCCAGCTGATGTGCCAGCTCTATCTGGTGGTTTCCCTGCAACTCCTCATTGATGACCACAAGCAGGGGCTTCCCTGCCCCCAGGACGTCCAGGACACTCCCCGCACCTGCCCCACAAATATAAGTGAGTGAGTGAGTGAGATGGTTTTATGCCACTTTTAGTAATATTCCAGCAATGACAAGACAGGGGACACAAGAAAAGTGCTTCATTCACTGATAGTATGGCCACCACAGACTTCCAATGGGCAAAGGTTTATTTTATCTAAAACGGCACCGCATCATAACAGCACCCACCCCTTCCTATAAAAACAAGCATTAAATACTCATATCCCTGGCCAATATTACATGTCCGGTTGTGTGCAAGGCATTAGCCCCTGTGAACTATGTTCACTGAACCTTTTTGTAAATGGCTTAATTGCAAACACTAAAATAGTTATTACTGGTGTTGTTTTGCCATCTGCAGTTTATGTCAGAATACGTAACTGTTTTTGTAATGAGTTGTGGTAGTAAGGGAGTTCTTACTTAGAGTTAATGAGAGCAGGGGTCACCATGAGGTGTACTGAGAAGTACAGCACCAATCATCTGATGATCTGAGTAGTAGACTAGAGTCTGGAATGCTACAGCACTGGCATGATCAGTAAACAACAAGTCCAGTGTAAGTCCAAGACAGTGAGCTGGAGAGTGAATGAGTTGAGTCATTTTCCGCACATTAAAGAAATCTTCAAGTTTCAGGTTTTTTTCATGTTGCTACCATAAACTGCAATGAAGTATGCTGGTTCGGGTGCCACTTGTAAATTGTGTTTTCACAATAATTCACCATGGACCTTGTCTAAGTTCCTTTGTCAGTTTACCACTACAGCTATGCCAAGTTTGGTTGAGATACCGTATTTTCTTGATTATAGTGCGCACTTTTTTTCCAAAAAATACAGCTTAGTAGAAGGGGTTGTGCATTATACACGCAATAATGAGTTTTGATGTTTTTTCCCCTCAACGGAAAGACATTACCGTGAGCATGTAACACCGGAAATACCATGTCAACAAATCCATACTGAAGTATGCAAATTAATCAAGTAATTACACTGTCTGGTTATAAAAAGTGTTCTTTCTATATCTAGATATAATTATGTTTGTAATTTATTTCATAAATTTTATTAAAAATTCCTTTAAATATTGTTTTAATTAATTTCGGCGAAATAGTGTGTGAAGCGATCGGAAAATCGCACAACTTACTGTTATTAACAGCAACCACGGTCAGATTACCGCTACTGATGCCTTGAAACGAACTTTAGTTGACAGAGAATGGCTACATATATCATAAATGCCATACTTTAACTCGTTGAAAGTCATATTTGTTATAGTTTGACGATTCTATGACAACACGTAGTTCTCGCGATCACGTGCGCGGAAGCCTCGACGGTGACTGGTCAAACTGGTTCGATGTGAAAAATAATAACCAGCAATAGCGATCAGCTGTATCGCTTAGGGTTATAATTATTTTAATTGTATTTAGTGAAAGCTGCAACTACAATAACAAGATATTGGAATATATTATTCCTGATAAAAAAAATAGTTTCAGATACAATTTTTGCCGATTCCATGCATTAAAATCCGGTAAAGTTATATCATTGGGTGTGTCTTGACCAAATCACCAATAGATTCCAGGAAAATGTGTGAACAGCTGATTGCTGTTTCCGGCTTAGTTTACGAGAAAATACACAAGGTAATCTTAATCACTGGATGTAAAACAATCCCTAGCAGAACAAAAAATAAAATTTAAATGGTAAATCAACATGTCTTGGGATTTTTTTATCTCTAATTTCAAATTTGTACTGACCAAGTTTCTCATCAGCCGTCCATTACGGTGTAATTTTTTTCTGCACATATTTTCGAAAAAAAAATTAAAAAATACTGAATCTGCTAGAGGGGTCTGCACATTATATTCGTGTGTGCACTATAGTGACTATACTCAAGAAAATATGGTATATCTCATGGTTCTTGAGTTCGTCTCCAGAAAAAAAAGCTGATGGACAGACGGACGAACGGATGGATAGCACCCATTCCTATATCCCCCTTCCATCCCCGTGGGGGATTATCATCCATACCTGCATGACTTATGACAAGGGAAGCTCCTTGAATGTCCTCAGCAATGGAGTTTTTGTAGTCGAAATGTTCCACTGTAAAATCATCCACTTCGCTGTCTTCAATATCAAAATCTATTCTTCCAGTCTGCAATGTCAGCTTGTTGTAACCAAGTGTCTTGAATATCTGAAAATCAGAGTGAGTGAGTGAGTGAGTGAGTGAGTGAGTTTTTTATGCCATTTTGAACAGTATTTCAGTTATATTTACAATAATGCAGAGATCCAGATAACTTTTGAGCAATTGAGTTTTTACTCTAGGGTTTCGATTTTAATTGGGTTATTATATTTTTCATTGGATAACCAACATTTTTTCACACATCTATTCATCACTCCATTGGGTTTTTCTCCAAATTATTTAACATTTTAAGATTTAAAAAAAATGACATAATGTGTTAGATGTATATAACTGTTCTAAATATATAGGCTTGACTCAGAAAGTAAATTAGCTCATAGTTGTGTATCGGATATTAGCTCCTTTTAACCCATGCTGAAAGAGTTTCAATGGGTATTTTTATACATTGGAGTTTTTTGTTTCACTTCATGCTGGCTAAAGTATGCATACATATTCAGTGCCTGTCACATTAATGTTTTGCATATATACTAATCAAAGCTTGCTAAGGATCAGCACTTTGTGAAATTGCATGCATTTGTTGAAATAGGCTAGGACAATATTGCGTGAAGACATGATCAGTGAACAAACGTTTCCTTGTCATGTGCCACACAATGCCAACAAACAACATGTGACCATTAATCAGACAGATCACCCGTTAAAATGACAGTATCTGACCAAAACTGAAACGAAAAAACGTAAAACAAATCACAAATCAAACTCATTGTCCATAAAACAGCTCTCAGTAGCATGTATTTAATTGTGCTGTATCGTGCTCCCAGTTAGTGTCCGGACGTTGCCAAGGGAAGATTGTTCTACTCTTCAGTAAGAACACTGATGAGTTCCTGTGAAATTGTGTTAACACTAAGGAGAGTAAAAATGACCCAAGCAGCATTAGACAAGTTCATTCCTTTGTCAGTCTGAGAGTAGTGAAAATCAAGGGAGACAAGTTGTTTTCCCCTGAAATCTAGTTGTTTTACATAAACTACCAGTTCAAGATAAGCTGCAGACTACAGTCAAGTCTCATTAATCCGACACTCGGCTTTATCAGACACAAATGATGGGAACCGATTGATTCAGTGCTATTTAGTCCCGTTAATCCGACATTCTCGCACTCCGACTCCGACACACCTAATTTGCAGCGAATTACCGAAATCCCTCATTAATCAGTCTCGTTAATCCGACACAGTGGTCAGCGTACTCTGTGGTCATCTGCCATCTGAATGAATGATTAAACAACATAACAATATAAGCATTCCGTTTTTAATGATTTTATTACAAGGTACACACGGTTATTATCTATCGTGAAGACGTCTGATTTTCGATCACAAATCACTTAATTTCGTTAATCTGACATACTCGTTACTCCGACACAATCATGTGCAACCAGCGATGTCGGATTAACGAGACTTGACTGTACTTAGATTTCACCGCTGGTGTCGACCCCTGCCTAGGGCTAAAGGATCATGAAGACAACATTGACAGTAGAGGTCAGTGACTGAGCGGAGAGTGAGCCGGAGACAGCAAGTCGGCAGACAGGTAAACTGCAGCCTGCCACTACATCATGATAGCTGTGTTAAAAAAATTGCAGTCTTGCCATGGAATTACCCTCAAATTGGCCAGTATTAAGCTTTGACCGGTATAGGGCTGGGACGTGTAACTCGTAGTGGGTATATGCGTGGGTTCTGAGTTGGTCAATTACAAATTATCGAGGCAAGCCGAAATCCGAAAATGCTTTCACTGCATGGATACTTTTTTTAGTATAAAACTATAACCATCTGGGGTATTTCCAAATGACGACATCCGATGAGCTCCGCTGTTCTTTTTGTCTGCTTGTTTAGGCTGAAGAAATTAATTAACATGCTCCCTTTGTCAAAATCTGTATAGATCACAGTTAACCAATCAGTGTTTATGCAAAAATGCGTAAAACAAATATTGCCTCCAGCCTCCAAGTTTATTTAGCTGTCCTTGCAGACGGTAGCCCAGTCTCTGGTCACACTCAGTTGCATTGCGTATCATCCGGGTACTCACGGGGGAAAAAACAATAACAAAGGCAACAACCAGTCCGGGGAATTGCGTTAGATCAGTGCCCCTTTAAACATCAAAATGTTTGGAATTTGTTATCATAATAATAGAGATGGAAATGTTTTTCAGTCAATTTGTAAAATAACTGAATATTTAGACGTTTAATAAATATGTTACACATTTTGACAGTAAAATAATATACACACTATAAAAAAAGCAATGCTCAGTTGAAATATTTACTTTATGTTGCAAGTCAAAATAGTGTAAACGAAAAGCGCAAAATTACCAAGCAAGTGACTTATCAAAACTTCCTCACCATTACAGATGCTACCCACAAAGATACCTACATTTCCTGGTCAATTACAAATTGACGGTATTACGGTCAATTACAAATTGACGGTAATATATACACGCTTACAAAGGAAAAGACCTGTGAAAACAACGTCTATCGCGCATTGAAGAATTTCCCAACCAAGACGTAGAGAAACAAGAACGAACCGGTTCAAATGAAGGAAAACAAAATGCAAATATCATAATTACAACCTACCAAATTTATGTGTATAAATTTTAGGCAGCTTCCTTGTTCGAGGAATGTATCCGTGAATATCCACACAAAGGAACAATATCCCACTCGTCTGCAGATGTACAAAGAAACTTATTCGATGTCACGTGTCTCAGTAACAATCAAATATTTTAAAAGATGTATGTCGTTTCGGTATATTATAACCCGTGTTCGTTTCTCAACTGATCACTTGGATTGTTTCAGGTGTTTTACATAGGTGTCAAGTCTCAATGGTCGGCTGAGAAAGCCCACGTGACAACTATTTTCATAACGTTCACGGTTCCTAAAAAATCCATTGAGTGATAGATAACAATGATCAATCAATCAACGTATTATAAGTTAACCCTTTGAACAAAGTATGTTGTTTTTACATCGGCACTTCACGCCATGGTATGAGTGTATTCCCTTTGCTTTAGTAAACCTAGACATGTAAACACTCACTCTTGACATATCCACTGTGCAAGATAACAGTGATTAATCAATCAACGTATTTTCTGTTAATCCTTTGATGACTAGGAACGTTCCGTTGATTTACAAAAAAATAAATCAACTGATCATTCATCTCTTGCTGGGCTGCCACGTGCATATTACATAACACACATTTCACCTCACTTCAAACTTGGATTTAGATTGAATAATTACCCCAGACACAATAAATGCCAAATGGGAACCTTTGTCAGGTAATCTAAGTGGTGCTACCACTAATTGTACCTGTAATAAATTCATTAACTGAGCATCAAGTGAATGACATATACACAAGTGAAGGGTTATACGAGAAAACGTGGATGTCAACAAGGGAGTAGTAATCGTATTATCGAGGCAAGCCGAAATCCGAAAATGCTTTCACTGCATGGATACTTTTTTTAGTATAAAACTATAACCATCTGGGGTATTTCCAAATGACGACATCCGATGAGCTCCGCTGTTCTTTTTGTCTGCTTGTTTAGGCTGAAGAAATTAATTAACATGCTCCCTTTGTCAAAATCTGTATAGATCACAGTTAACCAATCAGTGTTTATGCAAAAATGCGTAAAACAAATATTGCCTCCAGCCTCCAAGTTTATTTAGCTGTCCTTGCAGACGGTAGCCCAGTCTCTGGTCACACTCAGTTGCATTGCGTATCATCCGGGTACTCACGGGGGAAAAAACAATAACAAAGGCAACAACCAGTCCGGGGAATTGCGTTAGATCAGTGCCCCTTTAAACATCAATATGTTTGGAATTCGTTATCATAATAATAGAGATGGAAATGTTTTTCAGTCAATTTGTAAAATAACCGAATATTTAGACGTTTAATAAATATGTTACACATTTTGACAGTAAAATAATATACACACTATAAAAAAAGCAATGCTCAGTTGAAATATTTACTTTATGTTGCAAGTCAAAATAGTGTAAACGAAAAGCGCAAAATTACCAAGCAAGTGACTTATCAAAACTTCGTCACCATTACAGATGCTACCCACAAAGATACCTACATTTCCTTATTATCTCGAAAACTGTATTTCATTTTGTTGATCAATGTGACCATACGCCCTTATTACTACCGGTATCCATAAAAGTGACTAATGCGCTTCATTCGTCACCACTCGCCCCTTTCCGTAACCTGTAAGAAGACTAGTCCCCCTTTCGATGAATGTTATGTGCGAAATTACGACAAACCAATCAAAATGCGCGTATGATTTCGAGTTCTTTGTCAAATAATCCCTCAGAAATAATTTTTGATTTAACATATGTCTTGCACCTAAAAATATACCCAAGACACAGTTAAATGTGTTTAATCATACTGTATAATTCAGCACGTCCCAATGTGCTTTAAATTACATCTGAAATATATATAATATATGGGGAAATATATGTGAAACATTACGCAACGAGTTGACAATTGTTTAGGTATGCCCGTTTGCGCTAAGACGGAACCCAGTCGCAAAAATGGCCATGAGAGGGGCACGAGTCGCTATTCGGCTTGTCCCGGAATAACACGAGTTGGTCACGAATGTAATGCGCTTACGAATGGCGCAGCAGAGGTCGCGAACTAGTCTAGATTTCTGCTATACATCCGGGTACTCACTGGGAAAAAACAATAACAAAGCCAACAACCAGTCCCGGGGAATTGCGTTAGATCAGTGCCCCTTTAAGTCCAGAAATGCAACAAAATTTTGGAGACGAGTTTGCAAACATAATTAATCAGGGAACTTTTCATTGCCTTTGCCCATGAACAAAGCTTATTTGGCCTTGTTTTGTAATTTGACATCAGCACCAACCTTGCAAAGGCGCCTCGATGATGTTGTCTTTGTGAGTGCATGAAACGTTGTTGTTCCAACTGTTACAAACACTGTTTTCGACATGTTTGCCAACAAAACAGAGCCCAACACGCGGACATACTAGTAGCTATAAAGCTGCTTTCTTTATACGCGTGTGAGGTGTGAATATAAATAAAAAACTATCTTTAGACTTATTTGAAATTATTTGAAAATATTGTTTACAAAATTTGAATTTTTATTCAATTGTTATGACTGAGATTAAACAATATCTGATTAAATGAGATGTTTCATGATTTTTGGTTATAATAAGTTGTGTAGGATATGGATTTGGATCGAAAGTGCGGGACTAATGTTTTGAGCTATTAAACTGAAATTATTGTTTAAATAACTAGTAACAGTTGATTCATAACAAATATACCCAAACATAATTCACAAGTGATTATCCATTGAGCCAAAAATAGTTTGCTGTGTAAAAATGTTATCGAAAATTGACCAATGAACAGCATTCGAAATATTCCATGCGTTGCAAAGATGGCTGTCAGTTTATCGAAAGAACAGAAGAAAACAACATAAAATATTTTGTCCCAAGTAAGTCTTTTTACCCGTCTTAAATTGTAACTTGTTTCATCCGCGGGTAATATTTGTGTTTATGATCACTAATTAGCTGTTTCTGCATCAGGCGAATGGATCACAGTTAGAAAATGGCAAGATTGAATACGGCGCACCCACCCAAATCACGTTAACGTAAATCCACAAAAATACTGGGCCCAAATACTGTTGAGTCCACTTTTAGAATTCATACGGTAGTAAACAACGACGTCTATTGCATCCCAGTTGGATTGTAATATGCATCCAGTATGACATTGCGACTGCAGTGTTTGAAAGTTGGGTGCACTCACACGGAAACGTGCATCTGTTATCACACACACAAGAACACATCCTCTGTGAAAAGAAGGATCACCATCCCACCCGGTGCTTCACCAGCTGGTACTAGTCACTGTTGCCGCACTGACACTCTGATATATCGCAAAACCATTAAGCAGTCAGTTCAGCTCTGTGTCCAAACCCAATGCCCCCATGTGGACCTGCGGTAGAATATGTCCCCAGTAGGGCTGGGAAGGTTATCTCGGGACACTCAGGTCGGGTGGGTCCTGTGTAGGACCTGGGTACCCACAGGACTATCTGGACCCGTTGTTAGTCATGTGATATATTGTTTGATGGCAAAAACTCACTATAGCTTACTGGTTACACTACATGTCACTAATCATGCTAATGTTCACATTTCTTTCTGACGATACACACATTCTATGAGATTACCCGAACTCTATCCTTAGCCCTTGGTTCCCGTTTACGATCATTAGGGTTAGGTACCTGTTTAGTGGCTGGTATAGATTCTATATTGCGGCTCCTTATATTCTTCACATGAAAACGTCGAGCAAAAAGGGATGAAAAGGTTTAGTGTCAAATATTTTGGTTCCTGGAAACTGTCCTTGAACATTTATACAAGCCTTTTCATCCGCTACATTTAGGCCTATTCAGTACTAATTCAAAAGCTAGATTCATCCTTTTGTCATCACTAGCCATGCTCATGCCTCCATCTGACGCCTGGATCCGTTTTCAGTTCGCGCCATATCGGCTCATTTCTCACCACTCGGTATCTTGTAGATTACGGAATCAGACGAGTGTGCCATATGGGATTGGGATCATTCGTATGTGTCCGTAGACTAAAGTCACGAGACAGGCCTCAAAGTTGCGACTAAAACTGTCGCCATGCGACCTAAATTTCAATTTGTCTACTGACTAAATTTCAGAGGTCGCCAATGACAACCTTGAAAAATATCTTGTGGCAACTAAATTCTGTTGCTTCACATACGCAAACACAAACATAAATAATTTGATTGACATTTACGATGCCATTTTCTTGATTGTGTTTTCACAGTTGCAATGGAACACATATATACCATACTCATCGTCTGTTTCATTGACATTCCGATAGCTCAGTGAATTATTATGAGGGATTCGGTTATCCAAACTCTTTCAACACCATAGGCTGGTACATCAGCCAAGAAGCCCAGAGTCCCCAATTTCATTCAATATTGTTTACATTTATTTTGGCGAAATCGTATGTGAAGTGATCAGTAGATCGCACAGCTAACTGTTATTTTAACTGTAACCACGGTCAGATTACGCCTTAAAACAAACTTTAGTTGCCAGAGAATGAATACATATATTATAAATGCCATACTTTGACATGTCAAAAAACATATTATTTATAACTATTATATGGCAACATAATGTTTTCGCAATCGAAATACATGCAGCATGGGAAGTCCCTACAGTGACTGGTCAAATTGTTCCATGCGTAAGATAGATATCAATCGTGTTTTCTGGACAAAAAACGTATTGTCACACATCCTTGGAATATTGTAGTGCAGCAGGGCGTGGAGTCATCCCACAGTTAACATCCTTACCCAGCTTGCTGACGGGGTTAACCTCTTTGGTCATGTGGACAAGGCGTCCGACCTCTGATCAGAAGGTCCGTGGTTGGAATCCCATCACAAGACTGGGACATTTTATGGCCGGTACATTGGCGCCCAACGTTGGGCTTAGCACGTTCATATTAAATTTGATCAAAATAAGCCTCAGTACCCTACTATGCGGCCCGGGACGTGCCTTCTGTTGACGAGGGAGTATGTAGCAGGGGGTGGAGTCATCCCACAGATGACATCCTTACCCTATCAGCTTGCTGACGGGGTTAACCTCTTTGGTCATGTGGACAAGGCGTCCGGCCTCTGATCAGAAGGTCCGTGGTTTGAATCCCATCACGGGACTCGGAAATTTTATGGCCGCTACAGTAGTAGTCACAACTTTGCATTTTGTAGCCTTTGATTGTAGATATAATTAATTAAAATGCCTACAGACAATGACGGACAGACAAAGATGCTTTATTGGCTTCCACGTTGATGCAGCAGTTAAGTTGGCTGTTTCAGTCAGAGAAGGTTTATTGTGACTTGATAACCCCTGATTGACCAATAAGCATCATTGGAGTAGAGTAATTTCCAAATTCATGGTAGAAGGGTCATTTGTTTGCAGAAAGACATTGTCGCTCATGTAAATTATTATAGTCATAAAACATTTATGAATAGTACATTTATTAGCATATGTTCCTCCAATAATTCATTCCACAAAAATAGATGTGTGATGCCAATTCCTGACAGCAGTCCCCCGCTGTGATATTGCTGGAATATTGCTAAAAGTGGCGTAAAAGCATACTCACTCACTCACTTCACCTGGCAGCAGTTATCTGAGATTAAGGTTATGATGTGTCATGGTCCTGTTATATAGGCCAGAAAATACAATCAGCTATACATACATTCTACCATAGTTCTGTGACAACATACCCAATATAATGACACAACAATCATTAGAAATTAATCTAAGGTATACATGTACCAGGAAAAATATATTCTATTTCTTGTTACATTATTTGCTGCTTTTCTTGTGCATACAGTTTGAAATTAACCAATCAGCGTTTGCGACATGATTCCTTCTGTTGGTCTTGCTATTTCAAACGTGAAATAAATATTTTGACATAGAATGATGCAATAACAAGTACCGCTTATTACAAGTGTTAAAGTATGCCATTTAAATTATGATATATGTATCCATAGTCTGACAACTGAGGTTCGTTTGAGGCATCATCAGGGGTTATGTGATCCAGGTTGCTGTAAACAACTGTGAGTTGGTGCGATCTGCCGACCAGTTTAAGACCTCAGATCTCCCCTTAATTTTAAACTTTTGATTTACTCTCACTCTCACTCACTCACTCACTCACTCACTCACTCACTCACTCGGGGACACGGGTGGCTCAGTTGTCTAAGGTGCTGTGATTCGCTGTGCAGAGTTGCGTCCCTTGGGCATGCCAGAAACCTATGATTGTGGGTTCGAATCTCAGTTCACCCCGATTATGTTTCTAGGTTTGTCAGCACCATACCCGTGCTCGTGGGTTTCACCGAAGTGGTAAACGTCTGAGACCTTTTTCTCCCACATTAAGCTGACACGCCGTGATATAACTGGAATACTGTTAAAAGCGGCGTTAAACCCATCTCACTCACTCACTCACTCACTCACTCACTCACTCACTAGGGTTAGAAATTGGCACTCGTCCTATAGTCCTTGAGAAACTGCCCAATAGTAAAGGTATCCTAAGGACTAGTAGAAATTTGATATTTTTCAAGGTTTTGCTATATAGTCATTATAAGGACTAGTGGACTGAAACTGTTAGTTTCTACCGCTGCTACCTCACTCACTCACTCACTCACTCACTCACACTCACTCACTCACCCACCCACCCACCCACCCACCCACCCACTCACTCACTCACTCACCCACCCACCCACCCACCCACTCACTCACTCACTCACTCACTCACTCACTCACTCACTCACTCACTCACTCACTCACTCACTCACTCACTCACTCACTCACTGCAATGTGTGTTTCAGCATCTGCAGCCAGCAACGCAAGAGATGGAGGACCGTCTCCTCTCTCTCGGACCCGGGGCCAGCGAGACGAGTGGTATGGCCTGGCAGACTCCAGTCCCTCTGCCCGTCGCCATTAAGGAGGTACATTAATATGTGGTTCTTGAGACATAGCCAAACCTCTAAAGACAGCCTGTCACTGAATTCGTTGGATGTCGCTGATGTGACATCAATATTGATTTTGGAATTTGTTCTATCTGATCGAGTTACAAGAAAGGCCTAAAACTTGCTGTACATTGCTCTGTCTCCATTGAAATGTTCAAGGCATCAAAAGAAACTGCATATGATTTTATCATGTGTACAGTTTTATTTGGAGCCTTGTTATGATTAGTTTCTCAACATCCTGAGGACACGTGTGATGTTGTCACTTCCACCCTGATGACAAATGTGGTATTATCACTTTGACATTCCAAGACACAAACATAAATAATTTGGGTGACATTTGCAACGCCATTTTCTCGATCGCCAGTGTTTTCACGGTCGCAATGGAATGCAATTACCTAACTTTCCCATAGCTCAATGCAGCATTACGAGGGATTCGGTTACGTAAACTCTTTCAACATCGACCAAGAAGCCTCGAGTCCTGACACCGTAGGCCGGTAAACCGGCCAAGCCGTAGTCCTGTCAAAATAGTATATGTAAGTTTATGAACATACCTATCACATCATGCATTTATTAAATCTATCACATTTCACAATGTCTGAAAAACATATTCCATTCCAATTTATAATTTTTTCTCGATAGATTAAAAATTCTTACACACCTGTGGGTGAGAAACCCATTTGAGATAACTGGTTTCAAACATATGAGTGAGATCGAATTCCAGGCCAGTGATTGGCTACTCCATGGTGATGACCTGAGGTCAGATTATGACGGACTACTTTCCAGATCGTAAGTCATTGACAAGTTGCTCGTGCTTCAGTTAAATGTCCACCTACGTCAGTGTTGAACGTAATGGTTTTAAAAATGTAAACAGATATATTCCCGTGTTATGGGTTTTCGGGCGCTTAAGAAACATTCGCTTATCACAAGAACCGTAAAACATCTCATTCACTTATCAAAGACAGTTTTATCTAAAAGTCGAGCCATCATCTGAGTCTTTACAATGTCTGTTGACACCACAACCCCAATTATAGCGGGAGTAATCCGCGATAAACATGGTAATTCAACAGAAATCGTAAAAGATTCCATCCTGTGTGACGCCATGACTGACACAAAGTCACTCACAACAACGACAGTAGTTATCTGCATTTCTGACAAATACTCTTGGTTACATTGGAAAACATAAAAACAAATAACAGTACACAGATTGTCTGATTGTTTCTGATTACTTACATGGCACATTTATGTATATACCATCCCTCACAAAAACCCTCCTCGGTCACCTGCAGTGATGTCATACGATAGTAAACATTGTTGTACATATTTGGGAATTTCTTTGAGGTGAATTTTTTAAACTCTGCATCATGCGGGTTCTTTGATCTTATCTAGTTTGCACTATCATCATCGCCTGTGTAATCCACAGATGGTGGAAATGTTTTTAGGTGTCCGTGTAGGGTCACATTTTTTATGAATAGTAAGCAGTACGTCGGATGACTTCACTCATGACTGTTGTGTTATGTATTAATGCGATCATGAGAACAGACAAAATGCATTGATTCGATGCTAAAAAGATGCAATATTAGGGTGTGTAAGAAACAGATTACTGCACTCAGGTCTGTCGGATACCATTTATCTTACAACTCGTTGTTTCAAAGCGCGTCTAACTCACTTTCGCTCGATAGATCCGCTTTGAAACAACTCGTTGTAGCATAAATGGTATCTGTTGGTTGGTTGGTTGGTTTCTGGTTACCCCAAACGGTATCTGACAGGCACTCTGACAGGCACTCGTGTAGTATTTTGGTTTGGTTTGGTTTGTTGTTTAACGCCGCATTCAGCAATATTCCAGCTATATGATGGCGGTCTGTAAATAATCGAGTCTGGACCAGACAATCCAGTGATTTACATCATGAACATCGATCCACGCAATTAGGATCGATGACATGCATCAACCAAGTCAGCGAGCCTGACCACCCGATCCTGTTAGTCGCCTTTTACGACAAGCATAGTCGCCTTTTACGGCAAGCATGGGTTGCTGAAGGCCTTTTCTAGCCCGGTGTTTTCACGGGCCCACTCGTGTAGTAATCTCTATTCATCCATTATGGCCTATTTCCTGCTATGTTATTGAAAATAAAGTTCTCAGACACACACTTCGACAACGGGTCCACATCAAACATGTCAAAGAGCAAAGTAAAAACGTTTCAAGCAAATCTTGAAATATATTATACAAAGTAATAAAACAATAAACAAAATATTTCTAAAAGTTGTCAAACTTACATCTGAGTTATTATTTCCATTTTTTAGTGCTATCATGTGTACTGTAAGTCAAATGACACCTCGGATTTCGTCACTGCGATTTCTCAGCTCGGACACGATTTTTAGTATCAAAATATATGCATGAAAACTCTCTGTCACAACTTGTAACCTAGCGTGATACATCCATTGAGTTCAATATTTTTAATATAGATTGCCATTTCCTGCCTAAAAATGTTAGGAATTTACGAGATTTAACAAAAATCTTTTGTTACAACCTGAAATTCATCACACACGCTGACAGAACCATAGCTGTAGTTTGATTGGCTGCCTTAGGTCACATGCTCAGATTTGACCAATCACGAACCTTGTAGCAGATTTCAGCAAGACAGCTTCATTAAATACCAATTTTTATCCAATAAAATAGCATGTTATGACAGTGTAGATGCAAAAACAAGCTTTCTAGCGGTGTGTCATTTGACAGTCTTCGACGAACGAAGGAAGCTTGAAAAACGGAGGTATTTCTTCATGTTACTGAGCGCCTTTTGCGGGAAATAAATTATTTAACTGTTGCTCAGTTAACAAAAGAGTGAACCTGGAACAATATTCATTGCATGATGAAACTGTAACACCATTTACAATACCGGTGTTCGCTTTCAATGCTTATCACTTTGAATATATTCAGTTACGATCTAACACACAATGTCAAAAACATAAAGAAAACTGTTAGTGGCAGATTGTTATACTATTTTATTTTAGTTGACAATGCTCACTGGATAAGCAAGGATATACCTGTGTCATTTCGTAAAATTAATTGCATCATTGTTCGAGTCACAAATAACACAAATAACAAAAATCAAGTACAGTTTCCACAAATATTCAATTCCAAGACTAGTGCTATGACTTGTATACATATTATTATAGTTATTTGCTAAAAAATAATTTTAAAATATTTTGGCTTTTCTTGTTGATTTTACCAGTGGCTACCTCTAAAAAAGTTCTTGTAGCCATATTGCTACAACTTAAAACAAAAATTAAACTTTGAGGCCTGCATGGGGAATCAGCCCCACAGGGCTTCCTGGTAAGACTTGTTCTTCATAGTCGACACGGGGTATCAGCCCCATGGGGCTTCCTGGTAAGACTTGTTCTTCATAGTCGACATGGGGAATCAGCCCCGTGGGGCTTCCTGGCAAGACTTGTTCTTCATAGTCGACATGGGGAATCAGCCCCACAGGGCTTCCTGGCAAGACTTGTTCTTCATAGTCGACATGGGGAATCAGCCCCATAGGGCTTCCTGGCAAGACTTGTTCTTCATAGTCGACATGGGGTATCAGCCCCGTGGGGCTTCCTGGCAAGACTTGTTCTTCATAGTCGACATGGGGAATCAGCCCCGTGGGGCTTCCTGGCAAGACTTGTTCTTCATAGTCGACATTGGGAATCAGCCCCACAGGGCTTCCTGGTAAGACTTGTTCTTCATAGTCGACATAGGGAATCAGCCCCACAGGGCTTCCTGGTAAGACCTGTTCTTCATAGTCGACACGGGGTATCAGCCCCACAGGGCTTCCTGGTAAGACTTGTTTTTCATAGTCGACATAGGGAATCAGCCCCACAGGGCTTCCTGGTAAGACTTGTTCTTCATAGTCGACATAGGGAATCAGCCCCACAGGGCTTCCTGGTAAGACCTGTTCTTCATAGTCGACATGGGGAATCAGCCCCACGGGGCTTCCTGGTAAGATTTGTTCTTCATAGTCGACATGGGGAATCAGCCCCACGGGGCTTCCTGGCAAGACTTGTTCTTCATAGTCGACAAGGGGAATCAGCCCCACGGGGCTTCCTGGCAAGACTTGTTCTTCATAGTCGACATAGGGAATCAGCCCCGTGGGGCTTCCTGGCAAGACTTGATCTTCATAGTCAACATGGGGAATCAGCCCCGTGGGGCTTCCTGGCAAGACTTGTTCTTCATAGTCGACATAGGGAATCAGCCCCAGGGGGCTTCCTGGCAAGACTTGTTCTTCATAGTCGACACGGGGTATGAGCCCCTGTGGGGCTTCCTGGCAAGACTTGTTCTTCATAGTCGACATGGGGAATCAGCCCTGTGGGGCTTCCTGGCAAGACTTGTTCTTCATAGTCGACATGGGGAATCAGCCCTGTGGGGCTTCCTGGCAAGACTTGTTCTTCATAGGCCCCATGGGGTATCAGCCCCATGGGGCTTCCTGGCAAGACTTGTTCTTCATAGTCGACACAGGGAATCAGCCCCGTGGGGCTTCCTGGCAAGACTTGTTCTTCATAGTCGACATGGGGAATCAGCCCCGTGGGGCTTCCTGGCAAGACTTGTTCTTCATAGTCGACTCGGCCAACCACTTCATCGGGTGGTGAAGCTCGGTGACTTGGTTGATTGCAGATCTTCATACTCAGACTGCTTGGACCCTGCTCATACATAATATCATCACTGGATTGTCTGGTGCAGTCTCAATTATTCACAGACCACCATCATATTGTTTGTATGTTGCTAAGTCAGGCATTAAGCAACAAACAAAACAAACAGGATGGAATGGATCTGGAATATTCAGCATCATTATGTCAAAGATTGTTACAATACACTGATAATGAGTGATTAGTCTGTTACATGTTGTTCTTGGACAATTGTGTTAAACATGTTAAATATATCTGGCATATGAACCATGAGTACAAATGAATATTGATACTCTGTAGCGTATTGTGAAATGTATGTTTGTAGAAGTGTAGACGGTGCTCTAATGACTGACAGAAACATGTCTTTGACAGGAAACTTTATGAAGTAAACTCTGTATGTGTTGCAGGATTCGGATGAAGGTGATGAGGAGATCGTCGTTGATGGCAGAGACAAGCCACTGGGTGCCCTCATTACTGAGGGTATAGCTGCTGGCCCCTCCCATGTATCCCCACCGGCCATCCCCGGACCAACTCCTGTCAACCAGAACTTCGTGGCTGAGCTGAATGCCAGAGCAGAAGCAATAGTGGAAAGGACAATGGGTCAGTTCACTCACTCACTCACTCACTCACTCACTCACTCACTCACTCACTCACTCACTCACTCACTCACTCACTCACTCACTCACTCACTCATTGCACTCACTCATTGCACTCACTCACATTCACTCATCCACCCAAGCACTCGTCCAAGCACTCACTCACCCAAGCACCTACTTACTCATTCACCCATCCATCCATCCATCCATCCATCCATCCATCCACTCACTCACTCACTCACTCACTCACTCACTCACTCACTCACTCACTCACTCACTCGTCCACCCAAGCACTCACTTGTCCACCCACTCACTCACACATCAACCAAAGCACTCACTCACTCATCATCACAAGCACTCTCATCCACCCATCCACACAAGCACTCACTCACCCAAACCCACTCACCCAAACCCACTCACCCAAACCCACTCACTCACTCACTCACTCACTCACTCACTCACTCACTCACTCACTCACTCACTCGTCCACCCAAGCACTCACTCGTCCACCCACTCACTCACACATCAACCAAAGCACTCACTCACTCATCACAAGCACTCTCATCCACCCATCCACACAAGCACTCACTCATCCACTCACTCGCTCGCTCACTCACTCACTCACTCATCCACCCAAGCACCCACTCACTCACTCACTCACTCACTCACTCACTCGTGACAGTAATGAATGTGTAGTTTGGGCCTTCCTTCATGGCCATGTATGAAGTTAAGGAGGGTCCTTGATGTCTTCAATTGTAATGGAATACACTGAAGCCCCAAATCTGTAATTTTCAACATGAGGGCAATGACAGTGGCTCCTTGACTTTCGTGCTTAATTTCCAACACTGACGTGGCTAGTCTGACCAAAGAAGACCTGGGGTAGAATAGACTTCAGCAATCCATGCTGACCGTAAAAGGCAACTATGCTTGTCATAAGATGCAACTAACGGGATTGGGTGTTCAGACTCACTGACTTGGTGGATGCATGTCATCTTTTCCCAATTGCGTGGATCGATGCTCATGATGTCAATCACTTGACAGTGGTAGAAACTAACAGTTTCAGCCCACTAGTCCTGATAATGATCACATATAGCAAACCCCTTAAAAATGGCAAATTTCTACTAGTCCTTATGATACCTTAACTATTGTGCAGTTTAGCAAGGACTACAGGACTAGTGCCAATTTCTAAAGCTGCTGGATTGTCTGGTCCAAACTCAAATATCTACAGACCGCCGTCATATAGCTGGAATATTGCTGAGTTTGGCATTAAACAACAAATAAACAAAGAAACAAACAATCTGTGGCTAGTCTAGGCAGGAAACAGTAGCCTGCTGGTAGGCGTGGCAAAATTGTTTTTGGTTTATCTGAACACAAATGAAAAAAGAAATCTTAGTTAGCCATGGAATTGCTTGCAATTTATTCAGGTTTAACGGGTGGGGAGGACGACATGTGGCACTCTGCGGAGGAGGACATCGATGTTGTATCTGTTGACACCGCCGCCGCTGCTGCTGGTGTGCGATCTGGGCCGACTACCAGAAGTAAGTCTAAATTAGAGTGAGTGAGTGAGTGTGTGAGGGAGAGATTTGGGGTTTTCCTGCCACTTCAAACCGTTTTCTAGTTATATCATGGCGTGTCAGCTTAATGTGGGAAGAAAGCCTGAAATGATGCAGGTCTCAGATGTTGACCACTTTTGTCAAACCCACGAGCACAGGTTTGGTGCTGATTAACCTCGAAACAAAATCAGGGAGAAATGGGAATCAAACCCACAATCATGTAGCTTGACTATTGCTGAGTAAGACCACAAACAAACACATTTGAAGTCACTTAGAGTTTTTCTTTTTCTTGTCTAGGTGCTGCTGGGAATTCTGGTCAGCCAAGAGATGGACACAGTGGCTCTCTCAGTGAAAACTTCCGCAACTATCTTGGCCATTTGTCTAATCTTACTGAAGACTCACACCAAGGACAAGTCTTCTACCCAGAATCACAACCAGGTCTTGGTATCTGCTCCTCGGACGATGAAAACCATGGCAACCATGAGTCTTGGTTGAACCCGCAGCACAAGCACCGCTCGCATCCTCCTCCTCCGACGTGCATGATGGGAGAAAACAGCCAGGATCATCCCGTCATTAGGGACGTGCTCTTCAACTGTGAGTCCATGGACGATTCCGAGTCAGACGATGTCTTTCAACCATCCTCCTCCAGTGACATGTTCGAGCCCACAAATCCCTACTCTTTGTTTAATCTTCCAAGACCCCAGGTACTTCGATGCATGAAGGAGAAGGAGAATGGCAAGAAAGGTGATATGTGTAGAAACAGTTCCGGGGCTGCTAGAAGAATTGGATGTGATTCGAGACAGCCCGAGTCAGCCATGACGCAGAGCACGGCAAGCCACAATGTGACAGATGTGGACAGTATCAGTGACGGTGATTCGGACGTGGATATTGTGTCCCTGCCTTGTTCAGAGAATGCCCAGAGGTCTCTCCCAGCTAATGATGAGTGCAGGATATCTAAAGTAACTCTGTCGGATCAGACGAGAGACCATGTGACTCTGTCAGAAGATGGCGGTGTGGCAACGTCGGGTGTGTCACCTTCGCCTGTTATTACCCAAAACATCGACATGGCATCTGTTGGAGAGAGCCATAGCTACCTCAGTAATGGTCTGTCTCAGGACCAGCGGAAGAGAAAGTGTGTGTCATTGAAGCGCGGTTGCCAGGAGAACATGGCTGGCCACACCGGTGGAGACAGATCGGGGGAGGCCACGGCCGTCGGGTATGGACAAACACCTGCTCCTAATAGTGCACTCTTCGTTGACCCTGACCCCACAGGATTTCGTCGTTACCATGGTGATCGGCAGCAGAGGACATCGCCGATTATTCCTGATGTACATCTGACGGACGGATCAGATGACAGTGATGTGGAGGTTGTCAAGATAGAGCCAAGGTACCAATACTATCAATCATTCATCTGTTTATAGGGGTTATTTGCAGCCAAGGGTTCATCATCATTTCACATTGAGTCAGGGCCTGTGGGGACTGGGTGATCTGTTATCTGTTTAATGGAGTTAATTACACACAATTCCACAGATCTATAATCCTCATTTTCACATTGAGTCAGGGCCTGAGGGTAACTTTGTTGGGCAGGGGATATAGAAACGGGCTCCGTCCGTCTGTCACGTTTCGTTTCCGGAGCATGACTCAGAAACCGTTCAATATTTTTTCATCAAACTTTGCAGGTCTGTCAGGTACATGCTGAACTGGTGCCTTTTGCTATTTAGAAATTTTAGAAATGTTTATTTTTTTACGTTTCCATGGCAGCAAGATGGACTTAGGTTCCAAACTTTTCTTTTTTTCACAATTTCCATGACAAGTTCCACCTCGGTTAAAAAAGGTTAGGGTTTGTTTAGATTTAATTATGTCATAAATTCTGCAACAGGGTGGGGGATATAGCCACGTTAGTGGCAAACTCTTGTTTTCACATTGAGTTAGGGTCTGTGGGGACTGCGTGATCTGTTATCTGTTTAATGGAGTTAATTGCACACAATTCCACAGATCTATAATCCTTATTTTTACATTGAGTCAGGGCCTGAGGGGATTGCGTGATCTGTTATCCGTTTAATGGAGTTCATTTCCCAGAATTCCATAGATTATCCTCATTTTCACATTGAGTCAGGACCTGTGGGGATCCCACGGTGGAATGATCCTCAAAATATCCAGGGTTGATATTTCGGTAAATCTGCACTTACCCTTGGATCCATCCCCGTGGTTTTCCGATCTCAGCCCTTGATTTTCATTCACATCTTCCTGACCAGTCAAACGTTGAAATTAGTAAATGGGTAAGGACTTGCCCCTGCCAGTGTTTATGGGCATGAAGACATCCCTTCCATCAAAAAGGTTTTTGAGGGCATTCTTTTGCATGAGTAGCGTAGCGTGTACAGTTAAATCACCCTCCCTACAGCCCAGACTTAGCCCCCAGTGACTATTTCCTGTTCCGGCTAATGAAATCTGCCCTACGTGGAAGACGCTTCCAGGATGACGAGGACATAAAGGCTGCCACAGAGGCGTGGATAGAGGATTTCTATAAGAGTGGTATTAAAAGCTTGAAGGACAAATGGAATAAGTGTATTGAGGTGAATGGAGATTATACTGAATATGCTGAAAAATAAAAGTGCAAAAGATATTTTGCGACTTGGTCTTATATTGAAGTTGCAAAACGTATTGAACACCCCTCGTAGCTGTAATTATGACTCACTTGGAGACGTGCAGTTACTTACTCGCGAAGTTCTTCAGTGAAGTTAACATGGTTAATGATTTCTTCAATATTCACTCATAAAAAATATCTACAAGATAAAGTGCAAAGAACAATGACGAACGAGTCGTGGTTTATTTCTGGATATTGGAACGTACACTCGCAGCTTGGTAACGTTAGCTAGTGACACTATTTTGAGGGGGTAGTTCCCTTTGGATAGTCAACGCAGATATGAAGGCAATGGCCAAACTATCACATCAAAAGTCGGTGAGATACGGCAATCAGGAATTAGCCAAACGATACAGATAATGGCCACAGTCGTTGATTTCTGACATAGGACATGATACAAATTTGATTCTCTCATGCTTATTTTCATTACTTATAGATTAGGCATGTTAAGTTGTTCATGTTCCTCTTCATGTTTATTATTGTGTGTAATGTTAATAAGGATCATTGTTTACCCTTGTTGACTATTGTTTGTCATATTAATCATGTTTATGAACATCACTGTTTACCATTGTTTATCAATATCATGCTCATGAAGCTCACTGTTTATCATTGTTGACCTTTGTTGACCATTGTTTGTCATGTTAATCATGTTTATGAACATCACTGTTTACCATTGTTTATCAATATCATGCACATGAAGCTCACTGTTTATCATGTTTATGTCAAATTTTGTAGGATCACTGTCTACCATTGTTAATAACACTGTGCACAGCTGTCCCAGTCGTCTAAGCATCCACAATTCGCTGTGCAGAGTTGCGTCCCTTGACGTATGATTGTGGGTTCAGATCCTGGTTCGCCCCGATTATGTTTCTAGGTTTGTCAGCACCATACCCGTGCTCGTGGGTTTCACCGAAGTAGTAAATGTCGGAGACCTGCATCACTTCGGGCTTTCCTCCCACATTAAGCTGACACGCCGCGATATAACTGGAATACTGTTAAAAGCGGCGTTAAACCCAACTCACTCACGCTTTGTCATTTTCAGGAAGAGCACTGTATCTCGTGTATCTCGTGTTTATGAAGTTCTGATTTACTTTCAGACCAAGGAAGAGGCTTGAGTCGTCAGGAAGAGCCACAGTTGTTGTTGATCTCACAGAATCAGATGATGGTAGAACATATTTTTTGTCAAGCAAATAATTTTTTTACAAAAAATCATGGATACTGATGGCTTTTTCTGGTATGCATAATGATAAATACAGGCCTGGTTGCCCGGTGCTAAGCATACTGAATGCATGGCCTTGAACCCAGGGGCTCAGAAGGCCTGGGTACGTTGCACAGAACAACCTTAGCGCTACAACTGTCGTAAGTCTATTTTAAGATAAGGGAGTTATGATCACCTTAGCTCAAAGATTGCTTTGTACAACGGCACCCTGGTCACCATGTGGCAGGATCTGGAGGTGTCATTGATTGCAGATTTTAGTATTGAATATCACCTCAAAAGTAGCAAGATATTTTTATTTATTACACATTTGTTGAAAACAACAACGACCAACCAATCTTTTTAACCAACTCGTAAGATAATTCGTATCTGACAGACACTCATTTAGTAATCTCTGTTTACTACTTGCCCATTGAGGATACCTCTGTTTGATAACAATGAGCCTGTATTTTACAGTGTTAAATACTAAGGCCGGTGCTTAAATCTGGCGACTAACGGGATCGGGTGGTCAGGCTCGCTGACTTGGTTGATGCATATCATCGTATCCCAATTGCATGGGTCGATGCTCATGATGTCAATCACTGGATTGGCTGGTCCAGACTCGATTATTTACAGACCATCGTCATATAGCTGGAATATTGCTGAATGCAGCGTTTAACAACAAACCCAACCAACCCTCTGTGGTAGCTAGTTTCACAAACACATACTGAAAACTCGCGACATAACTGGGCTTATTCATTGACTTTGTGTGTCAAGATGATAGATCACTGAGAGGAGCTTATGCACACTCGACGTCAGCAATCCTGTTGTTATTCTGAAGTCATGTGGCATTGTTAACTGCTCAATAATTTAATGAAATCTTACAGTTTTTTTCCATATTATCATTGTTTAAGGATCACATGGACAAAAAAGAGTACATATTTTCATGACTATAGTGGGCACCCAAGCATAAAGCTCACCCCCTCTGGAGGATGCATCACCTTGAAAACAAAATCGACATTTTACCACTTCAGGTGAACAAACAGGTCACATCCTCTAAACTCAGTGATGGGGCTAGTATGTACACCCACCTCAACACAGCTGTATTTTGGGGATAAATGTGTGCACTCTCCTCAAGAACATACAGTTATGTTTAAGGTATTCTTTTGTACTCTTGAGCTGATTCTTTGCCATACAAACATGTGAACCAGGTCAGTTGTAGTATGATGTGAGGTAGCCATGGTAATGTTTTGTGTTGTGTTCCAGAGACCAGTGCTTCCCAGTCGTGTAAGGTGGTTGCCCAGGCCGGGCCCGAACCCAGTACATCTAGTCAGCCTGGGACATCCTCACAGGCGCTTCCCACGGCCACTCAACAGACACCAAGTGTTGCTGTCACCCAGCCGTCGCCCCACGCTCAAGTTCCCAGATCGTTTGCTGCCGGCAGTCATCACCATTTCCACCCCCGCCCCCCACCCGCCCATTCCCAGCATGTCCACCACCCCCAGCCAGCACACACATGCCGACTCCATGACCACACACCCTGCCAGGACCACACCTACACATGCAATGGGGTGAGTACATGTGCAAAAGAAATCAGAAGTGTGCCTTATGCCAAAAATAAGCTCAGAATTTTGCATGTTTTGCCATGTTTTATTTTCAAACATGGGATTCTTGTCAGGTTCCCTGTTTTCTACATAACCATAACAGAACGGGGGTAGAATAGGTCTTCAGCAACCCATGCTTGCCCTAAAGGGCTACTATGCTTGTCGTACAAGGCGACTAACGGGATCAGGTGGTCAGGCTTGTTGACTTGGTTAATGCATTGTATCTCAATTGCATGTTTCGGTGCTCATGATATCAATCACTGGATTGATTGGTCTAGACTTGATTCTTTACTGAACACGGTCATATAGCTGGAATATTGCTGAGTGCGGAGATAAACAACAAAGAAACAAACAAACAACTGGAATACTGTTGAAAGCGGCCTTAACCTCACTCCCTCACTCACCTCGGCCTCTGTTAATTTGGTGACACGTGGTCCTGGGTAAAGTGCACAAGTCACAAATCATCTCATGTTAAGCATCAATATTCACAGATAGTAATTGGATAGGTGCCCCTGTTCTACAGTTTGACACCTCAGAGTTATAACAGGGTTAGAAATTGGCACTAGTCCTGTAGTCCTTGCCAAACTGCCCAATAGTCAAGGTATCATAAGGACTAGTAGAAATTTGCCATTTTCAAGGGTTTTGCTATATCTTTTCATTATAAGGACTAGTGGACCAAAAACGTTAGTTTCTACCACTGTATAAGGGCTTTCAAATCACATGTAGCCCGTATGGAGTCTTGGGCAAGTGGCTGTTCGAAATATGCAACCAGCAGTGAATGGGTACCTGGTAGGATATTATCCTTCTTGCGTCCCACCCGCAGCTTGAGTTGTATGATCAGTTAGCTGAGGATGAAAATCAAGTGCAGACTGATCCATTGACCGGGGTAATAATAGTGCACACTGATCCATTGACCAGGGTAATAATAGTGCACACTGATCCATTGACTGGGGTAATAATAGTGCACACTGATCCATTGACCGGGGTAATAATAGTGCACACTGATCCACTGACCCGGGTAATAATAGTGCACACTGATCCATTGACCGGGCTAATAATAGTGCACACTGATCCATTGACCGGGGTAATAATAGTGCACACTGATCCATTGACCGGGGAAATAATAGTGCACACTGATCCATTGACCGGGGTAATAATAGTGCACACTGATCCATTGACCAGGGTAATAATAGTGCACACTGATCCATTGACCGGGGTAATAATAGTTCAAACTGATCCATTGACCGGGGTAATAATAGTGCACACTGATCCCTTGACCGGGGTAATAATAGTGCACACTGATCCATTGTCCAGGGTAATAATAGTGCACACTGATCCATTGACCGGGGTAATAATAGTGCACACTGATCCATTGACTGGGGTAATAATAGTGCACACTGATCCACTGACCCGGGTAATAATAGTGCACACTGATCCATTGACCGGGGTAATAATAGTGCACACTGATCCATTGACCGGGGTAATAATAGTGCACACTGATCCATTGACTGGGGTAATAATAGTGCACACTGATCCATTGACCGGGGAAATAATAGTGCACACTGATCCATTGACCGGGGTAATAATAGTGCACACTGATCCATTGACCAGGGTAATAATAGTGCACACTGATCCATTGACCAGGGTAATAATAGTTCAAACTGATCCATTGACCGGGGTAATAATAGTGCACACTGATCCCTTGACCGGGGTAATAATAGTGCACACTGATCCACTGACCGGGGATTATAATAGTGCACACTGATCCACTGACCGGGGTAATAATAGTGCACACTGATCCATTGACCGGGGTAATAATAGTGCACACTGATCCACTGACCGGGGTAATAATAGTGCACTCTTTGAGCATGCTCCTGTGTGGTGTGGAAATATAGCATGATATACCGTATTCGACGTAATAAGCGCCCACGGCGATATTTGCTAATATATTGGCTTGTGAACAATACCTATTAGCACCCCTTCTGATTGATCAATGTACACAAGACTTATTTATTCGCGTATAATACACATTCATGCGTTATATGCACCCTTAATTATGGGCAATTAAAATCTGGAAAAATGTAACTCGTATTTAAACATTTCAGGCTGTCAGCATAAACCACAAAATTTATCTTTCAACTCTAATAAGAGCCCCCTATTTCTAATTTTGAGAGCGCCCTGGGCGCTTATTACGTCGAATACGGTAAGTAGTATTATGATTGTTATTATTTTTTTCATTTCGACAATTAGAATTGTTAAACACTGCACGCCCCCCGACATCTGACTTTTTGTGTATGTTGCAGCACCAGACAATGCCAGAGTGCAGTGAGCGAGGATCCTGTGGACTGCATCACCATGAACGTGGTCACTGCCGCCTCCACGCCATGACCCCCCACAGCCACACCCACCATGGCCACACCCATTCCCCGCACCAAACTCACCGGGGCTTGCATGGACCATGTGTTGGTAAGCGTTTCACATTGCAAACTGGTGAATGTTTCACATTGCAAACTGGTGTGTGTTTCACATTGCAAACAGGTGAGTGTTTCACATTGCAAACTGGTGAGTGTTTCACATTGCAAACTGGTGTGTGTTTCACATTGCAAACTGGTGAGTGTTTCACATTGCAAACTAGTGAGTGTTTCACATTGCAAGCTGGTGTGTGTTTCACATTGCAAACAGGTGTGTGTTTCACATTTCAAACTGATGAGTGTTTCACATTGCAAACTGGTGTGTGTTTCACATTGCAAACTGGTGAGTGTTTCACATTGCAAACTGGTGTGTGTTTCACATTGCAAACTGATGAGTGTTTCACATTGCAAACAGGTGAGTGTTTCACATTGCAAACTGGTGAGTGTTTCACATTGCAACATGGTGAGTGTTTCACAGTACAAATATTCTGTACTGTAAGCATTCTGATAATATTCGGTATGAGAAAAGTGTGTAAGTGTGTTTTGATTTTGATGTTCAAATCCCCTCCACCGTGTTTTAAAGGTATAAAAAGTATGTGGCAGAAATTCTGAGACTGAGATTGATATCCACCTATGTGAAGTACTCTGTGACCAATAGACAACTACATGAGGTGCCGCCTCTAATTGAAAATTGGGTTTCATGGATGAATCTTTATGGGAATCTGTGGTAGAATGTGTCCCCAGCACCCCAGTGCTAGTCATAAGAGCTAACTAAATTGGGAACCTGGGTGATACCGGGGTAGACTTGGTCCCTAGCTACCTATGCTGGTTGTAAGAGGAGACATAATTGCCTGGGTGGTCAGGCTGGATGACTTGGTCCCTAGCTACCTATGCTGGTTGTAAGAGGGGACGTAATTGCCTGGGTGGTCAGGCTGGATGATTTGGTCCCTAGCTACCTATGCTGGTTGTAAGAGGAGACGTAATTGCCTGGGTGGTCAGGCTGGATGACTTGGTCCCTAGCTACCTATGCTGGTTGTAAGAGGAGACGTAATTGCCTGGGTGGTCAGGCTGGATGACTTGGTCCCGAGCTACCTATACTGGTTGTAAGGGGAGACGTAATTGCCTGGGTGGTCAGGCTGGATGACTTGGTCCCTAGCTACCTATGCTGGTTGTAAGAGGAGACGTAATTGCCTGGGTGGTCAGGCTGGATGACTTGGTCCCGAGCTACCTATACTGGTTGTAAGAGGGGACGTAATTGCCGACCTCATACCCCTTGTATTGCTCATAATATCAATTACTGGAATGTCTGGTCAAGACTTGTCTTTTTCCAGGCTGGCATCATACACCTGGAATAGTGCTGAGTGCAGTGGTAAAGAACGAACACACACACATGCACTCACACCTCTGGTGGATTTGCATGTCATGAGGATGTTCACCAAGGTGGCATATGTCCAAGACCTCTCTCTCACATCCAGCTGACACTACAATAACTGAAATAATGTTCAAAGCAGTGTTCAACCCAACTTACTCACTCACTTTTGATAAATGGAGGAGAAACTATTCAGAATTCAGTATTATGGATCCGAACGGGATACGTTGGAAGCCACTGTGGGATTGACACTGTATACATGATGTAATAGTCATTCAATGCTTCCATTGTCTCTGATTTACAAGCAAACATATTCATGACATTTATTCACACTGTGTGTGATATTATGATCGACAAGAACTAGGCTGTGTATTGGCAAAACATTTTTATTGGAATATATTTCGATACAGGTGTCCATATTTCTATATATTAGGAGCTTTAATGTCAAACAGTGACTTACGCTAATTGTACATGTATGCAGATCCTGTTTTTTACACACTGAAGAGTTAAGTTAATATTCAGCATGATCAGTTACTGCCATTTTGTAGTCATCAATACAGGGAAAATGCAACGTGAGAGAAAAATCACTTCCTCGTTTCTGACGTTTTGTCAATGGAAGGGAAAGATCATTTGTGAGTGAATTTGTGTGAAAATTTTAGTTAAATGATACAAATAATGATAACGAAACTTGTTGTGGGTTTTTGTACTCAATACACTGGAACACAGACAAAATATTGCAATACGTACCGTTTGAGTTGCATATTGCAGTATGCCAGCAGACCGGTTATATTGTGCAGTCCTGAGGGAGCATCGATTTAATTTCTCTGGGGTGGGTGGAAACATTTTATAAATGAATAGTTTGTTCAGAAATATGCCCCAAATGAATTTTTGTTGGCGGTGGTGAAAAATATGAATATTTTTTTTGTGGAAAATACCCAAACATCATTTTTTAGTAAATAATGAATGTGAATAGATTGTTTGATAGTGCTCAATAGATTATTCTCAGAACAAGTTCCCTCCCACCCCATACAAACCAAGAGGATGCTCCTAATAAAAACTTAGATCCAGTAACGGATGTAAATATTTATGTGTTGCTTTTGATTCCAGGATCCTGCAACCACGTGAACCATGTCCACCGCCCCACCCCCCAACCCCCCCGGGCCCATATACACCATCACCACTACCATCCAGCAGCCTTCGCAATGCAACCTCACAACGTAGCCATGCCAATCGCTGCTGCACCTCACCCCCCACCCCACCACCACCCCCACCCTCACCCTCACCAACGCCTGCTCCACCACCACCAAGTGCCTGACCTCACCTGTGAACCTGGCCCTCCTGGCATGGGAGTCTACAGCCACAGGGACATGCCCAACCCCAACCACATGCACCCTGCCCCACCCCCTCATCAACCAATGCCCGAGGGGATGGGGATGCACCCTTCAGGGGCGAGGAACTCTTGTGCTATGAGTGTCAACACGGTGCCCCCTCACACAGAAGTAGTGGTACAGACAAACCAAAGGTGAGTCTTAGAAGGAGTCGGAGAATCTCATGTCCTTAGAAAACTGACCTTTATAATTTGGTTTGAAAAAATATGACAGGGCCCTTCTGTATATAAGATGGTGGATGCAATATGCTATCATCTTATCAGCGGGATGTGACAAAAAGGACAAATTCAGAATAAAAGTTAAAAAAAAACCATGTCAGCAAAATTTACAGGCGGCAGATCCACAAATGAAGTAAAACGTGGCCTTAGCCATTCAAGACTTTTGAGCTCTGATACAGACACTGTTTTGTTAAGCACTGACACAGACACTGTTTTGTGGAGCACTGACACAGACACTGTTTTGTCAAGCACTGACACAGACACTGTTTTGTCGAGCACTGATACAGACACTGTTTTGTCGAGCACTGATACAGACACTGTTTTGTTAAGCACTGATACAGACACTGTTTTGTTAAGCACTGACACAGACACTGTTTTGTCGAGCACTGATACAGACACTGTTTTGTCGAGCACTGACACAGACACTGTTTTGTTAAGCACTGATACAGACACTGTTTTGTTAAGCACTGACACAGACACTGTTTTGTGGAGCACTGACACAGACACTTTCTTGTCGAGCACTGATACAGACACTATCTTGTCGAGCACTGATACAGACACTGTTTTGTCGAGCACAAACACTGTTTTGTCGAGCACTGACCCAGACACTGTTTTGTCAAGCACTGACACAGACACTGTTTTGTCGAGCACTGATACAGACACTGTTTTGTTGAGCACTGATACACACTGTTTTGTCGAGCACTGAAACAGACACTGTTTTGTCCAGCACTGATACAGACACTGTTTTGTCGAGCACTGACACAGACACTGTTTTGTCCAGCACTGATACAGACACTGTTTTGTCGAGCACTGACACAGACACTGTTTTGTTAAGCACTGACACAGACACTGTTTTGTTAAGCACTGACACAGACACTGTTTTGTTAAGCACTGATACTGACACTGTTTTGTCGAGCACTGATACAAACACTGTTTTGTCGAGCACAGATCCTGGTTTGTGGAGCACTGACACAGACACTGTTTTGTCGAGCACTGACACAGACACTGTTTTGTTAAGCACTGACACAGACACTGTTTTGTCGAGCACTGATACTGACACTGTTTTGTCGAGCACTGATACAAACACTGTTTTGTCCAGCACTGATACAGACACTATTTTGTCGAGCACAGATCCTGGTTTGACGAGCACTGACACAGACACTGTTTTGTCGAGCACTGACACAGACACTGTTTTGTTAAGCACTGACACAGACACTGTTTTGTTAAGCACTGACACAGACACTGTTTTGTCGAGCACTGATACAGACACTGTTTTGTCCAGCACTGATACAGACACTATTTTGTTGAGCACAGATCCTGGTTTGTCGAGCACGGACACAGACACTGTTTTGTTAAGCACTGACACAGACACTGTTTTGTCGAGCACTGATACTGACACTGTTTTGTCGAGCACTGATACTGACACTGTTTTGTCGAGCACTGATACAGACACTGTTTTGTTGAGCACTGATACAGACACTGTTTTGTCGAGCACTGACACAGACACTGTTTTGTTGAGCACAGATACAGACACTGTTTTGTTAAGCACTGACACAGACACTGTTTTGTCAAGCACTGACACAGACACTGTTTTTCGTCCCCAGTGGTGGCCACACATCTGGTGCAGCTGGCCCGACGCCGCCCCAGCATCAACACCTGCACCACCATCTGCATCACTACCACCTGAACCCAACAACACGAGGAGGGGCTGCCCACAACCCGTGCTGGCCCATCAGGGTACCTTCATTTCTTATGGTGAGTTGGCGGCAAAAACTGTATTTATCCCCCGCCATAATGCGGAAGGGGGGATATAGGAATGGGTGCTGTCCACCCGTCACGTTTTAATGCTGGAGCAGAACTAAAAAAGCATGAGATATCTCAACTAAACTTGGCACATAGATAGGTCTAGTGGTGAACTGGTGCCTTTTGATAGTTTGGGATTTTTTAGAAGTTTCTTTTTTAAGGTTTTCCATGGTAACAACTTTGACTTAGACTGAAAATGGTGGCAGTGCTCTTTTCCAGAGCAGACCTTGAAAACCGTATATTTCTTCACCAAACTTGGCACATAGTTATATCTATTGGTAAACTGAGATTTTGATGGTTTGGGATTTTTGAAAAATTTATTTTTCGAGTTTCAATAGCCATGATAGCAACGACTTTGACTTTAACTGAAAATGCCAATGCTTATTTTAGGAGGGCTAGTACCTTGCACAGAACTGCATATGTCATATTGTGTGGGATAATGAGTATTTCGTGTTCGTTGTAACATTGTATTTAATGAAAGTCATGAGCAGGCTTTTACCTTGACCTACAAAACTTGAGTCAAGGGGACCACCAATAACAAAACAATTCAAGGGTCCTTATCCTCTAAAGATTTAATGATTATTGTATTTACAGGACCTCTACATTTCTTTGTCAAGAATTTGGTACATTTACTATTATGAATACTTTTTTCTGTGTTCCGTAAAACCCTGCGTTAGAAATCCTGATCAGGGAAGAGTAATCCCCCCTTGGCGATTTCAAGGCTCACATCTTTGTATTTGAATCTATTTGCTCTGTTTCAGCCTCCTATGCCAGAAATGCCACCTTTCCCCCCATTTCCTGCATTTCCACGGTTACCAAGAAATATGCAAATGAGGCTCGGAGGTATGGTGTACCATGGACCTATTGTTGAGGTGAGGGTGATCAGCGGTTATCAGATCTACCTAGTTAATGTGAAACTGTTGTGCTAGCTGTTTGTTGAGAATTTGGCAGGTGTGATTTCACAGAGGATTTGTTTGTTTCAGTTCAACTTTGATGGGCGTGGCGGAAATGTTAATTGTGGAGCGTCACCAGCAGTCATTGAACAAAACACGCTGCCGCACAAATACAGGAAGGTGGGTAGTTAACATCTTTCCTCCAGTTTCAAAAAGACATCTATCTCCATGCACCATGGTGTCCATGTCCCTGTCAGGACAGACAGACAGGTCCCCAGTGGCCCATGCTTGTCATGAGAGATAGCACCATGGTGCCCTTGTCCATGTCAGGACAGACAGACAGGTCCCCAGTGGCCCATGCTTGTTATGAGAGACAGCACCATGGTGTCCATGTCCCTGTCAGGACAGACAGACAGGTCCCCAGTGGCCCATGCTTGTCATGAGAGACAGCACCATGGTGTCCATGTCCCTGTCAGGACAGACAGACAGGTCCCCAGTGGCCCATGCTTGTCATGAGAGACAGCACCATGGTGTCCATGTCCCTGTCAGGACAGACAGACAGGTCCCCAGTGGCCCATGCTTGTTATGAGAGACAGCACCATGGTGTCCATGTCCCTGTCAGGACAGACAGACAGGTCCCCAGTGGCCCATGCTTGTCATGAGAGACAGCACCATGGTGTCCATGTCCCTGTCAGGACATACAGACAGGTCCCCAGTGGCCCATGCTTGTCATGAGAGACAGCACCATGGTGTCCATGTCCCTGTCAGGACAGACAGACAGGTCCCCAGTGGCCCATGCTTGTCATGAGAGACAGCACCATGGTGTCCATGTCCCTGTCAGGACAGACAGACAGGTCCCCAGTGGCCCATGCTTGTCATGAGAGACAGGAACCTTGGTGTCCATGTCCCTGTCAGGACAGACAGACAGGTCCCCAGTGGCCCATGCTTGTTATGAGAGACAGCACCATGGTGTCCATGTCCCTGTCAGGACAGACAGACAGGTCCCCAGTGGCCCATGCTTGTTATGAGAGACAGCACCATGGTGTCCATGTCCCTGTCAGGACAGACAGACAGGTCCCCAGTGGCCCATGCTTGTTATGAGAGACAGCACCATGGTGTCCATGTCCCTGACAGGACAGACAGACAGGTCCCCAGTGGCCCATGCTTGTTATGAGAGACAGCACCATGGTGTCCATGTCCCTGTCAGGACAGACAGACAGGTCCCCAGTGGCCCATGCTTGTTATGAGAGACAGCACCATGGTGTCCATGTCCCTGTCAGGACAGACAGACAGGTCCCCAGTGGCCCATGCTTGTCATGAGAGACAGCACCATGGTGTCCATGTCCCTGTCAGGACATACAGACAGGTCCCCAGTGGCCCATGCTTGACATGAGAGACAGCACCATGGTGTCCATGTCCCTGTCAGGACAGACAGACAGGTCCCCAGTGGCCCATGCTTGTCATGAGAGATAGCACCATGGTGTCCATGTCCCTGTCAGGACAGACAGACAGGTCCCCAGTGGCCCATGCTTGTCATGAGAGACAGCACCTTGGTGTCCATGTCCCTGTCAGGACAGACAGACAGGTCCCCAGTGGCCCATGCTTGTTATGAGAGACAGCACCATGGTGTCCATGTCCCTGTCAGGACAGACAGACAGGTCCCCAGTGGCCCATGTTTGTTATGAGAGACAGCACCATGGTGTCCATGTCCCTGTCAGGACAGACAGACAGGTCCCCAGTGGCCCATGCTTGTTATGAGAGACAGCACCATGGTGTCCATGTCCCTGTCAGGACAGACATACAGGTCCCCAGTGGCCAGACAGACCGACAGACAAAACTCCCTCACAACTAGATTGAGTTACACCCTTACAAACTGATTGGTTGTTACAGATGAAGCGATGCAGTGACAGCGACAACCCTGACGAGGATGGCCCTGAGAAGTGCACCATCTGCTTGTGTGAGTTTGAAGAAGGAGAAGATGTCAGGTGAGCCCACTGATCATGAGAAACCCCAGTGCTGAATGTTTGTACTAAACTTTGTGTGAATGATGTGTTGATCTAAATATGTTTCTTCATAGATGACGTCATTGCTTTAAGTCCCCGGCCGTGATATTGCTGGAATATTGCTAAAAGTGGCGTAAAACTGTGCTCACTCACTCACTCATTGCTTTGAACACAGGACTGGCAGTTTTAAAAGTCAGCAGGAACACTGCCGTGCATGCATCTATTCTACAGTGTGTGTGTCACATTGTTGCAGACAACTGCCGTGTATGCATCTATTCTACAGTGTGTGTGTCACATTGTTGCAGACAACTGCCGTGCATGCATCTATTCTACAGTGTGTGTCACATTGTTGTAGACGACTGTCGTGCATGCATCTATTCTACAATGTGTGTCACATTGTTGCAGACAACTGTCGTACATGCATCTATCCTACAGTGTGTGTGTCACATTGTGGCAGACGACTGCCGTACATGCATCTATTCTACATTGAGCATGTCACATTGTTTGTTGCAGACGACTGCCATGCTCGCATCTATTCTACATTGTGCATGCCACATTGTTGTAGACAACTGACGTGCATGCATCTATTCTACATTGAGCATGTCACATTGTTGCAGACAACTGCCGACCATGCATCTATTCTACATTGAGCGTGTCACATTGTTTATTGCAGACGACTGCTGTGCATGCATATATTCTACACTGAGTGTGTCACATTGTTGCAGACGACTGCCGTGTATGCATCTATTCTACGTTGAGCGTGTCACATTGTTGCAAACGACTGCCGTGCATGCATCTATTCTACGTTGAGCGTGTCACATTGTTTATTGCAGACGACTGCCTTGCATGCATCTATTCTACATTGAGCGTGTCACATTGTTTGTTGCAGACGACTGCCATGTATGCATCTATTCTACATTGAGAGTGTCACATTGTTTGTTGCAGACGACTGCCATGTATGCATCTATTCTACATTGAGAGTGTCACATTGTTTGTTGCAGACGACTGCCGTGCATGCATCTATTCCACATTGAGTGTGTGGACCAGTGGTTGTCCACCAACAAGAAGTGCCCTATCTGCCGTGTGGACATTGAGGCAGGGTCCAAGGATCAGATATCTCTAGAATGACAAAACCTTCAACAGCACCAGCCTACTGTAACACAATCATGGTTCCTTAGTTAATCATGACTGTTTGATTTTTGTCCAAGAGACAAGTTGACCTTGAAGCTTGTATGTTCTGCAAGTAGCAACAGAATAGGATTTTCACACCAGCTGCGACAATGCAACACCTTTTTCACTGCATGTAACTACGTGGCTTGTGTGTCATTTCGGGAAATATCTGTTTATTTGTCTTGGAGAATGGTAAAATTGTTGATAATATATTTGCCTAGTGGCCAGATTGTTAAGGAACCTATGTTTGTCACACAGAGAATTTGTCCTTTAAATTTGATGTGTGATGGAATTGTGCAAACATTCATTTTGGAAGGACTTATTGCAGATACGTTTACCCATTTTAACCCTGTTACTGACGTCCTCAGTGCTGAGTGGATATTTATTCTTTCTTACGTTTTGAGTTATGTGGAGCTTGTGAATGGAGGTATATTTTTTTGTTGTTGACAATATTGTGTTGAGTTTGGTTTTAGTTTGATCGTTTGAGTGTCTTGCAAATACCAGCCAGATGTTGGTGGGCAGGTGGAGAGTGGCGTGATTCTTGTCTCTATGCAAGTCGTAGTTCATTTGACAGAGATTGTCAGACAATCTGACCAAGTGTCCAACAAACACAGGTGTATACATGGTCAGGGTTGAAAAGGACTTATCAGGAAGGACAATTTTTTCTCTCCAAAACTCTTGAAGGAAAATGTGGAAGGACAAAAAATGAAGTGGTGTGACATACACCACAGCCGGGAAGAAGCCTACTGCGGATTTAATTGTTGGTGTGTCCCGAACGTAGATCTGCAGTGTCGGTCGTTTGGGCTCTTAACAGTTAGCATTATGACATGAAACCTATGATCGTAGGTTCAAATCCTGGTTCGCCCCAATTTATATTTTGAGGTTTGTCAGCACCTCCCACATTAAGCTGACAGGCCGCGATATAGCTGCAATACTGTTCAAGGCATGGTCAAGTGTGGTCCTGTGAGAAGCCCATATAATGAACACAGCTTCTTTATTGGTATTAAGTGTCCAATCGAGACACTCAACTCATATCATTGGAAGTTCTTGTACTTGTAATAGAAACTAAGCGATAAAATGAATAACTGAGTTCGGAAGCACATGGTCGTATTGAACTGTAGATGATTCATATCGCCAAAGTTTGGTGGTTAGAAGATCTAACAAAATACTAATTGGAAATTGCAAAAGTTACGTACTAGCGAACTATGTCATATAAACTTCTGTTAATGACCTATGAAACAATTTTGGGCCAGTGGACTCATTCTTATGGTGTTATCCTAGCACCACAAATGCTATTTGTGCTATATAGTGCAGGATTATCCATGGGATGATCCTGAGAGGTGTGTACGGGTGTCCATGTGTGTCGGGCATCAGCTGTCTACATGGCAGGATTCACCTCAGTCAAGGGAAAGGTTCATCGTTTGTCTGCTGATGGGGCTTGTGTAGTTGAGGTAGCAGTCACACAAAACACATCATGGTCAGTTTGGTTTGGACTCAACATTACCTTTAAGACTCACAACAATTTCCAAATTATATTGTGAATTCCCTTCAATCAAAATTCTTGGATGATGTCATAATAGACTTGATTTGGCTTTATCTATATTATCAGTTTTATATTGAGAATTTAACCTTGGGCAATCTACAACTTTAGACAATAGTGCGAAGCCCGCGTCCCGTAAATTTTTGCTAGTCTGGTAAGGTCAACTTAAAAAAGTGCATATGATAAGAATAAAATGTACAATAAAAGTATGCTCAGAACCATTTCCTGGCCAGTGGACTCAACAACATTGGGCACCTTTTAACCTGAAAATAAATAATATGTAGCTTTAAAAGCAAAGAAAACTGAATTCTTGTACCTACTTCCTGTTATTAGAGTTATGTCAAATATCCTAAAGGAGAGTTGAAACATGAGCTCGCATGCCAAACGTTCTGGAACAGTGATATTTAATCAGGTATTTTTTTTATGCTTTTCTTTTCTTTTATGATGTTATATATTGACCATGAATCTTGTCTGGACTGGTGGACAAAACTGGCCGTAAATCCCTACCTTAGAAGTACTACTCGGAAACAGATTCAAGTTGCTAAGTTTCAATGATCAGTGGCTACTGGAATCGAATCGACACTTGTCAATACTTCACAAGATTGTATACACTGTGTTCCCAGTGATGGGGTCCTGTGGTGATTACTGGTAAGAATATAGATCCCCAGCAACTTATTGTCGAAAGAGGCGTTCGGGTGGTCAGGCTCTGTGACTTGTTTGATTTAATATCATCACTTCCCAATTGCCTCGATCGATTCTCATGATGATGCTATGTGTTGATTCCCAAATGGATACTCAAAGGTTAACCCAGAAATCAGTACGTACAGAACTAAATTGTGAAATAAGTAAGGTCACAAGGTCAGTGAACAATCAATAAATGAGGTTGAAACTCTAAAGCTCAAGATTGTATGAGCGCTTCATCTTGCTGCCCCCAGCAATCATCAGAAATGACCTCACAATACAGGTCTACTGCTACATAACAATGTCAGTCACTGGATTGTCTGGTCCAGACTCAGTTATTTAATCCTACGTGATGTATATGAGACTGTGAAGTACTGACGATGTGCTCGGAACCAGAAAGGTTTTGTCTCACATCATGTATTGAGCGAATCTTAAGGTGTGATGTATATTAAATATGTTTCAAGATGTTAAGTACTGTCCCTTCCGATGATATGTTTTTTGTCTTTTCACTTGTGTAACTTTCGTATACACTGTGTGCAACCATTGATGTGTTAAAGCAGCTTTATGCACTTGTTTATTTACAATTTTCTAACAAGAACAAAGTACACCTCAGATGAGTTAACACAAAAGCTAACCTCTAGAAGCAACCAAGCACTACACTATTGTGATTGTTTTTGCATCAGGTGTTAGTGTGACTGTGACGTACATCCCCACCTTTGTACATTATCATTTCATACAATCATTGTCATTAAGCTGGGCTTATTTATATTGTCTGTGTGTATTCTACCATGATTGTTCTACAGAGTAGACAACCTGCTCCAGTGACCGTTGGGTCACTACTAAGTGTCGCAGTGTCTGAAGATATGATAGATGTACATATTTATTATATAATTATTATATATTATAATCTTGTACCTATTCCTTGCAGTAGCCCTGTCTTCATATATTCAGATCAAGTTTGAGCATATATATATATATGTATATATATATGTGTGTGTGTGTGTGTCTTGTATTTTAAATGTCTCCTTGCTGAGTTCCACAAACTAACTCTATGCTACAACATAGCAATATGACAGTCGTAACTCCTACACTACAGCATTAGTTGTACGACTGTTGTACATAGAGTTGGATGACTGTCGTAACTCCTACACTGCAGCATGAGTGGTACGACTGTCGTACATAGAGTTGGATGACTGTCGTAACTCCTACACTACAGGATGGAGTGGAACGACTGTCGTAACTCCTACACTAAAACATAAGTGGTACGACTGTCGTAACTCGTACACTACAGCATGGAGTGGTACAACTGTCGTAACTCCTACACTATGGCATGGAGTGGTACCACTGTCGTAACTCCTATACTACAGCATGGAGTGGTACAACTGTCGTAACTCCTACACTGCAGCATAGTGTGGTACAACTGTCGTAACTCCTATACTACAGCATGGAGTGGTACGACTGTCGTAACTCCTTCACTGCAGCATAGTGTGGTACAACTGTCGTAACTCCTATACTACAGCATGGAGTGGTACAACTGTCGTAACTCCTACACTTCAGCATGAGTGGTACGACTGTCGTAACTCCTTCACTGCAGCATAGTGTGGTAAGACTGTCGTAACTCCTACACTTCAGCATGAGTGGTACGACTGTCGTAACTCCTTCACTGCAGCATAGTGTAGTATGACTGTCGTAACTCCTACACTTCAGCATAGTGTGGTACGACTGTCGTAACTCCTTCACTGCAGCATAGTGTGGTACAACTGTCACAACTCCTATACTACAGCATGAGTGGTACGACTGTCGTAACTCCTACACTGCAGCATGAGTGGTACGACTGTCGTAACTCCTAAACTGCAGCATAGTGTGGTACAACTGTCATAACTCCTATACTACAGCATGAGTGGTATGACTGTTGTAACTCCTACACTGCAGCATGAGTGGTACGACTGTCGTAACTACGACACTGCAGCATAGTGTGGTACAACTGTCATAACTCCTATACTACAGCATGAGTGGTATGACTGTCGTAACTCCTACACTGCAGGATGAGTGGTACGACTGTCATAACTCTTAAACAACAGCAAATAGAAATACTATTTATAACTCATAACAAGAGCCTTCAGACAGTCTGAGAGGAGATCCCAACATTTGTGAAACGAGGTCGAGATTAGTGGATAGTAAGAATTGCTTGGAAACAGTTAAAATACAGATGTTTGTTGTGTCAGTTCTTACACATTTTTAGTTGAGTGAAATGTTTTAATATCATTTCTCAAACAAAACTTTTAGCATTACTCTGAATAGTTTACTAATGCTAAGACTTTTCTGTGCAGTGTTATAACTGGGTTTGAATGATGAGATAAGACTTGAGCTATGTTTGCATCATGTGGATTAGACCCATGGTGGTGCCATGAGTATCATTATGGGACTTGTTTCTCTGCAGAGGTTATCTCCGATACCTGTTTAGTAGGCATGCTGCAAAGGATATCTCCGACACCTCTTCAGGAGGCATGCTGCAGAGGATATCTCCGATACCTGTGTAGTAGGCATGCTGCAGAGGATATCTCCGACACCTCTTTAGGAGGCATGCTGCAGAGGATATCTCCGATACCTGTTTAGTAGGCATGCTGCAGAGGATATCTCCGACAATTGTTTAGTAGGCATGCTGCAGAGGATATCTCCGACACCTGTTTAGTAGGCATGCTGCAGAGGATATCTCTGACACTTGTTTAGTAGGCATGCTGCAGAGGATATCTCTGACAATTGTTTAGTAATGCTGCAGAGGATTTCTCCGACACCTGTTTAGTAGGCATGCTGCAGAGGATATCTCCGACACCTGTTTAGTAGGCATGCTGCAGAGGATATCTCCGACACCTGTTTAGCAGGCATGCTGCAGAGGGTTGACTGTAGGTTCTGTTGTGAAGTTTGTACATTGTACTTTGTAATCTTTCAGTCAAAACTGGCTGTCCAGGGCATTATTTGGTGCAGCTTTTACTTTCAATTATGAAAGCTGTCCAACTCTAACTTGACCAGCATCAAGTTCAAATCTACAGGATTGTTTGGGTGTGTAGTTACCTTACAGACTTAAGCAGTTTAGAAATGTGATGGCCGGTTTTGGTTCATTTTGGAATTTGGAAACTTGGGACTGTGCAGACGTTATGATTACTTTCCCTGTGTCTGATGTTTCAAGTATCCTCAATCCACTTAGTCGGCATTCCTGTAGAAGTGTGTTAATGTTGAAGAGTGCTCTGCCTTTGCTGTGATGTATGTGTGTAAGAACTGACACAAGGTATGTCAACATGTACCTCAAGTTGTGCCATGTGTCTCTGTCCCGCCCTGCATCGCCCACGTCCTTCCCCTCACCACATGGTCTCAAAGAGGAATCTTGAACACATTATTTGGTATGATTATTACGTTATCTTGAACTGTATGGAGAAGGAGGAAAATGAATTTTCTTTGAGGTCAATTACCAAACAAATATGTTGAAAACATATTTGACTTAAAAAAGAAGTAATATGTTTTCATCACACATTAAGATGACCACTGTAGAAGTTCAATCTTTTTATTATCAGATTCTGTGTTTGTTACTTCTACACCAAAGTGCACAAAGATATCTGATATTGATGAGATTGGTATTAGTTTGGATTGCCATCAATCCAGTGTTGAACTCCAATTCATTTCACTGATGCCTCTGTAAGACAACCATTTTTGTCCTCACTTTTTTACTGGTAAGTTTTCTGCAGATTACTTCAGGGGCATTTATAATGATCTAAATTATATATAGATTGCTGCAGTTTGTGTAAGGCCTGTCAATAGCACACAGATAGACCGGCCATATTTTAAATGGCTAGTGGACCAATTCCAAATTCCTCAAACTGCTGGTATTTGGCAAGGACATCAGCAGAGTTTAGTGTTTGTAAGGCCAGTCAAAAACACATCATCTTCCCGAGGCATCTGATTGGTCAAAATTGGGACATAGAAGGGACATAGCTCATAATAGCCACAGGTGGCACTACAATCAAGCCAAGAAATTCCAGCCTAATTGGGCAGGAGTGGAAACTGGACTTTTAAAATCAGATAACTCCCTTGCCTCTGGAAAATGAAAATGCATGGACAAGCCAGGCATTATATGGTTGTCACTGGTGTTCTGATCACTACCTTCATGTTTCCTTTCATGCTAATGTCAGCACAAAAGTGATGGTTGTTTGCCAAACTGTTTCATCTGTTCAGATATGAGGCCATGTGTACAGTGAAGATGGGAGATAAGTAGGGTGTATTCGTGCCCCACCCTCTCTTGCCCCGCCTTCTTTTACCCCACCCACTTCTGCCCTGCCCTTGTTTCTACTTACTCCTTGTTACAGCTTTGACTGTACACCAGCTGCCAATCTGCATGGGAATAAAGACATGGAATTCACAGTGCTTGTTTGTTGTCTGTCCAGCTGTGTGTTCAGAAAGCATGAAGATTCTGGGTTAGAATTGGTCTTCAGCAACCAATGCTTGTCTTAAAAGGTGGCTATTGAGATAGGGAAGGTGACTTGGCTGATACATGTCATTGCATCCCAATTGCGTTGATCGATGTTCATGATGACAAATCACTGGATTGTCTGGACTCAATTATTTACAGACCACCGTCATACAGCAGGAATATTGCTGAGCGCAGTGTTTTACAACAAACAATGTGTACAGATACAGGATAGTAGAAGCCAGTTTATACTCATGAAAACAGAAAACAGGGAAAGGTTTGCTCCAACTACATGAGGGCCCTCACCACCAAACTCAAAGACTTCAACATCAGAAAACTACAAGAAGCCATCAACATCAAAAGACTCCAACCATCAATCAACCGTGGCCAAGGCTATTGTATAAACCCTGCGTACCATCAACTCAGTAAAGACCCCAATCAGTCATAACACTTTTGTTTATATTACTGGCTTCACCCTTTTGTTTATATTACTGACTTCACCGGTCAATATGTTTACTACCCTTATTGTGTACATAACAGGCTTCTCCACTCCAGTGTAACTACATCTTAAATCTACTCAACTGTATAAACACTGCCTCCTATCCTGTAGGGGCAATCGGGTAGCCTGGTGGTTTAAGCGTTCACTCGTCACGCCGAAGACCCGGGTTCGATTCCCGACATGGGTACAATGTGTGAAGCCCATTTCTGGTGTCCCCCACCGTGATATTGCTAAAAGCGGTGTAGAACCATACTCACTCACTCTCACTCACTCACTCACTCACACTCACTCACTCCTATCCTGTATATATATACTGTACCACAAAAGAAACGTCACCCCAAGAAACATTGCATGAACAGTTGTCATTTAAATACCTGGGTAATTTTTGTCAAAGTTTCTAAAATTGAATATTACCTTGTCGGGAAAAATGAAATTTGATGATAAAAAACAAAGCAGGTGACAATAAAACCGATCGCCCAAACGCATCACGGCAACGGCCATGGTAAACCGATGCACTTGAGTTCCGTGCAAATTGAAATGCACATGCATTCCCCCATTTCTTGCCCTAAAAAAATCCACCCAGATCCGATAACATTCATTCGTTATTGAATTGCTACCACATGCCAAGATTGACACGAAATCAGCGACACCAAGCCCTTGGACGATTGCAAGCTGGACAAGCCGCCCGGCAAGTAGCCAATGCATTTCAAGTCCACGTAAGGATCATATACAGGCTCCAGCAACGGTAACAGACCACCAACACTACAGATGACCGACCACGTAGTGGAAGACCAAGGGTCACCACCCGACGTCAGGTTCGTTAGATTGTGCGACAGCATCTTTAAGATCGCTTTGTTACTGCTGCGGAAACTGCTCGACAGACTATTGGGACACACCAGCGACACATTAGTGCGGACACCGTGCGTCGACGATTGACGAGCAGACACCTCCACTGTCACAGGCAACACCGAGGACCCATTCTGACACCACGTCATCGCCGGGACCGTCTTCAGTGGGCAACACAGCACCAGCATTGACGCCACCAGCAGTGGAGAAGAGTCCTATTCTCAGACGAAAGCCGCTACTGTATCTCAACAGCAGATGGCAGAGAGAGAGAGTCTGGCGACGCCGCGGGGAACGTTATTCGGATGCTTGTGTTGTTGAGAGAGACTCGTGGGGGTGGTCCGAGCATCATGGTGTGGGGTGGAATTGGTCTTGCACAGAGGGTCGGCCCTGTGGTCTTCCAGAACATCGGTACAGGGAGAGGCAATGCTGTCACAGCAGCTCGGCACATCAAGTCTTGAGACCACACGCCATACCTCATTTGGCACGTCGCCGCAACCACGAGTTTCAGCATGATAACGCCCGTGCCCGCACTGCGAGAGCAACAAGAGACTTCCTCCAGCAGAATGGCATCAGAACCATGCTGTGGCCTGCCCTCAGTCCCGGTTTAAATCCCATTGAACACCTGTGAGACGAGATTCAAAGACGGCTGAATGACGTCCAACCAAGGCTGATAACTGCAGATGAACTGCGTCAGGCGTTCCTCAGAGTATGGGCTCAAGTGCCTATGGCCTTCATCAACCGCCTCATCCATTCCATGTATCGACGTTGCACGGCAGTCATCAATACACATGGCGGACACAACCGACACTGAATTGTGATGCCATTTTCTCAGACTATTGCTGTGTGTCACTTTAAGAACATATGACACTTAAGTTTCAACCTTGATGATCGGTTTTGCCAAGTTTCATCTTTTAATATGTCTCAAAGTATGTTTACAGTGTTTTGACAAATAAGGTTTCTCACATATCTTTCCATGGTGGCGTTTCATTTGCGGTTTAGTATACTTGTCAACCATACTCTGTTCATCCCCTGCTTGAGAAGGGTGTTAGAACCTACACTGAAACGTCGCTCCTAATTGTAATAAAGTTGTTCATCCATATATCTTATCCTTACTTAGTACTACAACTTTCAAATGCCTCTCAAAGAGTTATACTCCAGCTATATGAGGGTATCCTGTAAATATTTGAACTGGGGATGTACACTCCAAGCAAGGGGTGAGCCAAGAGATTAAAGCGTTTGCTGGTCACCCCCAGGTTTGGAGAGGGCGGGTACGGGAAGTGTCTTTCTTTACAACAAAAATTAATGTGCATATATTCAGCAAACCGAGAATTTACACCTCATATGGGACAAGGGTACATGTAGATCAACGCTCAGGCCCTGAAAATATATAATAAGAACTCCATTTAATTTGAAAAGGAGCCCCAGTGAGATAAGACTTGCGTCATTTGCTATAGCATTACAGCAAGGGGTGAGCGGAAGGGTAAACAATGTGTTTCCCGCCGTGGTATTGCTGGAATATTGCCACACATATATAGTCTGGAAGTTATTTTAAGGTACCGACGTTTACTATAAAAAATACATACACACGTACATGCACGTCGCAATGTGAGTGCAACTTCTAGGACGCGACCCCATTTCACCTCACCTCATTTAGAGGTTTTGCATTACAGAAAGGGCTGGACGGAAGGGAAAATAATATGGTTCAGTGACTGTGAGAGACAACGTTGTAAAATCCGTCACCGAAGAACTTCATCAACATGGGCGTTGACATAGTGTAGAGTTTAATCATGAAGTACTGCCTTGTCACACAAACACACCTTGTTTTCATTCACGACACAGGTACACGCTCGATCCACCATAATGGCTGCAATGACACGAAATGCAGCAGACCGTATTTCCTCTGTTAGACGCCGAACACTTTATATCAATCTCGAGCAGTCTGTTGACCGGGCGTCTATTCTGTTTAATGCTGGTACAGTGGCAACTCACCTCTTCACCAAATCCAAAATTCTACAGTCATATAAACCGTACGCAGGATACGGGCATTATCATCCACCCGGTGTCCAATAGAGGGCCAACGTCTACTTCTAATAGAAAAAATACTGCAACACCCAACTCGTGCAGTACAGCTTGACAACCCACGAAACAAGGGAAGTTTCACTGTCATAATACTGATCTGTGTGATTTTAAAGAAGACGCATAAGAAAATGTGAACCATGCAGAAAAACTACTATGATGTCAATCTATTATAATAAGATGACGTCATTTTATCACTTTGTTTTAGAACAATGGATTACAATTATAACTATCGTCTAACAATAATTCTTACGTCATATCGCTTCAACTGACAAATGAGAATTGAGAATCTTTACAACGCACAAGTGAAAATATGACAAGACAAAGTTTATTTCATAGAACATGGGCCAAAAAACGACATACACAAAAATACTGCGCGCGGAGGTTACAAGCTAATACATTGTACTTAGAGCTAACTATTAAGCAGTTGCTTCACACCATATGGGTAATACACCAATACTATCATTACGTGAGTGAGTGAGTGAGTGAGTGAGGAAGAACATGCAGCAGAACGAGAGCAGTGACATCTGACCCCAGTTGACAGATTTGTTGTTGTTGTTGTTGTTGGTTTATTGTTTAACGCCGCACTCAGCAATATTCCAGCTATATGACGGCGGTCTGTAAATAATCGAGTCTGGACCAGAGAATCCAGTGATTGACATCATGAGCATCCACACAATTGGGATCGATGACATGCATCAACCAAGTCAGCGAGCCTGACCACCCGATCCTGTTAGTCGCCTCTTACGACAAGCATAGTCGGCTTTTACGGCAAGCATGGGTTGCTGAAGACCTGTTCCACCCGGGAATCTTCACGGGTCCCAGTTGACAGATACTGTGACAGGGACCACCAGTCTGCTGAAGGAGTGAGGAATGCAGCATCTGCAACCCGGGTCCACAATCGGAAGAACCGTGATTTCCATAAGAAAACATTTCTTAAAGTGCTATATTTTCTGTTCTTATTTAATTGCTTTGTAGTGCCTTTAACTACCTACAATGGTGTGAAAGGTTGATAAGCACAATAAATGTGTCTCTCTCTCACTCACACACACACACACACACACACACGCGCGCGCGCGAGAGAGAGATTTAAATCGGGACTGAGGGCAGGCAACTTCATTATCCTGATGCCATATCATTCTGCTGGAGGGAGTCTCTTGTTACTCTCGCAGTGTGGGCACGGGCGTTATCATGCTGAAACTCGTGGTTGCGGCGATGTGCCAAATGAGGTATGGCGTGTGGTCTCAAGACTTGATCAATGAACCGAGCTGCAGTTTTTTAACATTTGCGGAATACTCCACTAAGTCCACAGTGGTCCAAAGTTTTCTTTACATTCGATAACCAAGGCTTTTTGTTTTATTCATACAATTATCAAGTTTAAGAAACTTCAACATCGTACAAGGGATTTCATTTAATCCATTTTCAGTTGATAGTTATACCAATAACTTATTATTCTTTTTGAAATTTGGATTCGCATGGGTCCTCTCCCCAGTATTCCATAAACTAAAACATTTGGAGTCGAGTCCCCCAAACCAGTTACTATCTTAAAATAAATAATGGCAATTTTTCAAGTAAGTTTGCATGTCCCCAAACAGTCTTGGCGGTACCATTACACCAAAACCCTTAATGGTTCACACCGTTGGTATATCTTTTGTGTGGGTCTCTTTTAAGAAGACAATTATATTTCCTATTGTGAATAGTTCTTTCATAGCTAGAGGTAATCGTCAGTTCCTTTGTAACACAGTCTTCAAAAAAAAGAAACGCATAGTTAAAAAATAAGGATATTTATTAAGCGGATGTAAAAGTATCTACACAGAATATGCGCGAACACAATCAAATGAAATTACACACAGTGATCGACAAAAGCATTGTCGTCATTGTCAGCATTAATTCAGTTCAGTCATTGCACATGTGTAGCCACAAGGGGGCGTCATGGTCAGTACCTGGTCACACCACCTCTTGCAGCCGTCACTGCTCGACACCTCCTCGTCGTCGGATTTTTTCGTTGGGAATTCTTCGCCATTCCTCCTGTAAGGCGTTGGCGAGTTGTTCCAGTGTGTGGAGACGCTGGTGACATTGACGGACGCGTCGATCAAGTTCGTCCCACAAATGTTCAATCGGGTTTAGATCAGGCGATTTGGACGGCCTTGGAAGGACATTGATGTTCTCATAAACAAGGAAATTAACTGTTGTACGTGCTGTGAGGGGCCGAGCGTTGTCATGTTGGAACAGCTCCCTCTGGCGGTCCAAGGTTGGGAGGAGGTGAGGACGTAGAATTTGATCTATGTATCGGTTTGCTGTAAGATTGCCATGGACAACCACTAACTGTGATCTACCCGTGTAGGATATGGCTCCCCACACCATGACACTCCCTCCACCAAATCGGTCCACCTGTCGAACGCAGTTCGGCGCAAAACGTTCATGTCGACGTCGGTATACACGTTGTCTTCCATCCCGTCGTTGAAGAAGAAAACGTGACTCATCGCTGAACCAAACGCGTCGCCAGTTCCTGAGATCCCATGCCTGTACTCTGTTGCACCACCGGACACGTCGTTGACGGTGAAGACGTCGCAAGACAGGTCCAACTTTTGGTCGTCTCGCTCGAATTCCCACTTCCCTCAGACGATTTCTGATGGTTTGGTCGGAAGTTCTTCGCATACCAGGCACTTGTCCTGCAGTGTCCGTTGCTGTAGCAAATCGATGCCGAAGGTGATGCAACCGGATGTACCGATCCTGAGCAGGGGTGGTCACTCTTGGTCTTCCACTTCTGGGATGATCTTGAGTCGAATTAGTGCGGGTATATCGATCCCATAGTCGAGATATGGTGCTTTGGTGAACGTTGAAGTGTCTTGCAACGGCAGACTGGGACTCCCCTGCTTCCAAACGTCCAATGGCGATATTTCGGTCAGCTGCAGTTAATCTTGGCATTTTTCTATCTCCGTTCACGTCAGAAAATTCGTAATGAACTGATGAATTTTGTACGGTCTTTCATAGTCAGTGTCTCTACTCTTGTTTCCAACACTTTGCACGTGCATTGTGCTGAAAACTTTTTCTGAAAGCAATTTCCGTGCATCCTTTGCATTTTTGCTGATAAACGTTTACAAAAAAAACCATTTTGAGATGTGTTTGCGCGCAATGCACAACAAACAGGACATGATTAACGGGAATCAAACATAAGAATTGCCTTTATGACGATTGCTGGGAGAGAAAATCTAATTGGAATTCGCAAAACACCTATGCGTTGTTTTTTTGAAGAGTGTATAAACATAAATAAACATCTTCCATTTCGATTATTTACCTTGTGTGAAAAAGTCCATGGGCTATTTTTGGCTGGAAGTCCGCCAAGAAAAATAACTTAGTATTTGATAGATTAACTAATACTTCTCCATTATGAGCAGTGGCACTCAAAGGCATCTAACGACTTTTGTAAAGATTTTGGGTTATCTCCAGATATAAATGTGTCATCTGAATAAAGCAGAGTGAACATTCTTAACATTCGTAACAGATCTTTAACGTTTTCACACACCCCAGAGACTATATACCGGAATATAGCTTCTGCACCCTCACATTCGTCAGTTAACAGAATAGGTTCCAAGTCGTTTTCGTACAGTGAAAACAATAGCGGTGACAAATGTTCACCTTGTCTCACGTGCGCGCCCGAAAAACTAAGAGAATAATCAGAGGAACTATCATTTACAACAACTCATGACGTTATAGTAGCATAAAGGTTCCTTATCAAGATTTTTAAAAATTCCTTTAAATCCATAATTTAAAAGTTTATACTATCATCCAACTCAAATGCCTCAGAGAAGTAAAAAATGACCACAAAATAATTTCTTTTTAGCAACTTTGATACTTATGACACATCAGTGAACTATATTCACTTACAAATATTGAAAACTCTAATATACCTTGGCTAATTCAACGTCATTGCATGAAGAGATAAAAGATCACTGTCAGAGGGGCTTATCTGGATTAGGCTGACAAAGAAAGCCAGTTTTCTGGTCCCCGACCGTCTCTAGGGGCCCTCCACTCCTCACTGCAAACACCGAACACGTCATGTACATGGCTTCAATAAGCACAATACCAAAGTCTTCCCTGTCAGGTGTGTACAGGAGACGTGAATAGTGGGTCAGCAGTGTTCTCTTCTACCCAGCAACCCTTTTGCTCGGCTGACGTCACTCTCCTACCCAGAGTTCCATGCGGTCGGCAGCCAGCCAGCCAGCATCGTACCGAAGGGCCCGTGAAGATACGGGGTAGAATAGGTCTTCAGCAACCCATGATTGCCTTAAAAGGCGACTATGCTTGTCGTAAGAGGTGACTAACGGGATCGGGTGGTCAGGCTCGCTGACTTGGTTGACGCATGTCATCGATCCCAATTGGATGGATCGATGCTCATGATGTCAATCACTGGATTGTCTGGTCCAGACCCCCGTTATAGCCGGACCACTGCTGAGTGCAACGTTAAACAACAAACAAACAAACAAACAAACAAAACAAACAAACCACGTACTTCAAGTTCCATTATGACCATTAACATTGCACATGAACATATGATCTATAATTAACAGTTTGAATAAAATGTATACCTATAGCAGGACTCGTGACGATCCGGGTTAGAATTGGTCTGCTGCAACCCATGCTTGTGGTGAGAGGGGACTAACGGGATCGGATGGCCAGGCTCGGTGACTTGGTTGATGCATGTCATCGTATGCCAGTTACGTAGATCGATGCTCATGATGTCAACCACTGGATTTTATGATCCAGTCTCGATTATTTACAGGCCGTGGTCATATATTGCTGGGATATTGCTGAGCGCGGCGTTAAACAACAAACAAACTTATCACAGTTTGAATAATATGTCGTGGTCTGCCTAGTCTGGAAGAGGCGGTTGCTTCCCTTGGATGTAGACGGCGCATTTTGCAAAATGGCAGCGATGGAAGATGGAGACGACGATGATAAGTTGGAGACAGAACATTTCCTCAGAATCGTCAACGCCTTTAGGTTTTACAGGTAGAAACAAGGACAGTGCTTGTTCGATGAGGTCCATATTCACAGAGAAAGTCTGGTGACTTTGCAGCCGAGTCAAACAAACACTCCAATATTTGTATGGCTACATTTGGACATGACCCGATGCAGTGGCGTGTTGTTGAACAAGGTTGTAAGCGTGGTGTAGTGGACTCCACTGATGAACTGAGACCTTATATTATTTTTTTTTTAAGTGACGGAGAAAACTGTCGTCCAATATTTGCTGAGCGGATATCATACTCTGAAGAGATAACTCATCGACAGTGATCGACACGAGCCTTGCATAATAAACAAAACAAAAAGACAAAAAGGAACGTCCTTTCCCAAACACATCTAGGCATATCTGTCCTTTTGTGCAAGCCTCCCCACGTTCTTGTTAATGTTTGCGATCTTATAAAAATTCAACGTTAGATTTGTCACTACACAATATATGAAAACAATATCAATATTTGAACGAAAAGGGGGATGAGAATTACCATGGCTTTACTTTACACTGCCGGGCTGAGACAAGCTTGTTCAAAAGACTGTTTTCTTAGTAAATTCTTACCAAGAAATTACAACAAATTCCTATTAATTGTGACATGTTTTAAGTTACTTTATCAAATTCTAATCCAACAGAAAGGCCTGATTTAATGGTACCGACAAAGAGTACTCATGCGAAATCTTGTTTAAAGGCCTACCTATCTAGGTTATTTTGTAATTCAGTGTTATCAGAGTCAGACCATTGCACTTTAGGCTTAATACAGTTTATGTAATGGTAGAAAGTTTAACTACCTATTGATACACATTTGCGTTTTATGATTTTAGCAGGATTACACAAAACATACTGGCAATTATAACCAATAGGGTTAGAAATAACCAAGTTCATAAAAAGCGTATACGTGTGCACTAGTGTATTGTTTTTCATCATCCGGATGGCATTCATTTGAATCTTATTGTGACTTAAGGTGGGAATAACGTCTAACTAGAAACAACATCATTGCTGAAGATTGTTAATGTATGTTATATATTGTGTTTTTCTTGGACAACAGTTTTGATCAGTGTTTTTTTTCTAAAAGGGATCAAAAGGATAAAGACATAATGGGTAACTAGAAACTATTACACCTGCATGTGTGTGATACTGATTTTACAAAACTTGTGTAAGAATGCATGTATTACCCTCGTTCTCACTCTGGAAATACAAGAATTCTGATGCTCATTTCGTCAAATCAGTATGACACACATGCTCATTTAAATAATCTCTATTTAGATTGCAGTTTATCAGGTGCAGCTTATAATGCTAATTGGGGGGCACGGGTGGCCCAGTCGTCTGAGGCGCCGCGAAACGCTGTACAGAGTTGTGTCCCTTGTGCACGCCAAAAACCTATGATTGTTGGTTCGAATCCCGGCTCGCCCCGATTATGTTTCTAGCTTTGTCAGCACCATACCCGTGCTTGTTGGTTTCACCGAAGTGGTAAACGCCTGAGACCTGCATCCCTTCGGGCTTTCCTCCCACATTAAGTTGACACGCTGTGATATAACTGGAATACTGTTAAAAGCGGCGTTAAACCCAACTCACTCACTATAATGCTAATTGTCTCCTGCTACCCCTATCTCTATCCTTAGCCCATAACTGATCAAAGCACCCCTATATTATCCCAAGGGATAGATGAGATTTAGGGTGTGGGTACACTATGGGTACAGTGTCTGAAATTCAGTAAATTGAGAGCCTTAAGGGCCATTGATTTTAAAAAAACCTGTAGGCCCAGTGGAAAAACTTTAGGCCCAAACATTTTAGCTGAAACACCACCAGTCAACCAGAAGCTTTTACTGCTATCACACCAAGTTCCCAAAGACTATTAGGTGATTGATGAAGCATACATTTATCAGGAAATTATCAGCTTGTAATACATCTTTGCTACAACATTTCATACACCATTTAAAAGATCTAATCCTATTGTTTATAAATAGGAAAGTTATGTTTATTACATTAATAATGTTTATTAAATAATTACTTCAATAAACTGCAGGACGTAAGGACCTGCAGAAATTAAAACTATCAGGCCGAGAACAAATCTGTCAGCCTTGTCCCTACACTTAGTACGATCCTCTGCATGGTGCTAATTGAAGTCCGAAGAACTGCACCCTGTAAAGTGCAGTACTTTATCCAACTGAGGCTCTAAAAAATGGATGGAACACTTAATCATATGTGTCAATAGTTCAAGTTAAATGTATAAAGACTTTGCCATGTCTTGGTCATTGTTCAACAAAGCATTTGAGTCAGGTTTAATTTTTGTAATACTTAGATGCCTCCATGGTCTAGTGGTTACAGCGTCTGCCTGGAGAGCTGAAGAAGATCAGTTCTTTGATGCCCATCCTCATGATACCAAAAGATGCTAAAATGTGGAACTACCTGTAAAGATCTGCGTAGAATAGGTCTTCAGCAACTCATGCTTGCTGTAGGAGGCAACTATGCTTGTAGTAAGAGGAGACTAACAGGATTGGTTGATGCATGTCATTATATCCCAATTGCATGGATTGATGCTCATGATGTCAATCATTGAACTGTCTGGTCCACACTCGATTATTTACAGACCGCAGTCATACGGCTGGAATACTGCTCAGTGCGATGTTAAACAACAAACAAAGAAACTTAAAGATGGAACTCTTTGATAGACTGATCAAAGTCGTGTGTTTTGCTGTAGAATTGCTGTTGATCTATTGTCCCAAGAGACTACCAGGCAAGCTATTAACAAACCAGAGTTGAGGATGAGTGTGTGTATGCCTGTGTATTTCAGGTCCCACTCCCTGATGCGTGTGGAGAGCGCTGACCGGTACTACAAGGAGCTGTCCGATGACCACAAGGCCCTCATCCCTGACTTCCGGGCCAACCTGGACCTGATCCGGACCAGCATTGACCACAACTATGAAATCATCAAACTCATCCTGCAGGACACAGAGCATATGTTTGAGAACAAGAGTCACGGCCTACAGAATGTGAGAACAGTTTATTACTGACTGACTGAGTATGGTTTTACGCCGCTTTTAGCAATATTCCAGCAATATCACGGTGGGGGACACCAGAAATGGGCTTCACACATTGTGCCCATGTCGGGAATTGAACCCGGGTCTTCGGCGTGATGAGCGAACGCTTTAACCACTAGGCTACCCGACCGCCCCGAACAGTTTATTAACTTCCTGTTTATCATGAATATTATGCGAAAAGTTCATGAATTATTCATTTATCATGATTATTGTTAGAACATTTCATGATTATTAATTTATGAAGATTTCACAAATTACTTATTTATAATGATTATTGTGATATATCATGAATTTATTATTAATCATAATTATTTTGAGAACATTTGCTGAATTTTCATGTCTTTTTTTTTAGAATTACTTTGAGAAAAATCAAACAGCCACAATTTGTACATGGGCACAAGCACCCCTAGGTGGCTAGGCTAGGTGAAAGTTCTTGTACACTTGTTGTATAAATGATGTATCATTTTGGTGAAATGAGTAGGTATTATGGGCAAGGAGAGGTAGTGTGGGTTTGCTTCCTTTTTCAACAGCCACAACACTGGCACATTATAAATGTAAAAGATAATGACTTCATTATGCCACTCCCCCTGTTAGTGTATGTATCTTTCCGTCAGGGGGGAGACAACATCAAGCAGATCCCGCCAACAACGTTTGATATGGACAAGGTGAAAACAACGCTGAAGCAGTTTGTGCGGGACTGGAGCGAGGACGGGAGGGCGGAGAGAGACGCGTGCTACAGGCCGATCATGCAGGAAATAGTTCACAGATTCCCAGCTTCAGAGTGGTAAACATCAACAATTATTATGATTCAAATGACTATTTTTTTATTTTGTTGTTTTAAGGATTCAACCAACCAAAACCCGAAAACCATAATCTAAAAAAAAATAAAAATAGCTGGATTTTACATTATTTGCCCAACCACTCTCACGTTGATAGTTTATCAGAATTAACTAACTAAAGTGGTTAACCTTTTAAATAATTGTTCTAATGCATTGTTGAGTGTCTCTAGCCGCTACTAACACTTCATTATGAGAACAAAGCAATTGCATGTCATTGTATCCCAACTGCATATATCAATGCTCATGATATCAATCACTGGTTGGCTGGTCCAGACTCGATTATATACAGACCGCTCTCATATAGCTGGAATATTCCTGAGTGTGGCATTAAGAAACAAACAAACAAACAAACACAATCTAAATTATGCGGATAAGATGCGGAATGATCAATTTCAACCATCACAAATTTGTTACAACCCCTGCTGATTGTCATGTTGAGGTCGTCAAGAAACAACACAACACAACACAGCCATTTTCTTCATCTGTACGTCCGACCCGTGAAGATTCCGGGGTAGAATAGGTCTTCAGCAACCCATACTTGCCGTAAAAGGCGACTATGCTTGTCGTAAAAGGCGACTAACGGGATCGGGTGGTCAGACTCGCAGACTTGGTTGATACATGTCATCGATCCCAATTGCGTGGATCGATGCTCATGTTATCAATCACTGGATTGTCTGGTCCAGACTCGATTATTTACAGACCGCCGTCATATAGCTGTAATATTGCTGAGTGCGGCGTTAAACAACAAACCAACCAACCAATCATCTGTACGTCCTGGTCAGTCCAGTTGTGTCAGACCCCAGAATTGGCTGTGCAGAGTTGCTTCCCTTAGATAGGCCAGAAACTTTGTCCTGATTGTGTTTCAAGTTTTGTCCTGATTGTGTTTCAAGTTTTGTTCAGATTGTCAGCATCAAACCCAGGGGCAGTGGGGTAGCCAAGTGGTTAAAGTTTTGCTCGTCTCGCTAAAGACCTGGGTTCAATTTCCCACACAAGTACAATGTAGAGGGAACACTATGCTGTGTGTCAAGTTCCTCTCTGATGTTGTTTTTCAAGCTAGAAGTCAACACAATTTATGATTATTTTTCCCACATGTCTTGGTTTGTAGCAATCTCATTAAAATCAGATCTTAGTTCTCGCTATCGCTGAACACGGTGTAGTGGATATGTGGTTTGCCCGAAGAGGGGAAGGTCTGTGGAAGGTCATACCACAAGACGATAAAAGATGGTACTTGTTGTTACCCTGTCTAGTGCTCGTCATTTAGGGGCTAAAACAAGGATTGGTCGACCCTGAGTCAGTGTTGTGTCTGAGTGGGTATTCATGTATCAATGGACCCCAGAAATATCAAGATTTTTGAAAATTGCAAAATATTCAATACTCCACAACATATTAAAAGCATGTCATACCTTTTGATTTCATTTGTTGTTGATGTTGGTGATGATGTTTTGTGACTAACCAGTAACTGTTGATGTGTCTGGCAGTGACCCCTCGTCTGTGTACGTCCTGGTTCCTGGAGCAGGGCTGGGGCGCCTGGCCTTCGAGATTGCTAATCTCGGCTACAGTTGCCAAGGCAACGAGTGGAGCCTCTTCATGTTATTCGCATCTAACTTTGTTCTTAACAAGTATGTTCCTTTTTATTTCTCTCTTTTGATGCATGCGTTTTGCCTTGTTTATTTATCATTTCCCTGAAAGTTATGCAAAATAACACAGTTGTTGACTAGAGTTCACTTGCACAGAAATGGGCTTCACACATTGTACCCATGTCGGGATTCAAACCTGGGTCTTCGGCATGACGAGCGAAAACTTTAACCACTAGGCTACCCGACCGCCCAAACAATCGTAACTCCCATGCTCTTACAAAGTCTACGATAGTGGTAGCGCTGTGGTCGCTTTGTGCAAGTGGACCCTGGATTTCCCTGATGCTAAATAAGGCGACCTGTGTGAATATTTGGCACTACAATAGGATCAAAGAAAGTTTGTCTGTGTGAATACTAAAGACCCACACAGCTGTAGCACTCACATGAAGTATACTGTCAATATCTGACCAAGTTTCAATTCAGACAAGGAAAGTCCCATCCAGAGGTGTGGATTGTGGAATGTCAAGGGTTTGATCCCAATCCACTTAATACCAAAAAACGTTTAAAGATGGTACTTGTTGTTACCCTGCCTGGCACCCGTCATTAAGGGTTTAAAAGGACTGGTCAGCTCGGAGTCAGTATACTTTGTCTAAGTGGAGAACAAGCAGCCTCCCCACCCCTTATGCATACACACTGCTTGATAAGTGCAATGATCTTGAACGCAACATTAAATTCCATTTCCTTTCACCTTACCTATCTATGGTAAGCATACATCTGAATACAGTTTATCTATTCAGTTTCACTTTCTACAAGGTTAGACCCGTGAACATTCCCGGGTAGAAAAGGTCTTCAGCAACCCATACTTGCCATAAAAGGTGACTATGCTTGTTGAAAAAGGTGACTAACGGGATCGGGTGGTCAGACTCGCTGACTTGGTTGATACATGTCATCGATCCCAAATGCGTGGATCGATGGTCATGATGTCAATCACTGGATTGTCTGGTCCAGACTCGATTATTTTACAGACCGCCGTCATATAGCTGGAATATTGCTGAGTGCGGCGTTAAACAACAAACAAATCCTGCAAGGTTAACCCGTGAAGATCCAGGTTAGAATAGGTCTTCAGCAACCCATGCTTGCTGTAAAAGATGACTATGCTTGTTGTAAGAGGCGACTAACGAAATCAGGTGGTCAGACTCACTGACTTGGTTGATGCATGTCAACGTATCCCAATTGCATAGATCGATGCTCATGATGTCAATCACTGGATTGTCTGGTCCAGACTGGATTATTTACAGACTGCCATCATATAGCTGGAATATTGCTGAGTGTGGCAACAAACAAACAAAACCCACGAGGTGCACTGTGTTAGAATGGCAAACCAGATTTCCTGACAATCAATATTCAAGCTTTATCATGTTGTAAATAATCCAACATAGCTGAGCAAATATCGTTTGAGTGTACAGCCCAAACCTGACTCTCAGCATCAGCGGATATTACTTGACTCAAATGGACTTTGGACTGGTGGCTGAAGTCGCAGACTGATATTAAGTTAGCCCTGAACATCTTCCCGAGGCAAGTGAGTTAACTGACTATAAAAGTCCAGTGCCACCCTTGCCGAACTAGGCTGGTATTATGGAGTTACATTTTGGCTAACGAGACTACTCATAGTCCAATCAAAATCGCGCACCGACATCAAAATCTAGTTCGTAAACTATCGTGCAGATTTTGGTCGATTGCAGGATTTGTAAAGCATGTGCACCGCCAACTCGTTGTCAGCAGATATTTTCCAAATCTTTTCAAGTTTTTAATCAAGGTGCTCACGTGATTTGATGCATTCAGCGATGTAAGACCTGTTTTATCGCAATATAGATCTTGATAATCGATCAGATCGTCCTGACTCGCCGCCACCATTTTGTGTGAAGCAAACGCAAGTGATACGAGAGGTGGAATCTGATTGGTCCATAGGAGAGGTTTTAGAAGGGACATAACTGGTAATAGCCACTGTTGGCGCTGCGATCGAGCCCAGTAATTCCAGCCTAGTTTGGCAAGGGTGGAAACTGGACCTTAAAGTCAGTTAACTCTCTTGCCTCGGGAAGATGGCCCTGAACTGCAGAGAGTCTTTTTTTGTCACTGTTCCCGGATACTGCATCACGACTGTTTGTTAAAGCAATTACCTTGCAGCAAACACCGTTGTTTAGAAACTGAATTAATTTTCTGCACGTAAAATGATTATTTTGTATTTTATTTTCCAGATGTAAGCATGTGAATTCCTTCACCATGTATCCGTGGGTGCATCAGTGGAGCAACCACACGTGCAGGGCAGATCAGACTCGACCAATCAGTTTCCCCGACATTGAGACCACCAGCATTTCCCCCACAGTCAATTTCTCAATGGCCGCTGGGGACTTCCTGGAGGTGTACACGGAGCCAGGTGAGATGGTCAGACTGTGGACTTCAGCAACCCATGCATGCTGTAAAAGGCGGCTATGCTTGTTGTAAAAGGCGACTAACGGGATCGGGTGGTCAGGATCGCTGACTTGGTTGATGCATGTCATTGTATCCCAAATGAGTAGATCGATGCAGATGATGTCAATCACTGGCTTGTCTTGTCCGAGTATTTGCTGAATATTGCTGAGTGCCCATTAAACAACAAACAAACAAAACAAACATTGTCAGATGATGATTATGCAGGTCCACTCACCAGCCAGGTGTATTTCCACAGATTCCTGGGACTGTGTGGCCACTGTATTCTTCATTGACACAGCGCACAACATCATCGCCTACGTAGAAACCATGTACAAGATCATCAAACCAGGCGGGTGCTGGATTAACCTGGGTAAGGTCAATAGAGTTGTGTCCCCTTATTTCCAGAGCCCCATTCCTGAAAACTGATCTTTGCACTGCGATTGTAGTGAGCCTTTGTTAGAGTTATGATCTAGTTATGACTTTGTTGAATGGAGCCTGACCTGCTGGATTCCTAGGTTTGTTCACACTCCTACCCAGAGTTCCTTGCAGTCAGCCTATTACAGAGTACTTCTGTCGCAGGCTGCGAGTTGTAACGATTCAACACATTGCATATATTTTTCATATGTTTCATCACCTTAGTGCTACGACTGTCGTAGGTCTATGTTAAGGTACGGGAGTTACGATCACCTGAGTGCTACGACTGTCGTAAGTGTATGTGAAGGTATGGGAGTTACGATCATCTTAGTGCTATGACTGTCGTAAGTGTATGTTAAGGTATGGGAGTTACCATCACCTTAGCGCTACGACTGTCGTAAGTCTATGTTAAGGTATGGGAGTTACAATCACCTTAGTGCTACGACTGTCGTAAGTCTATGTTAAGGTATGGGAGTTACAATCACCTTGGTGCTACGACTGTCGTAAGTCTATGTTAAGGTATGGGAGCTACTATCTTCTTAGCGCTTTGTACAACGGTACCATGGTCACTTTGATGTGTAGAGATACGTTGTCATGCTCCTCACTGTTGCAGGTGTCGTAGTATATCTATATAATCATGCAAAACAATATGCAAGCCGCATTAAAAGGCTTCAATTTGGCCAACCTGCTTTCATTTCAGAATAAGCATGTTTGTTTAAAAACAAGAGAAAAGACTGGGTACGTGATATGCAAATTAGCGGTGGTGTAAAGCTGAGTCATCACTGCACCCTGGTTTGATCCCCTCACGGATGTTAGATGCTCTGCGTCACTTTGAACTTTGAGACAAACAAGATTGGATTGAAACTCAATGATGAGCTGTCTATCTGATTTCATTTTGACTTTAAAAAGAGTTTCTAATAAAACAATTGTCATAAGTTTTGGGCTATTATTTTGTGTGTGCAAAATATGCAACTTGGTACATTCTCACCCCATGCTTGTTACATCATTGAACGAAGGTGAGCTTCTCTACCTGTAGCAAGACATTGAGGATATTATATTCATGTTCATGTCATACTATGGTTACGATCCAAATGTCTAAATTCCGGAATTTCCCAAGCTATTGAGCTGCCCTTTTAGAAAAAGACTGACATCAACAATCTTCAGCTATGACGTCCTTTCCAGTGTGACGTCGTTCCAACCTCATGTAACAAAAAGATTCGAATGACATCGACAATACTGTCTATATGATGGAAACAATACACTGTTGTCTCGTGACGTGATGTGACCCCAGGGCACATATGATTTTGATGACCCCCAATATGTTTGCCCTCGTAGGTAATAGACAGAGATTATTATACAAGCATATGTGTCTTACTGGTTATATGTTTGTCGTCGTAGGTAATACATTGTGTGATGTGCTGCTGTTCCAGGTCCCCTGCTGTACCACTATGCGGACCTGGCCAACGAGAGCTCCATAGAACTCAGTTACGAAGAGCTGAAGCATGTCATTACAACGATAGGCTTTGTTATAGAGGTAGGACACAGTTGAGTGTCAGTGGAAGTCCTGGTGTCCTTAGTTACGAAGAGCTGAAGCATGTCATTACAACGATAGGCTTTGTTATAGAGGTAGGACACAGTGGAGTGTCAGAGAAAGTCCTGGGGTGCTTAGTTACGAAGAGCTGAAGCATGTCATTACAAAGATAGGCTTTGTTATAGAGGTAGGACACAGTGGAGTGTCAGTGGAAGTCCTGGGGTCCTTAGTTACGAAGAGCTGAAGCATGTCATTACAAAGATAGGCTTTGTTATAGAGGTAGGACACAGTTGAGTGTCAGTGGAAGTCCTGGGGTCCTTAGTTACGAAGAGCTGAAGCATGTCATTACAAAGATAGGCTTTGTTATAGAGGTAGGACACAGTTGAGTGTCAGTGGAAGTCCTGGGGTCCTTAGTTACGAAGAGCTGAAGCATGTCATTATAACGATAGGCTTTGTTATAGAGGTAGGACACAGTGGAGTGTCAGTGGAAGTCCTGGGGTCCTTAGTTACGAAGAGCTGAAGCATATCATTACAACGATAGGCTTTGTTATAGAGGTAGGACACAGTTGAGCGTCAGTGGAAGTCCTGGGGTCCTTAGTTACGAAGAGCTGAAGCATGTCATTACAATGATAGGCTTTGTTATAGAGGTAGGACACAGTTGAGCGTCCGTGGAAGTCCTGGGGTCCTTAGTTACGAAGAGCTGAAGCATGTCATTAAAACGATAGGCTTTGTTATAGAGGTATGACACAGTGGCGTGTCAGTGGAAGTTCTGGGGTCCGAATCATGAACCTGATGATATAAAGTCAAGGACCGCGGGGCCCCCTTAGTTTTTAAAATAACATTGGTCTTACAGTTGCATAAGTTTGTTTTGTGTTTCAGACATTTTGCTAAATCTACTTGTTATTATCAAAGGAGTCACTGAAAAGGTTTATTTAAAAGATGTTTTATTTTCCTCATTTTGATGTATTTATGCTTTTACGTGAAGTTTTCTCCATACACAGCTTTTCCATTTGACGAGAGAGGAGTCACATGACCCTCAAACTGTCAGTTCATTAGCATAACAACTTCACAAAGATCATACTTTTGTCACGGGACTGTATTCTTGAAGTGTCATCAACTCTGATGGACTACTTCCCCTGGAATGTTTTAAGTATAAATAAATACAGAGGCATTGATAAGTTATACCCTTTGATCTTGAACTCAGCTTTTCAGCATATGGAACCATTGGTTGAATTAGCCAATGAGTTAAAAGCCAGAGGTACAGGGGACACCAGAATTGGGCTTCACACATTGTACCCATGATGGGAATCAAACCCTGGGCTTCAGCATAATGAGCAAATGCTTTAACCGCTAGACTACCCCACAGCCCCTTTTTTGAGGAACTGTTTTAGTATAGACGTGACGTGGGCCACCTAGCATTTTCTCAAAAATGGAACCATTGGTTTTAATTAGCCGCCAATGAGCACAAAGCCAGAGTTACAATGCTGGGGAGGTTTACTGAAACCATACACAGGATAACTCCTTGCCCCTGTACCTAATGCTGGCATGTTACTTTGCAGAAAGAGGAGGTTGATGTGAAGTCGACCTACACACAGAACACCAAGTCCATGTTGCAGTATCAGTATCACAGTGTCTTCTTCGTGGCCAGGAAACCCTCCTGACCGAGGGCTTACAGTCAAGCTTTCAAGAGTTATCTGCCCTTGAGTTGTTCAGATATTGTTTGTGCTAGGTTACCCGTTGAACAGACTACAGAGAAATGTGGAGTCAGGAGAACAGGAGGATATGAAGTTATCTGCCCTTGAGCTGTTCAGCCATTTTGTGGGCGTTTCCTATTGAGCAGACTACAGAGAAATGTGAGTTCAAGGAGACAGGATAGCATGAGGATATGACATGCAGGAGTGTGGATATGGTTCCTGGTTGAAAGAATAACTACACATTACAAGTTACAGCAATGAAATCAAACACCCTTCGGAGTCCACTTTAGAAGAGGAGCCGACCCGTGAAGATCCAGGGGTAGTATAGGTCTTCAGCAACCTATTCTTGCCGTAAAAGGCGACTAACTGGATCGGGTGGTCAGGCTTGCTGACTTGGTTGATTCATGTCTTCCAATTGCGTGGATCGATGATCATGATGTCAATCACTGGATTGTCTGGTCTGAACTCGATTATTTACACCTGCTGTCATATAGCTGAAATATAGCTGCGTGCAGCATTAAACAACAAACAAACAAACAAACAGAAAAGGTGCCTAGCCACCTGTGCTTGTTATGAGAAACAACTTGATGGATGGGCACGGAGGACTGGTTGACTTGGTTGGCTGTGTGTCATCTTGCCCTGACAACGTGGGACATTGCACATTGCCCACAGTAGTGACTAGAGTCCAGTTCTTGATACTGCTTGGAAGTATTTGTCCAAACCAGAAACAGATGCTTCTCAATCAGACAAAGACCACATGTTCTAGAAGTTGAAATTTATGAAGAAGGGAATTGATGTGTTTAATTTAAGTAACATTCTCAGACAAGATCACTTTCCCAAAATGTCCCACAATATTTCTAATTTAAGGAACCACCAACAGTTATTTTTCCTATACGACCACCATTTCATCCAGGTTGTTAATTATAGGAATGTGTTGCAGAAAACTAGCCCAAACTTGGCTTTTAGCATTTTTTTCAGTACATTCTAGTGTGTAGAAACTGAAACAATATGTTAAACCAGATATCTGTGCGTAAAAGAACCAACAAATAACCAACAAGAGCTATACAATCAACAAATGTATCACAAAATTAACTAGGTTTACAAATCGAAACAAATTACTGCACGACACTTACAATGGCAGTACACAATAGAGTGGTAGTACAATATTCAGTGATAGTATAAGACATGATGACATTGGTCAGCGTCAAATACAAATAGAGTACACAATAGAGTGGTAGTACAATATTCAGTGATAGTATAAGACATGATGACATTGGTCAGCGTCAAATACAAAAATACAGTGGTGATAATCAGTGATAATACTACATTCACCCATCGGCGACAGTGGTCATGCTTCCAAGATGAGCCTGGGCAGGGAATCGGGGGTGATGAGTGATCTTCACAAGAAAGCTGGTCTTGATGTAATGAAATGTGTGAGAGAGGAAGCATGCTCTTATCCCCTTACATACTGGCTGCTGGAAATTTCCCCACGGTGGCCTCACAACATAGAATATTCCACATGTTTCTATTACCCTCTGTCTCAATCCATGGTATTCCGGAAGTTTACACATGACACTAGCATCTAAACATAGTAACTTCCTCAAAACTGCTTTCATTAAACAGTACTTCATTCCTGACAACTTATCATTCTCCAAATACAATACAATGAATGTCAAAAGAAACATTGTAATACAGTTACAATCATTGTTTTACAAATAGAATACATGTCAGAGTAACGTCAATCACTGGTTTGTCTGGTCCAGTGTCAAATATTTACAGGGCGTCATCGTACAGCAGAAATATTGCCGAGTGAGGCTTCAAACACACAATGCATCATTGTTACCTGTCTTGTTGCTGTTGGCCTTGTGGAAACCCCATTCAAATAGGCTCTCACTTAAGAAAGGGTGTTAATATGGCAGGTATACGTTTGAGATATTCAGGTTATATACATCTCAAAAGCATGAGATTCATGCACATTGTACATTGTTCTTTTGAAGAGTTAAGAAATTATTAACCGTTTGTATGGTGTGGTTGAATGGTTATTACCTGCATAAACTGTGATAAATGTATATGACTGATAATGAAATAATTTATCAGAATGAATTATAATTTTAATGAGGATTAAATTTTATGTGAATTGTTTTGTCTCAGATTAATTGATGTTATCTGCTTTGCACAGATATAAAACACTGAACAAAATTGAATTTGTATGCAATAAGACAGTTTGTGTGACTTCAAATGTGTTATCAGGACAGATTTTCAGTTGCTGTAGCAAATGAAAATTGAATGGGGATCAGGTGGGCAGGAAGTTGAAAATACATCTCTTATTGTTTTGCATTGACTGGGATGTGGTGCTCTCTTCAGATGAGGGGGTAGAATAGGTCTTAAGCAACCCATGCTTGCCGTTAACACCGACTATGCTTGTTGTAACAGGCGACTGACGGGATCGGGTGGTCAGGCTCGCTGATGCATGTCATTACTCTCAATTGCGTGGATGCTATGATATTAATCACTGTATTTTCTGGTCCACACTCGATATTTACAGACCGCTGTCATATAGCTGGAATATTGCTGAGTGTGGTGTTAAACAACAAACCAACCAACTTTAGATGAGCATTTCATGTTATCTCGATTAGCAGTGTTACTACCTAATACGATGTCTCTGTAATTATAAGTAGTAAGTATCTTGTAATAAATGTTTTATTTGGGATAACACTTTCTTAGTAAAGTACAGATTCTCGGATCGTACTTTTTGGGTTTGAGTCCTATTCGGGATTCGAACCCACACTGGCAGAGGGAGAAACCTAATCGCCAGCACTCTGCCAGAGTGACGTGTGAGGTATTCGACCTTTGCTCACAATGACTGTCCTGATTATTTTTAGTATGACAAATATGTTGACATGTATATTTTATGTATAAATCATCCACTTGTCTTGCATGGTGTTGTTAATGTTTTTAATGTTTCTTTCTGTCAGTTATAGTTCTTTTATATGTAGATACAATACCCATCTGGAACCACTGAAAATGTGAAACGTTCATGACATTGAATGTCTTACACAAACACAATTTCTAAGCTGTTACGCTCTATCTTTCTACCCTTATGAGAAATGTGGACTTTTCCTGACAACTGGCGTGTGTCCCACCGGACAAAGCCATGGGATTTGTCTGTCCCATCACCATGGGGGATTTTTCCAAGATGGCGGTACTCCCAGTTGCATCCAAATGTATTATAAAGAGTTGTAGTGACTTCAAGTATTATTAATAACTTTAGTTTATATTTTTAAGATTGTGCAAACTCGGAACTACTTTTTAAATCTTTTTAATTACAAGGGCTGGTGAGACGTCTGTGAGTGTTGGTAGGAGACTTTATGTTTCAAGGTTTTACATTTGTGATGAACAATAAAGGATTTCCGGTAGATAACTACACAAAAAGTATATGATAAATGTTATATATTAAGTGTTGAGTGAAATTTAATCGAGTGCTGACTGACATGAAGGTAACGTCTGACTCATATTAATGTAGGTACTGACATGGTTAGCTGTCTTAACTTGAAGGGCGGTCGGGTAGCCTAGTTGGTTAAGGCGTTCGCTCGTCATGCGGAAGACCCGGGTTTGATTCCCGACATGGGTACAATGTGTTTAGCCCATTTCTGGTGTCCCCCGCAGTGATATTGCTGGAATATTGCTAAAAGCGTGTTAAAGCATACTCACTCACTCACTCACTCATTCACTTAAATTAACCAGTCGCCTATACGCCTCAATCAGAACAAAACGGGCATAAGTATAAACATGGACTTTCTTCAGGCGTCTTTTCAGGTTTTGCCTGTGGTTTCCCATTAGTGGCATTTAACAACAGTAACAAACGACACAATCACCTCGACCATGATAGAAATAGCCAGACATGGCCATGTCATAAGGGGTCTATGTCATCTGTTTATAGTTACGTCGGACGTTGTTGATAGTCATCATACTAAGGGTGAGGAATATCCTCTCAACTTTTCCAGACATCCTGTCAGTATCAGGCGCATCTCTGTGGTGTTGCCTCCATACACAGGTTGACGACACACGTCTGTAAACTGAAGTATATTTGCTGATAGATTACCTTTTTCAAAACAAAGCAGTTTGATGCCGCTTTTGCGAACTTACTCCTGTGCATTTCGCAAGGAATGCTGCTATCCTAAAGGTTTTTGGTTAGTAATAAAACTGTCATCAGTTCATCAGCAGTCACTAGGCCATGGTCAACAGACATGCCAATGTCCACCCCCTAATTCACAGGTCTCATCTCACTATAAACAAACAGCTAAACTCTAGCTTCATGGTGCTGATTAGCCTTGCTCCAAGTTTGAAGGATACATCTGTGGATGTATATTCATTCTATCCTTATATCGGGCAAGTCTAGATCAGCTGACAGTGCTCTGGTCTTTTACAGGGACAACTTCTTCATATTATTTCTATAATCTTGGAATTATTATTTAAACTAATAATCATTGCCTTAGAGACTTGTGTGAGTCGAGATGCTGATCTGCCCCATAAAACTCAACAAGTACAAAACTGGTTGATGCATGTCACTGTATACCAATTGCGTAGATCGATGCTTATGATATCAATCGCTGGCTTGTCTGCTCCAGACTCGATTATTTACAGACCGCCGTCATCAGAGAGTTTATTTTCCTCCAAGTTTCAGGCCATAGGCCATAGAACATACATGATATCAATAAAGTGTATGCATAAATACATGAAAGGAATAAAACACATAAGTAATATATCAATGAATTGTGAGTGACTCGCGAAATCTAAAAGCGTGGTAGATATATTTAGCAAGTTGTGTAATAGTGTATTTACCTTTTGAAGACATAAGATTTACAAATTTTTCAAGACCGCCATCATATATCTGGAATATTGCTGAGTGCGGCGTTAAACAACAAAAAAACTTCACAATCTATATGATTTAATTTAGAATTTTTTAAATTTAGTAAAATGCAAGAAAATGGTTGGTTCACATCTGACTGTCAGTTGCCATGCGTGCAACACCGTCAACATCTTGATTCATGATGGCTTTGCTCCATACCACGTCAGATAAGGAATATACACTTGTAAAGTGAAACTTGACTTTCAGTTGAAATAACATGCTAAAATGATTTGTGGTAGCGATAATGTTTTACAAATGTTTCCACAAAATTATCAAGTTATCGTTTACCTGTGCATAATGTTATATATTTCCTTCAACTGTAAATGCGAACCTTAGAGAACTACTCACTCTGGGCACATGCAGTGTACCTGATGTAGCTAGCTGATGTGGTCATCTGGTCAGAATACCCAGCGTACTCTACTGGGCCGTGACAGGCACTGGCTGTAAACAGGGCGGAGTTATGTTGTTGGAGAGATAAGGGTGGGGTATTATGTTACATGATTTGGCCCCTTTCTCTGCGAAATGCACAGGAGTCTAGATGGTACTGTTTCAATGTTGTGAGTGGGGCGGCCGGGTAGCCTAGTGGTTAAAGCGTTCGCTCGTCACGCCAGAGACCCGTGTTCGATTCCCGACATGGGTACAATGTCTAAAGCTCATTTCTGGTGTCCCCCGCAGTGATATTGCTGGAATATTGCTAAAAACGGCGTAAAATCATACTGACTCACTCATGGTTGTGAGCAACGCCTGTTTCCCTTACTGCTCCTGATACTTCTATGTCCCAAACTTATGGGATTGCCTAAAAGTCGGGCCGGGCCGGGTCAAGACGGGCCAAAGTGTTATTGGCTAATTATTTCATTATCGGCGATCATATCTACATATTATTGATGCAACATACACACAATCATGACACTACTGAACAATCACCAATCCAAAACGTGCAGCATAATTAAGTAATTCGGAGTAAATCACTTAAAAACTAGAAAGTGGAGCTATGTGTTAGCGTCGCTGATCTAGGTAACATGTAAAAGAGCAATCGTTAAACGAAATAGGATTTGACACGTATCAAATACTTCTAGCTATCGTGATACGAATTTCCATCTGTCGGCATAGCGTTTATATTATAGGAACGTACTATATTTAAGTAAATACCACTTTATAACGTCACTGTTCATCGTATTTAAAGCAGACACGTTGGTTAAAGTAGACCTCTTCTCCCTATACTCTCAACAGTCACACAGTTCGCTCCGACTTGGCCCGGGCTGTCAAAATCAACTTTAAACAGACAGATGTGTCTTCAAATGTGATTACCTCTATAGATTAGTGTTATATCTACATATACACCTCTTTATAATGTCACAGATCGCAGTATTTATAGAAAACAAGGGGCTCAAAGTGAAGCCCTTTTCCCTCTACATTCTCAACATAGTCTCTATCAGAAGTGTTTCGCTTGTGTTGGGTCCTGTTAAAATCAACTTAAACCTCACAGATGTATCATCAAATGGATTCACATCTATAGATTAGTATTATATCTACCTATACACAACTTTATAATGTCACAGATTGCAGTATTTATAGAAAACAAGGGGCTCAAAGTGAAGCCCTTTTCCCTCTACATTCTCAACATAGTCTGTATCAGAAGTGTTTGGCTTGTGTTGGGTCCGACTTGGCCCGGGCGGTCAAAATCAACTTTAAACGCAAGATGTATCTTCAAATGTGCTTAAATCTATAGGTTAGTGTTATATCTACCTATACACCAATTTATAATGTCCAGGTGTATCGCTTTTAAAGAAATCTGCGCCGTTAAAGTGAAGCATTTTTACTGTATTTTCTTAAAAAAATCCAAGTCAGAAATGTTCGGTCCGGCCTGGCCCGGGCTGTTAATATCAACTTAAACCTCACAGATGTATCTTCAAATGTGATTAAATCTATAGATTAGTGTTATATCTACCTATACACCAATTTATAATGTCACAGATTGCAGTATTTATAGAAAACAAGGGGCTCAAAGTGAAGCCCTTTTCCCTCTACATTCTCAACATAGTCTGTATCAGAAGTGTTTGGCTTGTGTTGGGTCCGACTTGGCCCGGGCGGTCAAAATCAACTTTAAACGCAAGATGTATCTTCAAATGTGCTTAAATCTATAGGTTAGTGTTATATCTACCTATACACCAATTTATAATGTCCAGGTGTATCGCTTTTAAAGAAATCTGCGCCGTTAAAGTGAAGCATTTTTACTGTATTTTCTTTAAAAAATCCAAGTCAGAAATGTTCGGTCCGGCCTGGCCCGGGCTGTTAATATCAACTTAAACCTCACAGATGTATCTTCAAATGTGATTAAATCTATAGATTAGTGTTATATCTACCTATACACCAATTTATAATGTCACAGATCGCAGTATTTATAGAAAACAAGGGGCTCAAGGTGAAGCCCTTTTCCCTCTACATTCTCAACATAGTCTCTATCAGAAGTGTTTGGCTTGTGTTGGGTCAATCTTGGCCCGGGCGGTCAAAATCAACTTTAAACGCAAGATGTATCTTCAAATGTGCTTAAATCTATAGGTTAGTGTTATATCTACCTATACACCAATTTATAATGTCCAGGTGTATCGCTTTTAAAGAAATCTGCGCCGTTAAAGTGAAGCATTTTTACTGTATTTTCTTTAAAAAATCCAAGTCAGAAATGTTCGGTCCGGCCTGGCCCGGGCTGTTAATATCAACTTAAACCTCACAGATGTATCTTCAAATGTGATTAAATCTATAGATTAGTGTTATATCTACCTATACACCAATTTATAATGTCACAGATCGCAGTATTTATAGAAAACAAGGGGCTCAAGGTGAAGCCCTTTTCCCTCTACATTCTCAACATAGTCTCTATCAGAAGTGTTTGGCTTGTGTTGGGTCAATCTTGGCCCGGGCGGTCAAAATCAACTTTAAACGCACAGATGTATCTTCAAATGTGACTAAATCTATAGATTAGTGTTATATCTACCTATACACCAATTTATAATGTCCAGGTGTATCGCATTTAAAGAAATCTGCGCCGTTAAAGTGAAGCATTTTTACTGTATTTTCTTAAAAAAATCCAAGTCAGAAATGTTCGGTCCGGCCTGGCCCGGGCTGTTAATATCAACTTAAACCTCACAGATGTATCTTCAAATGTGATTAAATCTATAGATTAGTGTTATATCTACCTATACACCAATTTATAATGTCACAGATCGCAGTATTTATAGAAAACAAGGGGCTCAAGGTGAAGCCCTTTTCCCTCTACATTCTCAACATAGTCTCTATCAGAAGTGTTTGGCTTGTGTTGGGTCAATCTTGGCCCGGGCGGTCAAAATCAACTTTAAACGCACAGATGTATCTTCAAATGTGACTAAATCTATAGATTAGTGTTATATCTACCTATACACCAATTTATAATGTCCAGGTGTATCGCATTTAAAGAAATCTGCGCCGTTAAAGTGAAGCATTTTTACTGTATTTTCTTAAATAAATCCAAGTCAGAAATGTTCGGTCCGATCGGCCCGGGCTGTTAAAATCAACTTCAACCTCACAGATGTATCATCAAATGGATTCACATCTATAGATTAGTATTATATCTACCTATACACCACTTTATAATGTCACAGATTGCAGTATTTATAGAAAACAAGGGGCTCAAAGTGAAGCCCTTTTCCCTCTACATTCTCAACATAGTCTGTATCAGAAGTGTTTGGCTTGTGTTGGGTCCGACTTGGCCCGGGCGGTCAAAATCAACTTTAAACGCAAGATGTATCTTCAAATGTGCTTAAATCTATAGGTTAGTGTTATATCTACCTATACACCAATTTATAATGTCCAGGTGTATCGCTTTTAAAGAAATCTGCGCCGTTAAAGTGAAGCATTTTTACTGTATTTTCTTAAAAAAATCCAAGTCAGAAATGTTCGGTCCGGCCTGGCCCGGGCTGTTAATATCAACTTAAACCTCACAGATGTATCTTCAAATGTGATTAAATCTATAGATTAGTGTTATATCTACCTATACACCAATTTATAATGTCACAGATCGCAGTATTTATAGAAAACAAGGGGCTCAAGGTGAAGCCCTTTTCCCTCTACATTCTCAACATAGTCTCTATCAGAAGTGTTTGGCTTGTGTTGGGTCAATCTTGGCCCGGGCGGTCAAAATCAACTTTAAACGCACAGATGTATCTTCAAATGTGACTAAATCTATAGATTAGTGTTATATCTACCTATACACCAATTTATAATGTCCAGGTGTATCGCATTTAAAGAAATCTGCGCCGTTAAAGTGAAGCATTTTTACTGTATTTTCTTAAAGGGGCACTGATCTAACGCAATTCCACGGACTGGTTGTTGCCTTTGTTATTGTTTTTTCCCCCGTGAGTACCCGGATGAAACGCAACGCAACTGAGCGTGACCAGAGACTGGGCTACCGTCTACAAGGACAGCTAAATAAACTTGGAGGCTGGAGGCAATATTTGTTTTACGCATTTTTGCATAGACACTGATTGGTTAACTGTGATCTATAAAGATTTCGACAAAGGGCGCATGTTAATTAATTTCTTCAGCCTAAACAAACAGACAAAAAGAACGGCGGAGCTCATCGGATGTCGTCATTTGGAAATACCCCAGATGGTTATAGTTTAATACTAAAAAATATCTATGCAGTGAAAGCATTTTCGGATTTCGGATTGCGTCGATAATACGATTACTACTCCCTTGTTGTCATCCACGTTTTCTCGTATAACCCTACACTTGTGTATTTGTCGTCATTCACTCATTCATGCTCAGTTAATGAATTTATTACAGGTACAATTAGTGGTAGCACCACTTAGATTACCTGACAAAGGTTCCCATTTGGCATTTATTGTGTCTGGAGTAATTATTCAATCTAAATCCAGGTTTGAAGTGAGGTGAAATGTGTGTTATGTAATATGCACGTGGCAGACCAGCAAGAGGTGAATGATCAGTTGATTTACTTTTTTTTGTAAATCAACGGATCGTTCCTAGTCATCAAAGGATTAACAGAAAATACGTTGATTGATTAATCACTGTTATCTTGCACAGTGGATATGTCAAAAGTGAGTGTTTACGTGTCTAGGTTTACTAAAACAAAGGGAATACACTCATATCATGGCGTGAAGTGCCGATGTAAAAACAACATACTTTGTTCAAAGGGTTAACTGATAATACGTTGATTGATTGATCATTGTTATCTATCACTCAATGGATTTTTTAGGAACCGTGAACGTTATGAAAATAGTTGTCACGTGGGCTTTCTCAGCCGACCCTTGAGACTTGACACCTATGTGAAACACCTGAAACAATCCAAGTGATCAGTTGAGAAACGAACACGGGTTATAATATCCCGAAACGATATATATCTTTCAAAATATTTGATTGTTACAGAGACACGTGATATCGAATAAGTTTCTTTGTACAGCTGCAGACGAGTGGGATATTGTTCCTTTGTGTGGATATTCACGGATACGTTCCTCGAACAAGGAAGCTGCCTAAAATTTATACACATAAATTTGGTAGGTTGCAATTATGGTATTTGCATTTTGTTTTCCTTCATTTGAACCGATTCGTTCTTGTTTCTCTACGTCTTGGTTGAAATTCTTCAATGCGCGATAGACGTTGTTTTCACAGGTCTTTTCCTTTGTAAGCGTGTATATATTACCGTCAATTTGTAAAATGTGATTCTCTCCGGCAATTTATAAAATGTGTAAATATTTCAGTCATTTTGACTAAAAAATCTGTCCCGATTGATTAAGACGATCAAAAGGGCCTACAAACATCACAACAGATTATTATGTAGTTTTAGAACCCAAACAACATAGAAATGTACTTTTCAACGTAACATTTTCAGTCTCTCTTGGTGATGTCATTAAACATCAAAATGTTTGGAATTCGTTATCATAATAATACAGTCACTTTGTAAAATAACTGAATATTTAGACGTTTAATAAATTTGAAAATGTTACACATTTTGACAGAAAAAAAATATACACACTATAAAAAAGCAATGCTCAGGTGAAATATTTACTTTGTGTTCCAAGTCAAAATAGTGTAAACGAAAATCGCAAAATTACCAAGCAAGTGACTTATCAAAACTTCCTCACCATTACCGATGCTACCCACAAAGATACCTACATTTCCTTATTATCTCGAAAACTGTATTTCATTTTGTTGATCAATGTGACCATACGCCCTTATTACTACCCATAAACGTGACTGATGCGCTTACGAATTGCGCAGCAGAGGTCGCGAACTAGTCTAGATTTCTGCTATACATCCGGGTACTCACTGGGAAAAAACAATAACAAAGGCAACAACCAGTCCCGGGGAATTGCGTTAGATCAGTGCCCCTTTAAATAAATCCAAGTCAGAAATGTTCGGTCCGATCGGCCCGGGCTGTTAAAATCAACTTAAACCTCACAGATGTATCATCAAATGGATTCACATCTATAGATTAGTATTATATCTACCTATACACCACTTTATAATGTCACAGATTGCAGTATTTATAGAAAACAAGGGGCTCAAAGTGAAGCCCTTTTCCCTCTACATTCTCAACATAGTCTCTATCAGAAGTGTTTGGCTTGTGTTGGGTCCGACTTGGCCCGGGCGGTCAAAATCAACTTTAAACGCACAGATGTATCTTCAAATGTGACTAAATCTATAGATTAGTGTTATATCTACCTATACACCAATTTATAATGTCCAGGTGTATCGCATTTAAAGAAATCTGCGCCGTTAAAGTGAAGCATTTTTACTGTATTTTCTTAAAGGGGCACTGATCTAACGCAATTCCACGGACTGGTTGTTGCCTTTGTTATTGTTTTTTCCCCCGTGAGTACCCGGATGAAACGCAACGCAACTGAGCGTGACCAGAGACTGGGCTACCGTCTACAAGGACAGCTAAATAAACTTGGAGGCTGGAGGCAATATTTGTTTTACGCGTTTTTGCATAGACACTGATTGGTTAACTGTGATCTATAAAGATTTCGACAAAGGGCGCATGTTAATTAATTTCTTCAGCCTAAACAAACAGACAAAAAGAACGGCGGAGCTCATCGGATGTCGTCATTTGGAAATACCCCAGATGGTTATAGTTTAATACTAAAAAATATCTATGCAGTGAAAGCATTTTCGGATTTCGGATTGCGTCGATAATACGATTACTACTCCCTTGTTGTCATCCACGTTTTCTCGTATAACCCTACACTTGTGTATTTGTCGTCATTCACTCATTCATGCTCAGTTAATGAATTTATTACAGGTACAATTAGTGGTAGCACCACTTAGATTACCTGACAAAGGTTCCCATTTGGCATTTATTGTGTCTGGAGTAATTATTCAATCTAAATCCAGGTTTGAAGTGAGGTGAAATGTGTGTTATGTAATATGCACGTGGCAGACCAGCAAGAGGTGAATGATCAGTTGATTTACTTTTTTTTGTAAATCAACGGATCGTTCCTAGTCATCAAAGGATTAACAGAAAATACGTTGATTGATTAATCACTGTTATCTTGCACAGTGGATATGTCAAAAGTGAGTGTTTACGTGTCTAGGTTTACTAAAACAAAGGGAATACACTCATATCATGGCGTGAAGTGCCGATGTAAAAACAACATACTTTGTTCAAAGGGTTAACTGATAATACGTTGATTGATTGATCATTGTTATCTATCACTCAATGGATTTTTTAGGAACCGTGAACGTTATGAAAATAGTTGTCACGTGGGCTTTCTCAGCCGACCCTTGAGACTTGACACCTATGTGAAACACCTGAAACAATCCAAGTGATCAGTTGAGAAACGAACACGGGTTATAATATCCCGAAACGATATATATCTTTCAAAATATTTGATTGTTACAGAGACACGTGATATCGAATAAGTTTCTTTGTACAGCTGCAGACGAGTGGGATATTGTTCCTTTGTGTGGATATTCACGGATACGTTCCTCGAACAAGGAAGCTGCCTAAAATTTATACACATAAATTTGGTAGGTTGCAATTATGGTATTTGCATTTTGTTTTCCTTCATTTGAACCGATTCGTTCTTGTTTCTCTACGTCTTGGTTGAAATTCTTCAATGCGCGATAGACGTTGTTTTCACAGGTCTTTTCCTTTGTAAGCGTGTATATATTACCGTCAATTTGTAAAATGTGATTCTCTCCGGCAATTTATAAAATGTGTAAATATTTCAGTCATTTTGACTAAAAAATCTGTCCCGATTGATTAAGACGATCAAAAGGGCCTACAAACATCACAACAGATTATTATGTAGTTTTAGAACCCAAACAACATAGAAATGTACTTTTCAACGTAACATTTTCAGTCTCTCTTGGTGATGTCATTAAACATCAAAATGTTTGGAATTCGTTATCATAATAATACAGTCACTTTGTAAAATAACTGAATATTTAGACGTTTAATAAATTTGAAAATGTTACACATTTTGACAGAAAAAAAATATACACACTATAAAAAAGCAATGCTCAGGTGAAATATTTACTTTGTGTTCCAAGTCAAAATAGTGTAAACGAAAATCGCAAAATTACCAAGCAAGTGACTTATCAAAACTTCCTCACCATTACCGATGCTACCCACAAAGATACCTACATTTCCTTATTATCTCGAAAACTGTATTTCATTTTGTTGATCAATGTGACCATACGCCCTTATTACTACCCATAAACGTGACTGATGCGCTTACGAATTGCGCAGCAGAGGTCGCGAACTAGTCTAGATTTCTGCTATACATCCGGGTACTCACTGGGAAAAAACAATAACAAAGGCAACAACCAGTCCCGGGGAATTGCGTTAGATCAGTGCCCCTTTAAATAAATCCAAGTCAGAAATGTTCGGTCCGATCGGCCCGGGCTGTTAAAATCAACTTAAACCTCACAGATGTATCATCAAATGGATTCACATCTATAGATTAGTATTATATCTACCTATACACCACTTTATAATGTCACAGATTGCAGTATTTATAGAAAACAAGGGGCTCAAAGTGAAGCCCTTTTCCCTCTACATTCTCAACATAGTCTCTATCAGAAGTGTTTGGCTTGTGTTGGGTCCGACTTGGCCCGGGCGGTCAAAATCAACTTTAAACGCAAGATGTATCTTCAAATGTGCTTAAATCTATAGGTTAGTGTTATATCTACCTATACACCAATTTATAATGTCCAGGTGTATCGCTTTTAAAGAAATCTGCGCCGTTAAAGTGAAGCATTTTTACTGTATTTTCTTAAAAAAATCCAAGTCAGAAATGTTCGGTCCGGCCTGGCCCGGGCTGTTAATATCAACTTAAACCTCACAGATGTATCTTCAAATGGATTCACATCTATCGATTAGTATTATATCTACCTATACACCACTTTATAATGTCACAGATTGCAGTATTTATAGAAAACAAGGGGCTCAAAGTGAAGCCCTTTTCCCTCTACATTCTCAACATAGTCTCTATCAGAAGTGTTTGGCTTGTGTTGGGTCAATCTTGGCCCGGGCGGTCAAAATCAACTTTTAACACACAGGTGTATCTTCAAATGTGCTTAAATCTATAGATAAGTGTTATATCTACCTATACACCAATTTATAATGTCCAGGTGTAGCGCATTTAAAGATATCTGCGCCGTTAAAGTGAAGCATTTTTACTGTATTATCTTAAAAAAATCCAAGTCAGAAATGTTCGGTCCGACCTGGCCCGGGCTGTTAAAATCAACTTAAACCTCACAGATGTATCTTCGAATGTGATTAAATCTATAGATTAGTGTTATATCTACCTATACACCAATTTATAATGTCACAGATTGCAGTATTTATAGAAAACAAGGTGCTCAAAGTGAAGCCCTTTTCCCCTCTACATTCTCAACATAGTCTGTATCAGAAGTGTTTGGCTTGTGTTGGGTCCGACTTGGCACGGGCTGTCAAAGTCAACAGATGTATTAACATGTATACAAAGTGAAGCATTGTTTCGCTTTAGCCAAAATTCACCATAACCTTATAGATTTAAACGTTGTATATATATATCATTTTAACTGTAACCTTTTGATTGAAATCCTATTCTTTTGTAAAGGAAAATAACTTACACGTTTAGAGGCCTCCCAATCGTAAATCCTTGGTAGAAAACGATAGACAAGGTAGACGTTACCCATAAAATTGTGTCTACCTTGTCATCCGTCAACTTCAACAAAGAGAAAACAAATGTTTCAACTGTTAGATGCATGGACGTAACACATCCTTCGATCATTGTAGTGGTCAGTTTACTGACCCGGTGTGTTGACATTTGTCATCAGCAGGTTGTCAGTTACTGACCATACCAAACCACACCACGTGTTTGTGTCTACGTAAACATACCAATTGTGTTTTTTAGATCACAGACCCCTACGTATGAAATGAGTCCTTTAAAATTGAAAGAAACGCCGGAAAGGATTATTCCAAATACTGAGATACTGGCAGGCTGCGTAGACGGGGCGTAGTTGTTGGCATCTAATTGTGTCACTATTAGTACGATGCATGTACTACATGCCATTCCACTTCCCGTTATTAGTTATACAATATTAATAATTCCAAAATAAGTGAGTAAATGCTTTTGACTTCCCCATTCTCGAGATTAATCTAAGCTTGTATACCTTGTTTGATCTCATTGTAGTGTAAGTTTTGCAGCTATGTTGCTGAATAAATTGTAACTTAAGCTGTTTATTCCAACAACAGATAACGTGTGTTGAAGTCTTGGCACGTTTATATGTAGTCATAAGCTATGATCTTTAGTCAAACGTGTTTTGAATTTATAAGAAATGTAAAAAAACACTATTTCAAGACTCACACATGTTCCTTTTTTATGCTGATTCAGAAAACGCAACATTCATATTCATATTTATTGTAATGTGAATTTTAAACATGTGATTTAACTTTCTCAATTATGTTTTGCCATTTTACGCAATATTTGTTCTTACATCAGGTGTAGACACTTACGGTTTCTTTCCCGAACTCAATTATAATCTCAGACGATAACTAAACTGTAATTAGGAATATACCGATGCGGGTTGAGAATGCATTTACAAAACTGATTCACATGTACTCATAAAACAAACGCATAATATTTCCAATTGAGAATTATTCGTAACGTACTACTGGTTAACACATGTGAACACATCTCAATGTTGAAGATTATCGTGAACTGTTAGTATTTGTACTTACATCTGAGGTACCACTTAGGGACCAGGTTTTCGTACCTTAACATATGCACATGTACATCTTTTTTTGCAAGAAAAACACTTCCTGCATCCGAAGTTGATAATATTAATGTTTGGTTTCACAGTTCAAGCATCGTCTCACAATACGCTAATTTGATTATTCGATTATACTGGAGAAACGTTTTTGCCTTACTTCAAGTCTTGTGTCTCATCGATCCTTCTCATTGCGTCCGTATATGCACGTTAAGTGTGGATTTAATCCAAATTACACCTGTACCCAGCTTGCTTAATTGCCCCTTGCTTAATTGCAATCAAGTAGGTGTTGCGTAATCAATCAACCATTTGCCCTTAATTAGCTGTCTTGAGCTGTAGTTAATAGCAGACCGTTTCATTGATAACTTATGCATTTGGTGAGGCTAATTAACAAAACCCATTTATTTTCTTTTGAACTTACGTTAACATGTTTGTCCTAAAATGCTTCCAGTATACTTTTGTAAGCTATGATAGTGTCGTGTCCCTCGCAAATACGAAATAAAGTTATAACATATCGCCATATTGGTATGAAAGATACTATTCCATAAAACATACTATCACTGGCCACTGACAAACATTAGCAGTATTAGAATAAGTTAGTGAGTGAGTGAGTACAGTTTTACGCCGCTTTCAGCAATATTCCAGCAATATCACGGCGGGGGACACCAGAAATGGGCTTCACATATTGTACCCATGTTGGGAATCGAACCCGGGTCTTCGGCGTGACGAGCGAACGCTTTAACCACTAGGCGACCTGACTGCCCTATTAGAATAAGAAACATAATTAAATACAGTATGACGTATAAGCATACAGAAAACTAAGAGAGCCCAAATTACTTCAGGTTTCTGTACTGTACTTACTTACTTACTTACTTTGGAGATTTAACGTGCGCTTTCCGACTGATGCGTATTTCGCACACGGTGTACTGTACTTGGGTTTACCTCCTTTTGCATCCTGCGTATCATTCTACCCGTCGGATCGACTTGACCCGGGTGGTTAATCATCTTTTAAAAACATCACGACTGTAAAAACAAAGTTCCTAGATATATATAGAACTTTAATTTACGGCGTCTTTTAACCATCACGGCCATAATACTGAGTGGTCCAAGTCAGGTTCAGGAGAAGTGTGTTTTCACAGTACGAGCTTTGTCGGAAATGGCTGCTCGGAGATGCAGCATGTATTCTCGCGGTATGGCAGATTACAACTGTCTCAGATAATCCTGTTTTCCTAAACACACAGATAATAGAAGCATTAAGCAGGGTTGAGGGAGAGGTTTATCCTGAAATCCAAAGTGTCTCACCTTACCTTCTCCAAGTGTTACCCTATATAAGTGACGAGGTAGCGCACTGACATCCAAAGTGGACTGCAAGCCCTCCAAAACAAAAATACCAAAAACCGACCTAAATTAATAAATCAAATACTTAAAAGCCTCCAACGACCTAACTAAGGCAGGCAAACAAATAACCTTCTTGTGGATACCCGCCGACGTAGGAATATACGGTAATGAAAACGCCGATAAAGCAGCTAAACTATCCCTCAAAATCCCAGAAATAAGCTTAAACTTACCCATCTCAAAATCAGAAATTAAAAGTGTAAACAAGCAAAAAATGGCATAACCTATATCAAAACTCAAATAGCCAAATCAAAAAAGTGCTCAACGAACCACTAACCAAACCAAAAATTCTCCATCCATCCAAAAAAACGACAGAGTAATCACTAAACTCCAAACAGGACACGACAACCTAAATAACCACCTAAAATTGTTTTAAAAACACACTACAGGTAACTGCCCACACTGCAAACAACCAGAAACCCCAGAACACGCACTCATCCACTGCACATACTACCTAACACATCGAACCGCATTACAAACCACCCTCAATCTAAACAAGGCTCTAACTCTAGAAGCAATACTAAACCCACAAAATAAACTAGAAAACTTCAAGGCCTTAGGCGTATTCTTAATCAAAACGGAACTAATAAAACGCATCTAAAAACACAATAACCTACCAAATCAAAATCACATAAACAAAGAAACATCCACCATACCCAGCTCCCTTAGTTCTCCTCCCCAATCCCATCGGCATCTATTCCAAATCTCAAAATTCCCAAATTCTATATAAGCAACCCCTAAAACCCCCCTCTTGGGTTGCACAGACCACTTTCGCCCCTTTCGGAAACACATTAAATGGCCTGGCCGGGCCCGTGTGCGAAATACGCATCAGTCGGATCGCACGTTAAATCTCCAAAGTAAGTAAGTAAGTAAGTAAGTAAGTAAGCACTGACATCCTATTCCAAATATCGATCACGATCAGAAATGACTGCAATACTCGTTGGCGACTCTTTGGTCAAATATCTTGGACGGTACACTGAGAGAGAAGACATAGTTACGAGATCTCTGTCAGGAGCCAAGGTGGCTGACGTCCCCGATCTCCTCTGGGACATTGAGAGGTTTAAGGTAGGAGACGTCTTCATATCATATTTAAGCAGTTAAAGGAAGTAACATTTTGCACATTATGAGGACTGTTCCACGCACGTACTAATGAATAATCAGTCATCATAAACTCACCCCAATGATAATTGAAACCGGTTTGGATAGTTGATACAGACACTGTGTGATAAAACATATTTCCAAAAACCTACCTTACGTTTGGGTTTCAGTGAAAGATACATCTGAAGTGACCGTTATTTTAACATTGTTTTCAGTTCGTCTTTGTCCATGTTGGGATAAATGACTTGGCTTACATGCCCAGAGCGCCGAGACAAGTCTTGGACGACTTCATCAAGCTGCTCGGCTGTTTAAGGGAACGGAACCCACGGTATGTCATATCATCTCCTGTCATACACAATCCTATATTTGCATGTAAATTACCGGCTTTTGAGCTGACTTCGCAATGCATCATCACACATAGTCCATAACGTCAGATGACAACATGTTTTTATGGAGTTGTGGTATTCCTTTCCGGAGTCACCCCGAGGGATCGGAACCGGTGGCGCCAGGGCCAGGGCATTTCAAACCACGATGCCCTGAACATAAAAGCCTACGCCCTAAACAAAGGTCTAAAACACCTTTTTGAAGCGGAGCGACTCACGTATGTTGGACACCCTGAATTTATGTCTTAGTGCGGAAGGACTTTCTCGCGCATTATGGCCTACATTTACGTCCAGCAGGTCAAAAACAGCTGGCATCAGACCTGATCCGTGCTCTTGCTGTGGTATGTTTTTTTAAAAGAATTATTGTTTCATAGTATTTCATAGTGGTGTATAGGTAGATATAGTACTAATCTATAGATGTGAATCCATTTGATGATACATCTGTGAGGTTTAAGTTGATTTTAACAGCCCGGGCCAGGTCGGACCGAACATTTCTGACTTGGATTTTTTTAAGAAAATACAGTAAAAATGCTTCACTTTAACGGCGCAGATTTCTTTAAATGCGCTACACCTGGACATTATAAATTGGTGTATAGGTAGATATAACACTAATCTATAGATTTAAGCACATTTGATGATACATCTGTGCGTTAAAAGTTGATTTTGACCGCCCGGGCCAAGGCGGATCCAACACAAGCCAAACACTTCTGATAGAGAGACTATGTTGACAATGTAGAGGGGAAAAGGGCTTCACTTTGAGCCCCTTGTTTTCTATAAATACTGCAATCTGTGACATTATAAAGTGGTGTATAGGTAGATATAATACTAATCTATAGATGTGAATCCATTTGATGATACATCTGTGAGGTTTAAATTGATTTTAACAGCCCGGGCCGATCGGACCGAACATTTCTGACTTGGATTTATTTAAGAAAATACAGTAAAAATGCTTCACTTTAACGGCGCAGATTTCTTTAAATGCGATACACCTGGACATTATAAATTGGTGTATAGGTAGATATAACACTAATCTATAGATTTAGTCACATTTGAAGATACATCTGTGCGTTTAAAGTTGATTTTGACCGCCCGGGCCAAGTCGGACCCAACACAAGCCAAACACTTCTGATACAGACTATGTTGAGAATGTAGAGGGAAAAGGGCTTCACTTTGAGCCCCTTGTTTTCTATAAATACTGCAATCTGTGACAATATAAAGTGGTGTATAGGTAGATATAATACTAATCTATAGATGTGAATTCATTTGATGATACATCTGTGAGGTTTAAATTGATTTTAACAGCCCGGGCCAGGTCGGACCGAACATTTCTGACTTGGATTTTTTTTTAGAAAATACAGTAAAAATGCTTCACTTTAACGGCGCAGATTTCGTTAAATGCGATACACCTGGACATTATAAATTGGTGTATAGGTAGATATAACACTAACCTATAGATTTAAGCACATTTGAAGATACATCTTGCGTTTAAAGTTGATTTTGACCGCCCGGGCCAAGTCGGACCCAACACAAGCCAAACACTTCTGATACAGACTATGTTGAGAATGTAGAGGGAAAAGGGCTTCACTTTGAGCCCCTTGTTTTCTATAAATACTGCAATCTGTGACATTATAAAGTTGTGTATAGGTAGATATAATACTAATCTATAGATGTGAATCCATTTGATGATACATCTGTGAGGTTTAAGTTGATTTTAACAGGACCCAACACAAGCGAAACACTTCTGTTAGAGACTATGTTGAGAATGTAGAGTGAAAAAGGCTTCACTTTGAGCTCTGTGTTTTCTTTAACTACTGAAATATGAGACAATAAAGTGGTAAATAATTAGATGTAATACTAGTCTTTAGATATAAATAATGTTAGGAACTTTAGAAGTGCTTGGACAGTTATTAACACGTGTCGTGTCAGTCTTTTGACATTCGCGAATATCCACTTCCAGAAAACATCCTGTGTTGGTTTAACACGAATTAGTAAAGGTTAATTACCTTAACACGTTAATTAATGAAAGAAGAGTAGTCAAAACACTGTCGTTTCCTGCCCAGGACATCACACCCCTACACGCTAAGGTCGGTGAGAAGCATTCTAATCAAAGAATACACAGTCAAGACGCTGACTTTTCTACGAGACTCACGGTATGTAGTCATAATCATCAGTTAATTACATTGTTGAAGGTGCATTTTTATTCAAACTCAATTAAATGAGCAAAACTATACGTTTGTGGACATTTGAGATCTGCCTAGATATGCGCGTTTCGTTTTATTATTCTGCAATCCATTTTTAGTATTACCCGACTTTTCTTGGCCCGACTTTTAGGCAATCCCCAAACTTATTTCTTCAACTCATCTAGGCAACGTGCGGACTCCTGGTTTTGGTTGTGATTTTTTTGCCTTGAGCATGGACAGTGCTGAAGATTTTTGCAAGACCACTACCTCTTTGATGAGACCTGTGAAGATCCGAGGTAGAATAGGTCTTCAGCAATCCACGTATGCTGTCGGGTGGTCAGGCTCGCTAACTTGGTTGATGCATGTCATCGATCGATTGCGTGGAGTTAGTATACTGTTTCTGAGTTGGGCATTCATGTTAAACTGTGACATGGTATCTCAGGGGGCTAGCACTGTAAATCGGAATCAGTCCGGACTAGTACAAGCAGCCAAACACACACGTGCATGCACTTCGCTATATAAGTGCAATAATCTTGGACGCGACGTTAATCCCCATTTCACCTCACCTCACCCCATTACATACGATCAGATGCTAATGGTATGTGTGTGTGCCCCTGGTGCAGTCCCAGGTGGCATTTGTGCTGGGGGGACTCTGTCTCCACTTTGTCTTTCATTATTAGAACACAGCGGGACGAGTATAACAGCGTAGAAACTGTGCACACTGTATAGCTATTGTCCCATGCTTTTACGTTTGTAAAGTGACTCTATCGATCTCAACCTGACAATAAAAGGCGCATTGTTTATTTCTACTGACGTAAGCAGTGTTGTGTGACTGCCAGCACATACGGGTATCTGTCGGGTACTTCCCTGTCGTACAGAGTGACCCGTAACAGCCCTACCCTCATCTTAATATCTTGGTGGTGTTTGTGTTTGCAAACATGTTTTTGAATCGGAATCTAAGCTTTAATTGTTATTGATCGCGAGAAAGCCCAAGACAGTCCACAGTCGAAGGTTGTATTCAAACATCAACTTAAAACCAGCAAATCCTTTTTGTCGATGTTGAATTTCGATAGCATACAAAAGTTCAAGTATGAATGTACACGTTGCTTCACTCGTCTCACTCCACTCGCCTCACTCGATAGATTGAAATACACTCGTTGTAACAAGTAGCCAACGTGGAGTCGTTAAGTAATCTCCATGTCAGACCAGTTGGAGACACAGGTGTTCGTCCTTGTAGCTTTGAAATCTCGTCTGTATTACGACATACACGACACGTAGCATATCAGATTCATATGATACACTGCTGTAAGCAGGTCACGACGTTGATCATTTGCAGCAGTTGTGTTGTCACGCTACCTAGAACATGAATAGGCAAGAGAGGTATACAGCAGAACATGTACCAGGTTTGTTTGTTGCCGCACTCGGCAATATTCCAGCTATATGACGGCGGTCTGTAAACAATCGAGTCCGGACCAGACAATCCAGTGATTGACTTCATGAGGATCGATCTACGCAATTGGGAAAAGATGACGTTGACCCCATTTCACCTCACCATAATCATACAAATTCTCATTCCACGATTCCGACTATATCAAAATTATGTGTTTATGAATCACTATGCCCAAGCTGCTTGTTGGATTATTAACATTCACGTATCACGTTGTGTTAACTTTCAGTCTTAAAAATACGAGGCGTGTTCATTAAAGATTTCCCCTGATCCACTTCCGATGGACCTAGTGGAATGAAACTTGGCATAGGTATTAGTCTTTCTCCACATAGGAACCACCAAGAGTTACACACTTCTCCCATCGTTTTATGCAACTATGGAGACATCGCTTGTAAAAGCCCTCATTTTGCGTCTCAAACCAGGACTTGACTTCAGAAATCAGTGTTTCATCATCTGTGAAACGTTTTCCCTTCAAAAATGACTTCATGGTTGGAAAGAGGTGGAAGTTATATGGTGCAATGTCAGGAGAGTAAGGATGATGTGGACGGATTTCATTGCCACAGGACCGGCAACATGAGAGTTGTGTACTGGAGCATTGTCTTTGCAGGAGACGGACACCCTTGGTCAGCATGCCACGCCTCTTAAGCTTGATAGCGTCCCGCAATTTCCGCAGCGGTGAAGCATAGTGTGGAAGTCCTATTCAGTCCTATTCAGTACCGACCCGACCCGAGTACCCGTCACAGCCCTACCCTCATCTTAATATCTTGGTGGTGTTTGTGTTTACAAACATGTTTTAAAATCAGAATCTAAGCTTTCATTGTCATTGATCACGAGAAAGCCCGCACACTATTGCCAGGCTCTCCTTGACAAGGCAGTCGAAGGTTGTATTCAAACGTCAACCTACAACCAGCAATGCCTTTTTGTCAATGTTGAATGTCGATGGCATGCAAAGTTCAAGTAGGAATGTACACGTTACTCGACTCGTGACCCGTGAAGATTCCGGGGTAGAATAGGTCTTCAGCAACCCATGCTTGCCGTAAAAGGTGACTATGCTTGTCGTATTAGCTAAACCCTAAGTGGGCCCCATCCTTAAATGGGCCCCAGCCAAAGACATGAGGGGAGATAACTCTGACGAGTATGCTGCTGGCTGGAAGCACATGGCTTCAGCCACACTCCTGTACACAGCTACACTTCCAGTGAATAAACACACTTAACAAACGAAGACATCTTTGTCATATCACCACATGGTGTCAGAAGAAGGATTTTGTCATGGCAAGCTTTCAAATAACTCCTCCTGAGCAATTTGATTTCTCTAACACAGAGGGATGGACAAGATGGATCCGTCGATTCGAGCGGTATCGCATCACCTCCAAGCTTGCTACAAAAGACCAAGAAACCCAAGTAAATCAGCTCATATACCTGATGGGAGCAGAAGCTGATGACATTTTGCCGACTTTCACTCTCTCTGAAGAGGAACAGACGAGCTATACTATTGTCAAAGCTAAGTTTGATCAGTACTTTTCTGTTCGTCGAAATGTCATATTTGAGCGAGCTAAATTTAACCAGCGTGTACAGAGAGATGGTGAACCAGTTGATAGTTTCATCACAGATCTCTATTCTCTTGCAGAAAACTGTAATTATGGTGCACTTCATGATGAGATGATTTGAGACAGAATTGTCGTTGGAATCCGTGACCTCAAATTATCAGAAAAACTTCAGCACGACTCTGAATTAACATTACAGAAAGCTGTCACGAGTGCCAGACAATCTGAAATTATCCACAAGCAGCAACCTGTGATTCGAGGCAATGTGTCTTTGAATACAGCAAGTGGAAATTCAAGAGTTGAAGAACTTGTCACTCCTAAAGGCAAAGGCAAGAAACCTCGTGGCAAAACTAAGCCCAAGACTTCACCTCGTCCATTTTTTAACAATGCAAAGCCTAAACCCACATGTTCATACTGTGGTAGAGATTCACACCCAAGAGCAGAATGTCCTGCAACCAGGTCAACCTGTCGGAAATGTCGTAAAGTTGGACACTGGGATGTAGTATGCAGGAGTCAACGGTGGGGTCTATCTGAGATTCGTCTCGAACAAGGGTCTAACAATGAGTGTACCAACGAGCAGGAATATGCTTTTCTTGGTTCCATTAGTGCTGATAGTGAAAGCTCTGATCCATCACGGCCTTGGCTTGTAAATCTTGAGGTTAACTCACGACTAGTTCGTGACTTTAAGATTGACACGGGTGCTGACGTCACCGTAATTCCCTATGACCTTTATGTGTCTAAGCCTTTTCCAAAACTTCAGCAAAGTGGCAAGAGACTGTATGGTCCAGCTAACTCTAGTTTGTATGTTGTTGGAAAATTCAGAGCAAAACTTAAAACTGTGTACGGTGATGTTGTGACTGAGCAGAACATATATGTCGCCAGAGGTCTTACTCGTTCTCTGCTGGGTAGACCCGCAATTCAAGCTCTCAACCTTGTCAGCCGCATTGATAGCGTTGTTGGGGACAAATGGAAAGACATGTTTCCCAAACTGTTCACTGGGCTAGGAAAGATGGAAGGTGAATATACTATCAAGCTCAAAGAGGATGCTAAGCCTTTCTCTATCTCATCACCCAGACGTGTGCCTCTACCTCTCATGAAGAAAGTGAAACAGGAGCTCCAATCAATGGAAAGCAGTGGTGTCATATCTAAAGTGGACTGTCCTACCGACTGGTGTGCTGGTATGGTGGTCGTCCCAAAATCTTCAGAGAAGGTCAGAATATGTGTTGATCTGACTAAATTGAACGAGTCTGTGAGGAGAGAATATCACCCTCTTCCTGCTGTGGATCACACACTCAGTCAGTTGAGTGGAGCTAAAGTGTTCACAAAACTAGACGCAAACTCTGGATTCCACCAGATTCCATTATCCACAGATTCCTCACTACTTACCTGTTTCATCACACCCTTTGGCCGGTATTGTTTTAACCGCCTACCTTTTGGCATCTCGTCAGCACCAGAACATTTTCAGAAAAGAATGCAACAGGTTCTGGAAGGTCTAGATGGAGTTGTGTGCCAGATGGACGATATCCTGATTCATGGTCATGATGAAAGCGAACATGATCAGCATGTAGCGGCAGCCTTGAGCAGATTGCGTGATGCAGGCATAACACTTAATCTGGAGAAGTGTCAGTTTTCAAAGAATAAAGTGAAGTTCCTTGGACACATAATTGACAGCACTGGCATTTATGCAGACCCAGACAAAATTCATGCTATTACCAGGATGAGCGAGCCACAGAAAGTCTCTGATATCAGGACATTTCTCGGTATGGTTAATCAGCTGGCAAAGTTTGTACCCAATCTTGCATCTAAAACACAACCTCTTCGCGAACTCCTTGTCAAGGACAGAGCTTGGGTCTGGGAGGAACCACAGCGTTCTGCGTTTCAGTCTATCAAGGACCAACTGACATCTGCTCCAGTACTCGGACATTATGATCCAAATGCGGAGACTTGTGTTTCAGCCGATGCTTCCTCATTTGGATTGGGGGCAGTGATCTGTCAGAAAGACTGCAGTGGAGTATATAAAGCAGTAGCCTACTGCTCTAGATCAATGACGGACACAGAAAGGCGCTACGCACAAGTGGAAAAAGAGGCGTTGGCAATTACCTGGGCTTGTGAACGTTTTCGTGACTACCTGCTAGGTAAACAGTTTCACATAAACACTGACCACAAACCACTTCTTTCTCTGTTGGGAAACAAGAGCTTGGACCAATTGCCACCTCGCATACAGCGATTCAAGATGCGCCTCATGGCCTATTCCTATACTATATCACATGTACCAGGGAAACAGCTTTGTTCAGCGGATGCACTCTCTAGAGCGCCGACGGATATTCCACTCTCAAGCCAAGAGTCTTGTCTTCTGAGGGACACAAATATCTATGTTGATTCTGTTCTTGCTACATTACCTGCAACAGATCAACGACTGGATGAGATACGTCTCAAACTACGTGAAGACCCGGTATGTGAACTCATAATGAAATACTGTACTGATGGATGGCCAAAATACACATCTCTGCCGGACTGTGCACGAAACTACTGGCCATATCAAGGGGATCTCACTGTAGTAGATGGGCTACTCATGATGGGAGTAAGACTGGTAATTCCAGCTTGCATGAGAATTGAAATTCTTGACATTTTGCATTCTTCTCACCAAGGTATTACTAAGTGCAGGGCGCGAGCAAATGAGTCAGTTTGGTGGCCAGGCATCAGCACACAGATAGAACATGTAGTTAGGGGTTGTCATACATGTGCGCGATTCCGACCAAACCCACCTGAACCTCTGAGATCTTCAGAAATTCCATCTCGCCCATGGAGTAAAGTGGGGACAGACCTATTTGAACTGGATTCCATACCATACTTACTTGTAGTGGACTACTACTCAAAGTATATTGAGATTGCAAAACTTGACAGTACTACCTCTGCAAGTGTGATAAACCATCTGAAATCTATTTTCACAAGACACGGTATTCCGGACATTGTGATTTCGGACAACGGTCCACAGTACTCGTCCTATGCTTTTCAGAAATTTTCTGAGACCTATTGCTTCACTCATATCACAAGTAGCCCGAGGTACCCACAAAGTAATGGTGAGGCAGAGAGAGCAGTTCAAACTGTGAAGCAACTTTTGAAGAAATCATCTGATCCTTACATGGCACTCCTCACCTATAGGAGTACACCGTTACAAAATGGATTCAGCCCTTCTCAGCTCTTGATGGGACGCAACTTGCGGACAACTCTCCCAGTTCATACATCTCAACTTCAGGCTAATCAACCATCTTCACAGGAAGTGAAGTCGTCGTTTACCAAAATCCAACAGCGTCAAAAATCGAACTATGACTCTCGTCACAGATCACGCATTCTTCCCCAGGTGAAGGAGGGAGATACAGTGCTTGTTAATGACAGTGGATTCATCAGAGAAGGTCAAATCCACAAGGAGGCTGAAACTCCAAGATCATTCTACATCAAGGCAGGTGATAGCATTCTGCGCAGGAATCGTAGACACCTCACTCCTGTACCAGGAAAGCAGCCAACAAACACAGACGCCAGGTCACAGCCCTTGAATGTCTCGTCTGGTGTACCATCAAGTGTGCAGCGTGACATTCCACCTGATGTGACTCTGACCAGATCCGGAAGGGTTTCAGTTAAACCTGACAGACTTGATTTGTAGAAAAATGAATAGTAGTCAGTTAAGAAACATGATTGTTTCATGTTAGTCGTTAACAGTTCAGTAGATTTAAATCTACATTGTGTTTGATTTCAGTAAAAGACACTGAGGTTCAAATGTATGTTTACTCCAAAAAAAATGGAAAGGACATTATTATTTGTGATGTATAGTTCAGCATCAACAGTTATTCTTTTATTACTAGTTTTAACTTGCTTTTGTGCTTAACAAAGGGAGATGTGGTATTAGCTAAACCCTAAGTGGGCCCCATCCTTAAATGGGCCCCAGCCAAAGACATGAGGGGAGATAACTCTGACGAGTATGCTGCTGGCTGGAAGCACATGGCTTCAGCCACACTCCTGTACACAGCTACACTTCCAGTGAATAAACACACTTATCAAACGAAGACATCTTTGTCATATCACCACAACTAACAGATCTGGGTTGTCAGGCTCGCTGACTTGGTTGAAGCATATCATCGATCCCAATTGCGTGTTCGATGTTCATAATGTCAATCACTGGATTGTCTGGTCCAGACTCGATTATTTTACAGACCGCCGTCATATAGCTGGAATATTGCTGAGTGCGGCGTAAAACAACAAACCCAAACCAAAAAAACCCACTCGCCTCTCCCGATGGATTTAAATACACTCGTTGTGATATGAATTGTATCCAACGTGGACTCGTTTAGTTATCTCCACGTCAGACCGTATTCTGATACACATGTTGGTCCTGGCAGCTTTGAAATCACGCCTGTTTTACAACATACACAAGATTTTGATTGACATGTTGCGTGTTGAATGCATATGCATATAATCGAGTCTGGACCAGACAATCCAGTGATTGACATCATGAGGATCGATATTGGGATACAACGATGATGACGTTAAACCCTATTCAACCTCACCATAATCATACGAATTCTCATTCTCAGAGTTCATTCTACGATTCCGACTATATGATAATCTTGTGTTTATGAATCAGCAAGCTGCATGCTTGTTGGTTTATTTACATTCACTTATCACGTTGTGTTAAAATACAACCCCGTTTTTTTAAACTAGCTATACCGGCGCTTTCTATATATAATTTTGCATTCATGTCTCACTCGTATATATGTATGAGTGAGTGAGTTGGGTTTAATCCCGCTTTTACCAGTATTCCAGTTATATTTACGGCGCGTCACCTTAATGTGGGAGGAAAACCCGAAGGTCTCATGAAACCCACGAGCACGGGTATGGCGCTGACAAACCTAGAATCATAATTGGGGCGAACCGGGATTCGTACCCACATAGGTTTCTGGCGTGTCCAAGGGACGCAACTCTGCACATCGCATTGCGCCGCCTTAGACGACTGGGCCACCAGTGCCCCCAATATATATATATATATATATATATATATATATATATATATATATATGAACTAGTTCTCGTCGCTATATGGATGAAATAATGCCGATGCGTCGTTAAATTTTAACTCACTCACTCACTCACTATATCGACGCTTGGTTGACAAAACACTCCCACAGCACAGCGGGACGATTATAACAGCGTGTAAACTGTGCACACTGTAGAGATATCATTGTCCCATGCTGTAACCCGACAACACCAGGCGCACTGTTTATTTATAGCGACAAAAGCAGTTGGACTGCCAGCACATACGGGTATCTGACACTCCCCTGTCCTAAAGACTTGTGCGCAGAAATACAGTTCAGTTACAAGTACGACTGAGGACCTTGATGTTGTCGAGAGCCACAGGTAAATTAGAAACTTTTGATTTGTACTCTTGTAGATTAATGCAGAGGCTTAAGAACGCGCTGTATTAAACATTATTTTGTATATTGTGGAGCGTTGCCAGTTAATTTCCTGTCCATATGCGAAATTACTATATACTAGTATATATATGAAATCTGCATCTGGTTTACAATACATACTGGTATCTTTCTTATATAACAATCCAGTAAATTTCTGGTGAGTTACATATCCCTTCATTACATTACCCTTTTCGCGAACATCTGGTGTCATCACTGATTTTCAGCGACCCATCGAAATGTGTGTTACGGCTATTTTGCCTTTTAGATCCAATGGATAATCGATACTTATTCCCTCGCGTTGACTTTTTATATTATGATAAAGTTATTAGAAGCCATAGTATATACGTAAATAAATCGTTTCATTTTCCTAAAAATCACACAAATGTACATATGCATATTAGTTATACACATGATTTGCTTTGATATTTAAAAAATAAAGTTCACGAAAATGCTGCAAAAAATAGTTTTAATGAACAAAACGCATGAAATTTTTTGTCTCTTCATCCTGACTCAGTTTTTCTTTCTCCCAAATATTAAATTGTCGGCCCCTTAATGGTTATAGCTAACGATGTCTCAAACAATATAATAATATGTCTGATGTAATTAAAATTCTGTGGAGTCGACGTTATATATTGAAGTTACAAAATTATCTACGTTCTTTGACACAACTACACAATAAGTATATAAAAAATACCATATTTCAAGTGTCGAGTGAAATATGTTTTTATGAGAGTGAATGCAACTTAGTGTTCACCTTGGAAGCGTTCATGTTTCTAGGTTTGTCAGCACCATACCCGTGCTCGTGGGTTTCACCAGACCTGCATCACTTTGGGCGTTCCTCCCACATTAAGCTGACGCGCCATGATGTAACTGGAATACTGTTAAAAGCGGTCTAGAGTCTAGATGGGACTGTTTCAATGTTGTGAGCAACGCCTGTGTCCCTTACTGTCCCTGATACTTCCATGCCCCAAACCTATATCTTCAACTCATCCAGGCAACATGCGGATTCCTGGTTTGTGTGGTGATGTTTTAGCCTTGAGCATGGACAGTGCAGAACGTCCAAGATATTTGCAAGACCACTACCTCTTTGATGGATACGACCTCCGTATACTGCCAGGCCGCTACTTGTGATAAACTGATGACCCAACGTGGTGATGACAGCTGGATGATAAGACGTTCCCGAAAATAAAGTGCCAAGACGGTCTTTCCACTTTCATTCATTAAATAGAGACCGCCTCTGTTGTCGACTGTGCTTGTCGCAAGAGGCTAACGGGTTTGGGTGGTCAGGCCCGCTGACTTGGTTGTTGCGTGGATCGATGCTCATGATGTCAATCATTGGATTGTCTGGTCCAGACCGCCATCATATAGCCGAAATATATTGATGGGTGCGGCGTTAAACAACAAACAAAGACACATCATTAGACGACGGGACATATGGATATACATGAACAAATGAGCCATTTGAAATTCCACCAAACGCGAGGAGATATACACAGTATCAAAACCAGTCAGAGGATCTGCATGTCAAAAAACCCACCCGACCAGGCCCGTCATCAACTTCTAGTTCTTCAACCACAATAGGTTGACGCAGTTGAGAGCGGAAGTCTTTTGGTAAGGACAACATGATGACATAGCATCGTCCATCACATTGAATACCACTTCGTGCATCCCCCACCGAAAACGTTTCGACTGGTTTGTTTTAGTAAGTCTGTCCAAATCCGGATCTTTACTTCATATGCCTTAGGGAATGGTGTTTCTTACCACCAACCACAGGGGAGATTCCATTTGACATTTTATCGGGATTGCCTAAAAGTCGGGCCGGGCCGGGCCAAGACGGGCCAAAGTGTTATTGGCTAATTACTTAATTATCGGCGATCATATCTACATATTAGTGATGAAACATACACTCACGACACTACTGAACAATCACCAATCCAAAACGTGCAGCATGATTAAGTAATTCGGAGTAAATCACTTAAAAACTAGAAAGTGGAGCTATGTTAGCGTCGCTGATCTAGGTAACATGTAAAAGAGCAATCGTTAAACGAAATAGGATTTGACACGTATCAAATACTTCTAGCTATCGTCATACGAATTTCCATCTGTCGGCATAGCGTTTATATTATAGGAACGTACTATATCTAAGTAAATACCACTTTATAACGTCACTGTTCATCGTATTTAAAGCAGACACGTTGGTTAAAGTAGACCTCTTCTCCCTATACTCTCGACAGTCACACAATTCGCTCCGACTTGGCCCGGGCTGTCAAAATCAACTTTAAACAGACAGATTTATCTTCAAATGTGATTACCTCTATAGATTAGTGTTATATCTACATATACACCACTTTATAATGTTACAGATCGCAGTATTTATAGACAACAAGGGGCTCAAAGTGAAGCCCTTTTCCCTCTACATTCTCAACATAGTCTCTATCAGAAGTGTTTGGCTTGTGTTGGGTCCGACCTGGCCCGGGCGGTCAAAATCAACTTTAAACTCACAGATGTATCTTCAAATGTGATTAAATCTATAGATTAGTGTTATATCTACCTATTCATCAATTTATAATGTCCAGGTGTATCGCATTTAAAGAAATCTGCGCCGTTAAAGTGATGCATTTTTACTGTATTTTCTTAAAAAAATCCAAGTCAGAAATGTTCGGTCCGACCTGGCCCGGGCTGTTAAAATCAACTCAAACCTCACAGATGTATCTTCAAATGTGATTAAATCTATTGACCAGTGGTATATCTACCTATACACCAATTTATAATGTCACAGATCGCAGTATTTATAGAAAACGAGGGGCTCAAAGTGAAGCCCTTTTCCCTCTACATTCTCAAAAGAGTCTCTATCAGAAGTGTTTGGCTTGTGTTGGGTCCGACTTGGCCCGGGCGGTCAAAATCAACTTTAAACGCACAGATGTATCTTCAAATGTGATTAAATCTATAGAGTAGTCTTATATCTACCTATACACCAATTTATAATGTCCAGGTGTATCGCATTTAAAGAAATCTACGCCGTTAAAGTGAAGCATTTTTACTGTATTTTCTTAAAAAAATCCAAGTCAGAAATGTTCGGTCCGACCTGGCCCGGGCTGTTAAAATCAACTCAAACCTCACAGATGTATCTTCAAATGTGATTAAATCTATAGTCTAGTGTTATATCTACCTATACACCAATTTATAATGTCACAGATCGCAGTATTTATAGAAAACATGGGGCTCAAAGTGAAGCCCTTTTCCCTCTACATTCTCAACATAGTCTCTATCAGAAGTGTTTGGCTTGTGTTTGGTCCGACTTGGCCCGGGCGGTCAAAATCAACTTTAAACTCACAGATGTATCTTCAAATGTGATTAAATCTATAGATTAGTGTTATATCTACCTATACACCAATTTATAATGTCCAGGTGTATCGCATTTAAAGAAATCTGCGCCGTTAAAGTGATGCATTTTTACTGTATTTTCTTAAAAAAATCCAAGTCAGAAATGTTCGGTCCGACCTGGCCCGGGCTGTTAAAATCAACTCAAACCTCACAGATGTATCTTCAAATGTGATTAGATCTATAGACCAGTGTTATATCTACCTATACACCAATTTATAATGTCACAGATCGCAGTATTTATAGAAAACGAGGGGCTCAAAGTGAAGCCCTTTTCCCCTCTACATTCTCAAAAGAGTCTCTATCAGAAGTGTTTGGCTTGTGTTGGGTCCGACTTGGCCCGGGCGGTCAAAATCAACTTTAAACGCACAGATGTATCTTCAAATGTGATTAAATCTATAGATTAGTGTTATATCTACCTATACACCAATTTATAATGTCCAGGTGTATCGCATTTAAAGAAATCTACGCCGTTAAAGTGAAGCATTTTTACTGTATTTTCTTAAAAAAATCCAAGTCAGAAATGTTCGGTCCGACCTGGCCCGGGCTGTTAAAATCAACTCAAACCTCACAGATGTATCTTCAAATGTGATTAAATCTATAGTCTAGTGTTATATCTACCTATACACCAATTTATAATGTCACAGATCGCAGTATTTATAGAAAACATGGGGCTCAAAGTGAAGCCCTTTTCCCTCTACATTCTCAACATAGTCTCTATCAGAAGTGTTTGGCTCGACTTGGCCCGGGCGGTCAAAATCAACTTTAAACGCACAGATGTATCTTCAAATGTGATTAAATCTATAGATTAGTGTTATATCTACCTATACACCAATTTATAATGGCCAGGTGTATCGCATTTAAAGAAATCTGCGCCGTTAAAGTGAAGCATTTTTACTGTATTTTCTTTAAAAAATCCAAGTCAGAAATGTTCGGTCCGACCTGGCCCGGGCTGTTAAAATCAACTTAAACCTCACAGATGTATCTTCAAATGTGATTAGATCTATAGACCAGTGTTATATCTACCTATACACCAATTTATAATGTCACAGATCGCAGTATTTATAGAAAACATGGGGCTCAAAGTGAAGCCCTTTTCCCTCTACATTCTCAACATAGTCTCTATCAGAAGTGTTTGGCTTGTGTTTGGTTCGACTTGGCCCGGGCGGTCAAAATCAACTTAAACCTCACAGATGTATCTTCAAATCTGATTAAATCTATAGATTAGTGTTATATCTACCTATACACCAATTTATAATGTAACAGATTGCAGTCTTTATAGAAAACAAGGTGATCAAAGTGAAGCCCTTTTCCCCTCTACATTCTCAACATAGTCTCTATCAGAAGTGTTTGGCTTGTGTTGGGTCCGACTTGGCACGGGCTGTCAAAGTCAACAGATGTATCAAATGTATTAACATGTATACAAAGTGAAGCATTGTTTCGCCTTAGCCAAAATTCACAATAACCTTATAGATTTAAACGTTGTATATGTCATTTTAACTGTAACCTTTTGACTGAAATCCTATTCTTTTGTAAAGGAAAATAACTTACACGTTTAGAGGCCTCCCAATCGTAAATCCTTGGTAGAAAACGATTGACAAGGTAGACGTTACCCATAAAATTGTGTCTACCTTGTCATCCGTCAACTTCAACAAAGAGAAAACAAATGTTTCAACTGTTAGATGCATGGACGTAACACATCCTTCGATCATTGTAGTGGTCAGTTTACTGACCCGGTTTGTTGACATTTGTCATCAGCAGGTTGTCAGTTACTGACCATACCAAACCACACCACGTGTTTGTGTCTACGTAAACATACCAATTGTGTTTTTTAGATCACAGACCCCTACGTATGAAATGAGTCCTTTATAATTGAAAGAAACGCCGGAAAGGATTATTCCAAATAATTAGATACTGGCAGGCTGCGTAGACGGGGCGTAGTTGTTGGCATCTAATTGTGTCACTATTAGTACGATGCATGTACTACATGCCATTCCACTTCCCGTTATTAGTTATACAATAATTATAATTCCAAAATAAGTGAGTAAATGCTTTTGACTTCCCCATTCTCGAGATTAATCTAAGCTTGTATACCTTGTTTGATCTCATTGTAGTGTAAGTTTTGCAGCTATGTTGCTGAATAAATTGTAACTTAAGCTGTTTATTCCAACAACAGATAACGTGTGTTGAAGTCTTGGCATGTTTATATGGTGTCATAAGCTATGATCTTTAGTCAAACGTGTTTTGAATTTATAAGAAATGTAAAAAAACACTATTTCAAGACTCACACATGTTCCTTTTTTATGCTGATTCAGAAAACGCAACATTCCTATTCATATTTATTGCAATGTGAATTTTAAACATGTGTTTTAACTTTCTCAATTATGTTTTGCCATTTTACGCAATATTTGTTCTTACATCAGGTGTAGACACTGACGGTTTCTTTCCCGAACGCAAATTATAATCTCAGACGATAACTAAACTGTTATTAGGAATATACCGATGCGGGTTTAGAATGCATTTACAAAACTGATTCACATGTACTCATAGAACAAACGCATAATATTTCCAATTGAGAATTATTCGTAACGTACTACTGGTTAACACATGTGAACATATCTCAATGTTGAAGATTATCGTGAACTGTATTTGTACTTACATCTTTTTTTGCAAGAAAAACACTTCCTGCACCCGAACTTGAGTTGATAACATTAATGTTTGGTTTCACAGTTCAAGCATCGTCTCACAATACGCTAATTTGATTATTCGATTATACTGGAGAAACGTTTTTGCCTTACTTCAAGTCTTGTGTCTCATCGATCCTTCTCATTGCGTCCGTATATGCACGTTAAGTGTGGAATTAATCCAAATTACACCTGTACCCAGCTTGCTTAATTGCCCCTTGCTTAATTGCAATCAAGTAGGTGTTGCGTAATCAATCAACCATTTGCCCTTAATTAGCTGTCTTGAGCTGTAGTTAATAGCAAACCGTTTCATTGATAACTTATGCATTTGGTAAGGCTAATTAACAAAACCCATTTATTTTCTTTTGAACTTACGTTAACATGTTTGTCCTAAAATGCTTCCAGAATACTTTTGTAAGCTATGATAGTGTTGTGTCCCTCGCAAATACGAAATAAAGTTATAACATATCGCCATATTGGTATGAAAGATACTATTCCATAAAACATACTATCACTGGCCACTGACAAACATTAGCAGTATAAGAATAAGTTAGTGAGTGAGTGAGTACGGTTTTACGCCGCTTTCAGCAATATTCCAGCAATATCACGGCGGGGGACACCAGAAATGGGCTTCACACATTGTACCCATGTTGGGAATCGAACCCGGGTCTTCGGCGTGACGAGCGAACGCTTTAACCACTAGGCGACCCGACCGCCCTATTAGAATAAGAAACATAATTAAATACAGTATGACGTATAAGCATACAGAAAACTAAGAGAATCCAAATTACTACAGTTTCTGTACTGTACTTGGGTTTACCTCCTTTTGCATCCTGCGTATCATTCTACCCGTCGATCGACTTGACCCGGGTGGTTAATCATCTTAAACATCACGACTGTAAAAACAAAGTTCCTAGATATATATAGAACTTTAATTTACGGCGTCTTTTAACCATCACGACCATAATACTGAGTGGTCCAAGAAGTGTGTTTTCACAGTACGAGCTTTGTCGGAAATGGCTGCTCGGAGATGCAGCATGTATTCTCGCGGTATGGCAGATTACAACTGTCTCAGATAGTCCTGTTTTCCTAAACACACAGATAATAGAAGCATTAAGCAGGGTTGAGGGAGAGGTTTATCCTGAAATCCAAAGTGTCTCACCTTACCTTCTCCAAGTGTTACCCTATATAAGCAGCTAAACTATCCCTCAAAATCCCAGAAATAAGCTTAAACTTACCCATCTCAAAATCAGAAATTAAAAGTGTAAACAAGCAAAAAATCACAAAAAAATGGCATAACCTATATCTAAACTCAAATAGCCAAATCAAAAAAGTGCTCAGCAAACCACTAACCAAACCAAAAATTCTCCATCCATCCAAAAAAATCGACAGAGTAATCACTAAACTCCAAACAGGAAACACAAACCTAAATAACCACCTAAAAATTTAAAAAACACACTACAGGTAACTGCCCACACTGCAAACAACAAGAAACCCCAGAATACGCACTCATCCACCGCACACACTACCTAACACATCGAACCGCATTACAAACCACCCTCAATCTAAACAAGGCTCTAACTCTAGAAGCAATACTAAACCCACAAAATAAACTAGAAAACTTCAAGGCCTTAGGCGTATTCTTAATAAAAACGGAACTAATAAAACGCATCTAAAAACACAATAACCTACCGAATCAAAATCACATAAACAAACAAACATCCACCATACCCAGCTCCCTTAGTTCTCCTCCCCAATCCCATCGGCATCTATTCCAAATCTCAAAATTCCCAAATTCTATATAATCAACCCCTAAAACCCCCCTCTTAGGTTGCACAGACCACTTTCGCCCCTTTCGGAAACACATTAAATGGCCTGGCCGGGCCCGTGTGCGAAATACGCATCAGTCGGAAAGCGCACGTTAAATATCCAAAGTAAGTAAGTAAGCACTGACATCCTATTCCAAATATCACGATCAGAAATGACTGCAATACTCGTTGGCGACTCTTTGGTCAAATATCTTGGACGGTACACTGAGAGAGAAGACATAGTTACGAGATCTCTGTCAGGAGCCAAGGTGGCTGACGTCCCCGATCTCCTCTGGGACATTGAGAGGTTTAAGGGAGGAGACGTCTTCATATCATATCTTTTAGCAGTTAAAGGAAGTAACATTTTGCACATTATGAGGACTGTTCCACGCACGTACTAATGAATAATCAGTCATCATAAACTCACCCCAATGATAATTGAAACCGGTATAGATGTTAATCCATTTGATGATACATCTGTGTGTTTAAAATTGATTTTGACTGCCCGGGCCAAGTCGGACCGAACACTTCTAACAGGGATTCTCTCAAGAAAATACAGTAAAAGAGCTTGACTTTAACGGCCCAGTTTTCTTTGAATGCGATATACTGTGACATTATAAAGTGGTATATGGGTAGATATAACACTAATCTATAGATTTAATCACATTTGAAGATACATCTGTGCGTTTAAAGTTGATTTTGACCGCCCGGGCCAAGTCGAACCAAACACAAGCCAAACACTTCTGATAGAGACTATGTTGAGAATGTAGAGGGAAAAGGGCTTCACTTTGAGCCCCATGTTTTCTATAAATACTGCGATCTGTGACATTATAAATTGGTGTATAGGTAGATATAACACTGGTCTATAGATTTAACCACATTTGAAGATACATCTGTGCGTTTAAAGTTGATTTTGACCGCCCGGGCCAAGTCGAACCAAACACAAGCCAAACACTTCTGATAGAGACCATGTTGAGAATGTAGAGGGAAAAGGGCTTCACTTTGAGCCCCATGTTTTCTATAAATACTGCGATCTGTGACATTATAAATTGGTGTATAGGTAGATATAACACTTATCTATAGATTTAATCACATTTGAAGATACATCTGTGCGTTTAAAGTTGATTTTGACCGCCCGGGCCAAGTCGAACCAAACACAAGCCAAACACTTCTGATAGAGACCATGTTGAGAATGTAGAGGGAAAAGGGCTTCACTTTGAGCCCCATGTTTTCTATAAATACTGCGATCTGTGACATTATAAATTGGTGTATAGGTAGATATAACACTTATCTATAGATTTAATCACATTTGAAGATACATCTGTGCGTTTACAGTTGATTTTGACCGCCCGGGCCAAGTCGGACCGAACCTTTCTGACTTGGATTTTTTTAAAGAAAATACAGTAAAAATGCTTCACTTTAACGGCGCAGATTTCTTTAAATGTGATACACCTGGACATTATAAATTGGTGAATAGGTAGATATAACACTAATCTATAGATTTAATCACATTTGAAGATACATCTGTGCGTTTACAGTTGATTTTGACCGCCCGGGCCAAGTCGGACCCAACACAAGCCAAACACTTCTGATAGAGACTATGTTGAGAATGTAGAGGGGGAAAGGGCTTCACTTTGAGCCCCTTGTTGTCTATAAATACTGCAATCTGTGACATTATAAAGTGGTGTATAGATAGATATAATAATAATCTACAGATGTGAATCCATTTGATGATACATCTGTGAGGTTTAAGTTGATTTTAACAGCCCGGGCCAGGTCGGACCGAACTTTTCTGACTTGGATTTTTTTAAAGAAAATACAGTAAAAATGCTTCACTTTAACGGCGCAGATTTCTTTAAATGCGATACACCTGGACATTATAAATTGGTGAATAGGTAGATATAACACTAATCTATAGATTTAATCACATTTGAAGATACATCTGTGCGTTTAAAGTTGATTTTGACCGCCCGGGCCAAGTCGGACCCAACACAAGCCAAACACTTCTGATAGAGACTATGTTGAGAATGTAGAGGGGAAAAGGGCTTCACTTTGAGCCCCTTGTTGTCTATAAATACTGCAATCTGTGACATTATAAAGTGGTGTATAGGTAGATATAATACTAATATATAGATGTGAATCCATTTGATGATACATCTGTGAGGTTTAAGTTGATTTTAACAGCCCGGGCCAGGTCGGACCGAACATTTCTGACTTGGATTTTTTTAAAGAAAATACAGTAAAAATGCTTCACTTTAACGGCGCAGATTTCTTTAAATGCGATACACCTGGACATTATAAATTGGTGAATAGGTAGATATAACACTTATCTATAGATTTAATCACATTTGAAGATACATCTGTGCGTTTAAAGTTGATTTTGACCGCCCGGGCCAAGTCGGACCCAACACAAGCCAAACACTTCTGATAGAGACTATGTTGAGTATGTAGAGGGAAAAGGGCTTCACTTTGAGCCCCATGTTTTCTATAAATACTGCGATCTGTGACATTATAAATTGGTGTATAGGTAGATATAACACTAGTCTATAGATTTAATCACATTTGAAGATACATCTGTGCGTTTAAAGTTGATTTTGACCGCCCGGGCCAAGTCGAACCAAACACAAGCCAAACACTTCTGATAGAGACCATGTTGAGAATGTAGAGGGAAAAGGGCTTCACTTTGAGCCCCATGTTTTCTATAAATACTGCGATCTGTGACATTATAAATTGGTGTATAGGTAGATATAACACTGGTCTATAGATTTAATCACATTTGAAGATACATCTGTGCGTTTAAAGTTGATTTTGACCGCCCGGGCCAAGTCGAACCAAACACAAGCCAAACACTTCTGATAGAGACTATGTTGAGAATGTAGAGGGAAAAGGGCTTCACTTTGAGCCCCATGTTTTCTATAAATACTGCGATCTGTGACATTATAAATTGGTGTATAGGTAGATATAACACTAATCTATAGATTTAATCACATTTGAAGATACATCTGTGCGTTTACAGTTGATTTTGACCGCCCGGGCCAAGTCGGACCCAACACAAGCCAAACACTTCTGATAGAGACTATGTTGAGAATGTAGAGGGGGAAAGGGCTTCACTTTGAGCCCCTTGTTGTCTATAAATACTGCAATCTGTGACATTATAAAGTGGTGTATAGATAGATATAATAATAATCTACAGATGTGAATCCATTTGATGATACATCTGTGAGGTTTAAGTTGATTTTAACAGCCCGGGCCAGGTCGGACCGAACTTTTCTGACTTGGATTTTTTTAAAGAAAATACAGTAAAAATGCTTCACTTTAACGGCGCAGATTTCTTTAAATGCGATACACCTGGACATTATAAATTGGTGAATAGGTAGATATAACACTAATCTATAGATTTAATCACATTTGAAGATACATCTGTGCGTTTAAAGTTGATTTTGACCGCCCGGGCCAAGTCGGACCCAACACAAGCCAAACACTTCTGATAGAGACTATGTTGAGAATGTAGAGGGGAAAAGGGCTTCACTTTGAGCCCCTTGTTGTCTATAAATACTGCAATCTGTGACATTATAAAGTGGTGTATAGGTAGATATAATACTAATATATAGATGTGAATCCATTTGATGATACATCTGTGAGGTTTAAGTTGATTTTAACAGCCCGGGCCAGGTCGGACCGAACATTTCTGACTTGGATTTTTTTAAAGAAAATACAGTAAAAATGCTTCACTTTAACGGCGCAGATTTCTTTAAATGCGATACACCTGGACATTATAAATTGGTGAATAGGTAGATATAACACTTATCTATAGATTTAATCACATTTGAAGATACATCTGTGCGTTTAAAGTTGATTTTGACCGCCCGGGCCAAGTCGGACCAAACACAAGCCAAACACTTCTGATAGAGACTATGTTGAGAATGTAGAGGGAAAAGGGCTTCACTTTGAGCCCCATGTTTTCTATAAATACTGCGATCTGTGACATTATAAAGTGGTGTATAGGTAGATATAACACTAGTCTATAGATTTAATCACATTTGAAGATACATCTGTGCGTTTAAAGTTGATTTTGACCGCCCGGGCCAAGTCGAACCAAACACAAGCCAAACACTTCTGATAGAGACCATGTTGAGAATGTAGAGGGAAAAGGGCTTCACTTTGAGCCCCATGTTTTCTATAAATACTGCGATCTGTGACATTATAAATTGGTGTATAGGTAGATATAACACTGGTCTATAGATTTAATCACATTTGAAGATACATCTGTGCGTTTAAAGTTGATTTTGACCGCCCGGGCCAAGTCGAACCAAACACAAGCCAAACACTTCTGATAGAGACTATGTTGAGAATGTAGAGGGAAAAGGGCTTCACTTTGAGCCCCATGTTTTCTATAAATACTGCGATCTGTGACATTATAAATTGGTGTATAGGTAGATATAACACTAATCTATAGATTTAATCACATTTGAAGATACATCTGTGAGGTTTAAGTTGATTTTAACAGCCCGGGCCAGGTCGGACCGAACATTTCTGACTTGGATTTTTTTAAGAAAATACAGTAAAAATGCTTCACTTTCACGGCGCAGATTTCTTTAAATGCGATACACCTGGACATTATAAATTGGTGTATAGGTAGATATAACACTAATCTATAGATTTAATCACATTTGAAGATACATCTGTGCGTTTAAAGTTGATTTTGACCGCCCGGGCCAAGTCGGACCCAACACAAGCCAAACACTTCTGATAGAGACTATGTTGAGTATGTAGAGTGAAAAGGGCTTCACTTTGAGCTCTGTGTTTTCTTTAACTACTGAAATATGAGACAATAAAGTGGTAAATAATTAGATATAATACTAGTCTTTAGATATAAATAATGTTAGGAACTTTAGAAGTGCTTGGACAGTTATTAACACGTGTCGTGTCAGTCTTTTGACATTCGCGAATATCCACTTCCAGAAAACATCCTGTGTTGGTTTAACACGAATTAGTAAAGGTTAATTACCTTAACACGTTAATTAATGAAAGAAGAGTAGTCAAAACACTGTCGTTTCCTGCCCAGGACATCACACCCCTACACGCTAAGGTCGGTGAGAAGCATTCTAATCAAAGAATACACAGTCAAGACGCTGACTTTTCTACGAGACTCACGGTATGTAGTCATAATCATCAGTTAATTACATTGTTGAGGGTGCATTTTTATTCAAACTCAATTAAATGAGCAAAACTATACGTTTGTGGACATTTGAGATCTGCCTAGATATTCGCGTTTCGTTTTATTATTCTGCAATCCATTTTTAGTATTACCCGCTGGCCTGGCCCGGCCCGACTTTTCTTGGCCCGACTTTTAGGCAATCCCCATTTTATCCAACTGAGCATCACTCCCTGCTGAGCTGTAAATCCTTCGAGGTTCCCTTCGAAGAAAACCAATTGAAAGAGTTCATTACTCGGACAGTTTTAAATAAATGATATCCCGACTGAGGGAGCTGTGATTTAACAGTTGATTTCATTTTCACGTGAGCTTCAGCTCCGTGGCACTGTATTATTCATGTGAAGTTTACACAACAGACGGCACTGTATTATTCATGTGCATTTCAAATTAGGCGGTAGGCCGGCCACATGGCCGCGAATCTGACATTCTCAAGCATATGAAAGGAACATCGTGACGTTCACACGTTTTTCAGATTGTATTCTTGAAATGACGTTAACACAGACGACTACAAACGAATTCTAAAGTTTTACTCGCCTTATCCTACAACCTTAACGACAGTCGATCAGTGTATCCGATAACACATTCTGGCGGGGTGCTTAAATATAGCGACGTAAGCATTGTGTGACGGCTTGCTCTGGGTGTCCATGTCAGTCTGGACTGAACGCAGTAAAACGAAGCCCTTTCAAATACTGACGAAAACTTCGATCCCGTGGATAGTGACAGGTAAATATGTAACATATATTTATCAATTTTAGAAAGATATAATAACTAGGTGTTCATGTTAATGATATTTGTAGACTGATACATAACATAACTTCTTTGAGTGGCATTTAGAAGTTTGAATGGTAACTAAGACAAAATTGTTATGGATGAGCAACTTCTTTATTACAATTGGGCGACGTTTCGGTGTAGATTCTAACACCGTTATCAAGCAAATGATGTACAAACTACTGACTGACTGATATAGAAGATTTAACGTACGCTTTCCGACTGTAGCATATTTCGCACACGGGCCTGGCCAGACCATTTAGTGTATACCGAAAAGGGTGAAAGTTGTGTGTGCAACCCCATAGGGGGCTTTTAGGGGTTGCTTATATTGAATTTTTGGAATTTTTAAATTTGGAATAAATGCCGAGGTGGGTGGAGGAGGGAACTAAGGGAGCCGGGTGAGGTGGGTGTTTGTATGTTTGTTGGGTTTTGGATTGGTCGATTAATTAGTTTTTAGATGCGCTTAATTAGGTCTGTTTTGATTAGGAATGCGCCTAGGGCCTTGAAGTTTTCTAGTTTATTTTGAGGGTTTAGTATTTCATCTAGAGTAGGAACCTTATTTAGACTGAGGGTTTGTAGTGTGGTTATGTGTGTTTGGTAGTGGGTGCTGTGGATGAGTGCGTGTTCTGTGGTTTCGGGTTGTTTGCAGTGGGGGCAGTTACCTGTGGTGTGTTTTTAAAAAAAATTTAGGTGGTTATTTAGGTTAGTGTGTCCTGTTTGGAGTTTTGTAATTAATCTATCAATTCTTTTTGAGGGGTGTAGGATTTTAGGTTTGGCTAGTGGTTTTCTGAGCACTTTTTTTATTTGGCTATTTGAGTTTTGATATTGATTATGCCATTTTTTGGTTATTTTTTGTTTGTTTATTGTTTGTTTACACTTTTAATTTCTGATTTTGAGATGGGTAGGTTTAGGCTTATTTCTGGTATTTTGAGAGATAATTTAGCTGCTTTATCGGCGCTTTCGTTGCCCTTAATTCCTACGTGGACGGGGATCCACAAGAAGGTTATTTGTTTGCCTGCTTTTGTTAGGTCGTTGGAGCTTTTAAGTATTTGGTTTATTAATTTAGGTCCTTTTTTTGGTATTTTTGTTTTGGAGGGCTTGTAGTCCACTACGGGAGTCGGTGAGAATTAGGATTTTATTGTTGTTTTTAGATTGTTGGTTATGCAGGACTGAGGCCATGCCCATAAGTTCGGCCGTGAATATAGATTGGTTGTTAGGGAGTCGGTAAGATTGTGTGGATATAACTGGTTGTGTGGTATGGACTCCGAAGCCTGTGTGGTTGGAGATCGGGTCTGAAGATCCGTCAGTGTATATGTGACACCAATTTGGCCAATTTTCGTGTATGTATGCAAGTGTGGTGGTTTTAGCTATGTTTGGGTCGGTTTGTTTATTTATTTGGTTTGCTAGCGTTGTGTCTATTTTGGGTATTTGAGTTTACGGGTGAAGATATTTGATTTTTTGCAGTTTTGTTTAAGATTTTGAGTTTGGTGTTCATTGAGGTAGTTAGTTATTCTTTGGGATATTGGGGTGAGTAAGGGGTGTTTGCGAGCTAGAGCTTGGTTTCTTGGGCTAATGTTTTGGTTAATTAAGTTTTGGATGAGAGGGTTTGTTTGGGACGCGGCCCAGAAATTACGACTTAGATGTTCCCTGCGTAGATTTAGTGGCATTTCCCCTGTATGTGCCTGAAGTGAAGTGTAGGAGGTGCCATGTTGGGTGCGTGTAATTACTTTAAGGGCTTGGTATTGTATTGAGTCAAGTTTTTTAGATAGAGAGTTGTTTAGGGTATTGTATATGGCGCAGCCGTAGTCTAGTTTAGATATAATTAGTGCTGTATAGAGTGAGAGGAAGGGAACCTTTGGAGGCTCCCCAGTAAGAGCCGGTGAGACATCTTAGTGTTTTAAGGTCTTTGCTGCATCTAGTTTTTAGGTTTTGGACGTGAGCCTCCCAGGTGAGGTGTTGATCGAAAATAAGTCCTAAGAATTTGGTTTGTTTTTGTAATTTGATTGTTTGGTTGTTTAGCTGGAGGATTGGGAAGGCAGGTTTCATGTTTTTATGTTTGAATACTACTCCTGTTGTTTTATCTGAGTTAAGGGAGAAGCCCCATTTGTCTGCCCATTGTTGTATTTTATTTAGAGATTTTTGGATTAAGTTTTCTGCCATTTTAATGCTTTTAGTGCGGATCCATAGGGCTCCGTCATCCGCGAATTTTGAAGTGTTTAGTTTAGGGGATAAGCCCTCGAATAGATAGTTTATCATTATATTAAAGAGGGTTGGGCTGAGGATGCTGCCCTGGGGAGTGCCATTTTCTAGGGGACACTGGTCCGATAGCGTATGGTCTATACCCACTGTTATTTTGCGATTGTTTAGGAAATCTTGGATGAAGTTTATTAGTTGGCCTTTTAGTCCTATTTTTCTTAGTTTTTGTATTAGCCCGTGGTGCCATACCATATCGAAAGCTTTAGAGAAATCGAGGAATATGCCTATGGTGTATTGCTTGTTTAGCTGTCCTGTTTTTATATCCTGTTCTAGTCGGGCGAGGTTATCGAGAGTTGATCGGCCAGGAGTGAAGCCGCTTTGGTCGGGGTTTATGATGTTGTTTTGGTCTAGGTAGTGCTGTAGCCTATTTTTAGTCATAAGTTCCATTATTTTGCAGAGATTTGAGGTTAGGGAGATGGGCCTATAGGAGTTAGCCTGATCTGCTGGTTTATTTGGTTTAGGTATAGGGATTACTAGATCTTCCTTCCATGAGGATGGGACCTGTCCGTTTAGGTAGACTAGGTTGTATAGTTTAAGTAAAGTTTGGAGTAGTTTGATAGGTAAGTGTTTGATTATTTGGTAAGAGGTGAGGTCTAGGCCAGGGGCTGTTCCTTTTTTTCTATTGTTTAGTACGTGAGTTGGTTCTTCTATGGTGTAAGGCTGGTTTATTTCAAGGTTGTCTTGTCTGTTTTCTTTGGAGAATTTGGTTTCTTTTTTTAGTTCATCTGGGAAATTCTTACTGAAGTTACTGTTGCTACTAAATTTAGAGAAGTGTTTGGCTAGGTTGTTGGCCTTTTGGGTGGGGTTTGTTGAGTTGTTTATATTGGGGCTTTTTTTGTGCCGTTTGATGCCTCTGATGGCGTGAATTTTGCGCCACACCTTCCTAGCGTCGATGTTGATGGTTGATTTGTGTCCTAATTGGTAAAGGATGTCTAGGTCTGTATCTTTAATTGGTTTTAGTGTTGAGTGATAGATGTTAATGATTTTTATTTTTTGGTTATTGATGGTGACTTGGATTCCATTAGCTTCTAGATAAGGAGTGTTTTCTTTAAGTTCCTCGTAGTTAATATCCTCTCTAACGTAGATGATTAGTCCTCCTCCTGTTCTGCCTGGGATGGTTTTGGACCTGTCGGTTCTTACTGCGTTATAATTTGGTAGGTTGAATTTAGTTTTATGTGAGAATTTGGTTTCTTGAATACATGCTACATGGGGACCTTTATCTATTTTGAATTTAGCTTTAAGTTCAGAACCATGGCCGGCGAGGCCATTGGCATTCCATTGAAAAATGTTTAGGCCTTCCATTGGGAAACTGGGTTGATTTATGTTTGGTTTAGGCTTGGTTTAGGTATTTACTTTAGTAGGTCATTAAGGTTGCTGCTGAAACGGTGGAAAGAGGTGGTGACGAGTTTTAGTTTATGTGCTACACCAAAGAAGGCTTTGGAGCTCGCTTCTGGGTTAGACTGCTTTAACATGTAAGCTAGTAGGAGGACTAAGTTGTTTAGTTTTTTGCTTGCTACGTTTTGAGTGAGTTTTTTTCTATGGCTTTTGGTTTTGGGGGCTGACAAGGTAAGATCGTTTATTTCCTCTGAGGATGTGTACTCGTCCTCTTCTGTTAACTTATCTTTAGTTTGGTCACACTCTTCGGTGGTGGGTTGCATGCTGGGTTTGGGTGTGAGAGTCTGAGTGGTTTCTGTAGTTTCCCTGTTGACTGGATGTTCTGGGGGTGCCTGTAGGTTTTGGGGTGTTGTTGCCCTTGTGGCTGTGATGGCTTGTGTTGGTGCCGGTTGTGTGGTGGTCGTTGTGCGTTGGGTGTTGCTTGCGGGTGTAGATGTGGTAATTGTAGGGTGAGAGGCGGGGAGGGTGAGAGTGTGGGTTTGTGGGGTGTTTGTTTCGTTTGCGATGTATGCGTCTTGCTGATTTTGGTCCCATACGGAGCCTGGGTATACTGTTTTGTGTGCATGCGTGCGTGAGTGTTGTTGTTTGGGGGTGGTGTTGGTAGTAGTGGTTTGTATGCTTGCAGTGTGGGTTTTTTGGTTTGGATTTTGGCCGTTTTTATGTCTATATGTTTGTTGGCCTGTTGGGTGCGTGATAGTCTGTAGGGGCATTGGTTGGAGAGTGATGAGTGTTTCATGGATTTGCAATGGATGCACCAGGGTGTGCATATGCCTGGACAGTCCGTTTGGTCACAGTTTTTGCATTTAGTTTTTTTGAAAGTACATTGATTAGCGGTGTGATTATATTGTAGGCAATTAGAACATTGCTTTACTTGCTTGATGTATGGTTTGACCTCTAAGTTATGGTTAGCGCCGAAAGTGATATGTTTGGGGGCTTCAGGGTGTTTAGTTGTTTTTTTTAAGTTTATTATTACAATAGGTGTGGGGGCGGTTTTCCCGTTTCTGTTTGATTTAATCCTGCGGAGGCTAGTTATTTGTGGTTGGGTTTGGATGGTGTTAGCTTCTTGGCGTATATATCGAGGCCCTCGTCGGTTTCCCTTGGGTGCACTCGAATAACTCCCCTAGTGTATATTTGCCAGTTAGGTTTAGAGCTATTTACGGTGAATTGGAATATTTGTTTAATTTTAGTTGCTGCTATGTAGGATTCCTGATTTGGGAAGATTATCTGATATCCTTTGAAGCTACGTTTGATGTTCAAGTAGTTGATTTTTTGTTGCCTTAGCCACATGCCTATTATATTTATGGTTAGTGTTGGAGCTAGTTGTACTGAGGGGGTGGCCGAAAAAAAGTAGAGGGCCCACGTGGTGATGAGGGCTGCGGGTGAGAGGGTGTGTGAGGTAGGTGATGCCGATACGTCTAGTTTGCTTTTTTTAGTTGCATGCTTGGGGAGGTGGGGTGCTCGGTTGAGTTTCCATGTAGGAGGCTTGAGGGTCTTGATCGCCGTAGCTCGTGGGGATGAGTGAGGGTGTTGCCCTGTCGGAGGTGGTGTGCGCCTCCGCAGGTGTAGGGGATGTAATGCGAGAGATTTCGCTTATCTCGATTTGTCTTTGGTCTGCCATGCTGGGATTGGGTGTATAGGATGTGTGTGTGAGTTGTGGTATTTGAGTGAGGGGTTGAGGATGGAGTGTTTTGGAAGGGGTGAGTAGTGTTTGCGGTGTTTTGGGTTTGTGAGTGTAGTTTTAGGTTTGGGCTTGGGTGTGAGCGTTGATTAGGAGGTGTAGGTTGTTGTGAATCGATGGGTAAGTGGTTATACAATTACCTTTGAAGTTCTCCCTGGGCTTGCTAGGGTTGATGTACAGTGATTGATGTGTATGGGATTAACACAAGGATTACTAAGAAGGGGGGAGATAATAGTTCAGTGTTGTTGTGGCAAACTGATGAGATCATGGTAAGCTGGAGGGATGTAGTATCCTCGATCTCTGTTTATGGCTGGCTGAATTCTTTTGATGCAAATGGCTTCTCTAAATTTTCTGAGCTTGAAGTCTTTCTGGTTTGTTGTTAAGATGTTGACGTTGTCCCACTTTATATTGTGGCTGGGGTGGATTCTGGTGTGGTCAGAGATAGCAGATTTAGCGTCATTTTTAGGACAGAGGCATGATGTTCTTTTAAGCGTTGGTTGAGAGGTCTTGAAGTTTCACCTACATATGACTCGCCGCATTCACACTCTATGTGGTACACAACACCAGCCGGATCTTGTTTGCGTGTGCTTGGTGGTTTACCTGTGGCATTGAGGAGGTTCTGAATTGTCTGGCCTCTCTGGAACACAACGTCTATCTTGGCTTCATGTTTAAGTTGTCTGCGGATCTGATGGCTGGTAGTTCCTATGTAGGGCAGGCCAATATAGATGTTGTATTCAAACGTCAACCTACAACCAGCAACGCCTTTTGTCAATGTTGAATGTTGATAGCATGCAAGGTTCAAGTACGAATAATTTTTTAATTTGTAGTTTACACGATATACGGCTTTTCCATTGGACGAAAGGTCGGACACATGACCGCGAAATTGACGTTCATAAGTTCGCTCCTCACGCCAAGGACCCGGGTCCGATTCCCGACATGGGTACAATGTCTAAAGCCCATTTCTGGTGTCCCCCGCCGTGATATTGCTGGATTATTGCTAAAAACGGCGTAAAATCATACTCACTCACTCAATGTTGTGAGCAACACCTGGTTCCCCTGCTGATACTACTATGTCCCAAACTTATTCCTTCAACTCATCTAGGCAACATGCGGACTCCTGGTTTTGGTTGTGAAGATATTTGCAGACCACTACCTCTTTGATGGGTCCCGTGAAGATCCGGGGTAGAATAGGTCCTCAGCAATCCACGTGTGCTGTTAAGGGCGCCTATGCTTATGTAAGAGGCGACTAACGGGGTCAGGTGGTCAGCCTCGTTAACTTTGTTGATGCATGTCATCGATCGCAATTGCGTCGAGTTAGTATATTGTTTCTGAGTTGGGCATTCATGTTAAACTGCGACATGGTATCTCAGGGGCCTAGCACTGTAAATGTGAATCAGTCCGGTCTAGTACAAGCAGCCAAACACATACGTGCATGCACTTCGCTATATAAGTACAATAATCTTGGACGTGATTTCACCTCACCTCATTACATAGATGCTAATGGTATGTGTGTGCCCCTGGCGCAGGCCCAGGTGGCATTTGTGCTGAGGGCTTCTGGTCTCCACTTATTCATTCATTATTCTTTCTTTATTAGAACACAGCGGGACGATTATAAAAGCGTAGAAACTGTGAACACTGTATAGCTATCATTGTCCCATGCTGTCACGTTTATAAAGTGACTCTATCGATCTCAACCCGACAGCAAAAAGCGCACTGTTTATTTATACTGACGTAAGCAGTGGTGTGTGACTGCCAGCACATACGGGTATCTGTCGGGTACTTCCCTGTCGTACAGAGTGACCCGTAACAGCCCTACCCTCATTTTAATATCTTGGTGGTGTTTGTGTTTGCAAACATGTTTTTGAATCGGAATGTAAGCTTTCATTGTTATTGATCGCGAGAAAGCCCACACTCTATCGCCAGGCTGACAAGATAGCCCACAGTCGAAGATTGTATTCAAATGTCAACTTAAAACCAGCAATGCCTTTTAGTCAATGTTGAATTTCGATAGCATACAAAAGTTCAAGTATGATGTACACGTTGCTTCACTCGTCTCACTCCACTCGCCTCGCTGGATAGATTGAAATACACTCGTTGAGTAGTATAGGTAATGGGGGTTCTGGACCACTTCCACTGGAGCCAGATTTATATACGCATACTGCTACTACAGATGGAATTTTTTATGCAAACATGATGATGCAATTCAACGATCGTCATGAGTTTAAGTTAAATTGGCTCTAGCTCACCACTACCTGGAGTCAATCAATGCTTCAATGATATAAATTTTCATAGGTAATGGGGGTTCTGGACCACTTCCACTGGAGCCAGATTTATATACCACCACTACAGAGGGAATTTTTTATGCAAAAAATGAAGATGCGATTCAACGATCGTCATGATTCGTATTAAAAGAACATCAATATTAATTAATAATGGATAAAATTTACTATAGCTCACAAGGATATTGGAAAGGTAAAGGAGCAATAAAAAAATTAGCCACTGCGGCTAAGGTATCTAAAGATGTGGCCAAGGATTGGTTAAAGAAACAAGCGATGTGGCAAATATATTTACCGGCACCGCATTATATACCGAGGAAGAAGTTTGATATTTTTACGAATGAAGTTCATCAAGCTGACCTCTTGTTTCTTCCCCATGATAAGGTAAGACGCAAAGCATATAAATACGCTTTAACCGTAGTGTATCAGCGCTGAATAATGAAGTAACAAGATTAATTGGGAAGAAACCATCCGATGCGATTAAAATGAAATCCGTGACTTCCGAATCTTCAGCACCGAGGAGAGGCAAAGAACAAAAACTTCCGGATAGAGTAAGCGTAAGATATTTATACCAGCCCGGTGAACTGGAAGGAGGCCTACGTCACGCAACCGATCCGATTTGGTCCCTTAAGACATATAACATTAGTTGATTGGTTATGAAAGAAGGAGAGCCTATTCTTTATTATCTTAAAGATGAACTGGACAGGACCTTTGTGCCAGAAGAGTTGTTCATAGTTCCCGATGATACAGTATTACCGCCCTAAATAACCATAAGCATAGGTAGTTACACCATCCTTATCAATCCATCTCTTTGTATCTAAGGGGGAAAATGATGCCTTGTTCATTCTTAATCCATATATCCTATGATCGTAACTTCTTAAAGAGTTCATCTCGTGTTTGAAAGTTCTACCATTGAATAATGCTTCTTTATACTGTTCGTGTTCGATATGCTTTTTTACCACATACTTCTTAACACCCTTAGCTTTTCTTATCTCTCCATTATCGGACTTCTTTATAGAATACATCTTAGGTCTTAAAGTACTCACAGAAATGGAAAAATACTGTTTTTCTCAAATTAAAAATCAACACAAAGTGTTACGTAGCTGTAAATACGAAATAACAAAACAACTCGAAAGGTACTTGTCTGGATTTGTTAGTTTGATCTCAGTGAACAATACAAAATGTACTTTACAGGAGGTAATTTGTCGGCACTTTCAACATTCAAAAATTAAATGAAGTCCAAATTGACATAGCAGAAACAGACTATAGGCATTATGCACCTGTTCTCACCTGTCGTCAAGGTGTCATAGGTCACCTTGATCTACTTACACCTGGTTATGCCCTGTTTTACGTGTAAAAAGGCATAAAAACATTTGATACGCTGTATTTGTGCCACGGCCCAATTAGTACTAATTTAGTTGTTTGAATATTTACATATTTTGTATATTAACTGCATTTGTTCAAGATCTGAGGTCGAAAAAACAGTTTTTTTTCATTTCCGTGAGTACTTTAATCCTACATACTCCGCTGTAGGGGTCCCAGCACATTCATCCTTCATCTTACCTAACACCTTTTTATTTACTATGCTGTGCAGTGGATTATCTTTAGGGTAATCGCGCATGTCGTACATATCTATTTTTTCTGCCATATCCTCGGTTTGTATTTCCATCAACAAAGAATTTGTGTCAGTATATAATACCTCAAATCTATCGCCGTACTGCTTCTTAAGTTCGTTGTAATAAAAGTCATACATTAAGTGTTTTGACAATTCAAGGATACTCATACCGACGTACACCGGTCTGTTGAATTTTATACTACTCTTCTGCATACACAACGCGGCTAAGTCGTTATCGAATATCTTGGTTCTGTTAAAAGCTGGACTGGCTATAAGTTTCCTGAGTCTTTTTTCCTCATTAGATCTGACTAATTTAACATCAACATGCTTCCTTAGATTCTCCATAGTTTTACCAAATACTGAGTTATTCATGAGCTTATATAGATTCTTTTCGAAATTGCTGGTAGCTATCTTTCTTAAATCCGTGTTCAACCTTATATAGGGCTCCATCCAAGCGCTTTGATCAAACTTTACAACTCTGTGTATTTTCTTAAGTTTCATACCTAACGATAGATATAACTGGAGATTTCTGTAGTGAACTATATATTTTGTTTTATCCATCAAATTTGGTACGAGTTTTTCTACATTAGCTAACCTTGAATTACCCATCAAGGAGTGTTGATATTCCGACATCCAATCTTTATTAACCATTAATCTTTCGGGAGCTAGCGGATAACTGTTATGATCTTTATGTAACGATTTTGGATATTCCAAGTCAACTTCTTGTATGTACCCTTTATTCGCATCATTCGCATTGATATCATCCACTTTGATATCATCGACCCACTCAAAACCACCCGTGGGTAAAGGTTGACTCATAGCCCATCCATACAAATTGTTGGCGTCGAGATATAATATATGTGTGTCAGGTTTACTCGGATCATATCCTTCCACTAATTTATTATTAGCCTTAGAATACCTTTTCGCTACCATCTATATACCACCTCTTAATCCTTTCTCAATAAACAAGTGCATATCGTAATCTGTGAGTGGTTTTAATTCTACACCGGTCTTCTTCAACAATGGATCCCACGATAGTCCAGGACTGGAATATTACCATGCTGGATCCAAGCCGTATTGTTTTAAACATGTCTTTCTAAATATCTCAAATATATCGGCGAGTAACAGTACATCGGTGTTGAAGTACAGATCGTGATAATCACCTAACTTCTTACAACCTAATTTATCCCAGACCGTCAGAGCGTGTTCATAATCGGCATCAGTTATTTTAGATTCTGTTAAGTTACTATAGAATGATTCAAGGGGTGGTAATTTAGTTTCCTCGAATCTAGACCAATCATCCATATATTCGTAAGGATATACACCTTTTCTCAGCAACAAATGACGAGTTAACCGATCGGTATATTGATTTGTTATCGCAAAGTCATCGGGATTGTTCGCATTAGCTAAATTGTCCACGGAAGATACAGAAACTGTACGGAGTCTATGAATCTAAGCCCATTACTTTGCTTTATTCTGGCTTACCCATCCTTGTCCCTATAATGTATAGTTTTAGTCAACGAGAATGATATGTATTTTTCCATATTATTAGGAATGCACGTTAAGTCGCCGTCGGTCTTTGAGATAGCTTGCATAATGAGATGAGAATCGTGTCCTCTAAGGTTATGAAACACAACTGGGATGGGTTTTCTTTGAGAATTCATTTTTAGTTTCAAGTTACACTCGTTATGCGCGGCTCCCCGATAATTACCCGTGACGTGGCAATGATCTCTTACGGAATCCCCATTCAAGGGTTTATTACAAACATGACAACTCGTTGACCTCTTATACGCCCTCCAATCATCCCTTGTCATATACATGAGTTTCTTACATGAATATTTTCCCTGATTATTCTCTCTTCATTTTTGTAGATATTCTAGGAACTTTCCCACTGCATCGGGACCTCTATAAATCACGGGCGGGTTTGTTTTCCCATGAAACCTTACAACTATATATCCAAACCCACAAGGAATATGTTCTTGAGTTTTGTATGTAAAACTACTATCTTGATTATTCGTTCAGTATTTTCTATGGGTTTGATAAGCGCTTTGAAGTCGGCATAAATTACGTATGGTACTGGCATTTGATTACAATAATGTTCAAATTTTAATATATATTTTCCCTCTTAAGGCATATCGATCCTGATAGCATTCTGTCCAACACCTCTACAGTCTTCTTTATGCACTTCTAATAGATCTTGTCTGCTGTACCCATGTAGGCATCTTTCGCAGAAATATTTCTTTTCTTTTTGGGTTGAATGATCTTATAATAGTCTGCTTAAACTCTTTATCCATGTATAATGATATTTACCATCTTTTTCGATCAGAAATGAATTGATTCCGGGAATCTGTTCCGGAGCGGAGCTTATCCTGTGTACAACAATTCATTTAGAAGAATGTCCGAAAACATTTATAGCTGAATTATTTTGCTTTTCCACCTTATCAATTTGTGATATTGGTGTAGGTTTGTCTATGCCATCGAAGTTAAGCACATTGTTTTGGGGATGCTAGAAGGTCTATCCGGATGATTGTCTACGGGGAACAATGCAGATCTTATCATCATTCTTAAACAGCCATCCGATTTATTTTTTCCACCTTTGAAGGGCATGTAATTTGCTATATCTAAATATAAACTATCAATTTTATCAACACCCCAACCCGAAACTCTATTTGTCCATCGTTCTAAAGTTCCCTATATCCTCTGAATTGATGTATCTAATGATGTGTTTATAGTATCGGATTCGGTTATAACTTCTTGATTGCTTCGGAAATATGGTTCAGTATATTCAGTGCTATCGTCTGCGCTACTTTTACTCAATGACATTTTAATCGTCAGCTGGGATTTTATACTATGTCAATCATCTAACTCCTCGTTAATTTTACTCAAATGATGGGCTTAACATCATTAACATCCATGTTGGAATTAATTTCCATCTTCCAACCTCTTAGATATTTACCAAATTTAATTCTTGTTGTTTTTTCTCAACATCATCTTGGTTTTTTTCAACATCATGTTATTGTTTATTATCAACATCATTATTATCTAGTAAAGCGATCAATTCAGCTTTTCTCATTCGAGAATAACCTCTCAGCCCAGTGTTTTTTGCTTGAGCTTTGAGTTCTCTAACAGTCTGGGGTTTGTTGTATTCCAAACTGAGTAAATTGATCAATTCAGCTTTTCTCATTCGAGAATATCCATGTAAACCACGTTGTTTTGCTAAAGCCTTCAACTCTCTCACAAAAAACATTGTGGTTTAATGGTATATGCAAAATGATTCAAATGTCTAATTGGTTATTTTTCATATATCTAAATACTTATTCCCCCGTACCGATTCCTCTCATTGATGTAATCTCTCTTTCAGCGTAAATAATCTGGTTCCTGACCCTATCAGCACTGTGTTTCTTACATAAACAATAACGACCTTTGACCCCTATCCCACATACAGCACATGTATAGTTTATATTTCCCCGCCTGATGTAATAAGTGTGGATACCACAGTAAATACCCACAGAACGTCGGTTACATTGAATTCTTTTTCCCATGAGTGTAAATCTGCACAGATTCATGGTTATACATCTATCATTTCATTTGCCTAAATGCAAATTACATCTCCACTGGTGATTTATAGATTAGCAGTCAGAGTGACTCGATCGCCCACCCTAACTAGGTCATGGTTTATGCATAGTTATTGCGTAGCTATAAATAGCCACAGCAGTCAATCCCAACATGATAAATATGATCTCTCGGTTTTTCTGAGCCTCTGGCGTTGTATAAAACTGACTCATTGTTGGTCTTGGCATTGAGTCAATTTTTTTCCCATAAACGAGGAAGTATTCGTGCATGGCAGATTCGACATCCTTAAACGTTTGAATTGAATGTCCCTCCCTACGCAGTTCATCATGAATAAAATCTAATCTCTCTATTCTCCGTCTGGTCCATTGTGACTGGGCTGCTTCGAGTTGTTCTAGTGCTTTATTATGTATTTTCTGCTCAGAACCTCTCATACAAGAAAATAAAAAATTACTCCCCCAAAAAGCTAGAGCATTAACAACAGCTCCACCAACCATCATCGCAATTGATGCCATAGTTATATGAATATAATATATTCAAATGTTTAATTACTTCATTATGTATTCCGGGATAAGCCCTTGTTTGATGAGCATATCTTTTGTTGCCATAGCCAATCCAATATCGAGAATGATCATACCGATATCATAACCATTAAAATTTAGCTTGGGTGGTGTAACTTTAGTAATCATTTTAGCTATACGGGCATAGCCAATGGCCAAGCCACTGACCACTGCTGAATGATATGTTGTGTTTACCAACATTTTAACGTCTGTAACTGGGGTAATCATTCTTCTTATAGCATTATATGAGGGCTAACCTCTAATTGAACTTGTTGTGTAATCGGGGGTGACGTTTTCTCTTCTCCGGTCTTATAAAACAACCATACAGCTGCTATAGCAACAACTCCTACTAGTTTTAATCGGATCAATATTTGAATTATTCATTAGTTTCGCTTTCCTCGCAAGACCCCCATCCTACCAGCCGCGATTTTTCTGGGATTTTTAGTAACTCTGGCTTGTTTTTGTGTTTGTTGTTGTAGTGCTATCGCTGGTATTTCCTCATTCACTATCTGTTGTGTTTGTGTTGCAATCGGGGTTATTTCCCAGATCACTTGTTGTACAATCTGTGGTGTCACTTGTTGTGATTGTGTTTCCGCAATCTGTTGTGATGTCACCTGAGTCTCCATTATTATTAAGTCGGGATGTATGTTTAAATTGACAATACCTAGCCGTTATTAAAGCTGTGGTGAGTGGAGCTAAGAACATTCTGTATCTATGATAAAACTCACAGCCTACTGAGCTTATAGCGTGTTCGATGAATGGGTCTTTCTCGAGAGATTCGCATAAATACATGCAATGTTCTGCCGGCATAGGAAGAAACATACTAGCTACGACTGTGTATAGTTGTAATATAGCCGACCCTATCATTTTAGTCATGGTAGCTCCCAGTCTAGACTCATAACGTGCGTACCGTTTTTTTAATTTCTTCGTCGGTCATGTTATCAATTTTTTCGATGGTATAATTTTCCCCAAAGTATTGGGAACATTTTCCATCAGCTACCAAAGCTGCAAGTCTTTCTCTATGTTTATCTAAAGATTTATCTGTCATAGGTTCTTCTGCATGTTGATCTGGCTCATCTTCGAGCATTTGTTCAATGAGTTCGTCGCATTCCATAATGTAATACATAAGGAGATATTTAAGTCTAACATAATGTAATATAACATATCCAATACAACCCGTAATAATGAACTGTTGTGAAAGAATGAGGATTTCAAACCACATTATGTCATAATAACCGCTAATGTTCAATTGATCATATTTTTGCTATAATTCTGCTACATTTGCTAAGCAATTGCATAAGCAGCTGGTTGATCGGTTTTTAATACAAGTTTACAGTGTTTCGTTGCTGCTAACAGTTTTCTGACTTTTACTCGTTCGAGCTTGGTATAAATAACATCATTTTCGCGTAGACATTCCTCGAATGAATCTCGGTCTTTGCAATGAAACAGGGCTACCCATTTGGTCTGCTCTCTGAGATCTTTCAGGAGAGAGTTGTATTTTTGAGTAAGTACCCAAACGCTATGCTGAGTATGCCATCCGGAGAATGCTAAATACGAAAGCATATCTTTTTGGGGGGTTAGTTCTTTACTCGCACTGCAATCGTCTATTACGAAAAGGGTTGATTCTCCTTTGTATTTTTCATGACATACTCGTAAACAGTCTTGTAAACGATCGCCCGGATCAACTCTGTGTACCCCATCGTCATTCATTACCCAATCTCTCGATAGGTATGTTTTATTATAGCGCATAGTCGGGCACAGATTAATAATATGATCGAAAACGTTCTGATAATGACTTTCTAAAATATCTAGAATAAAAGCTGTTTTTCCACAACCCGTTTGCCCGCAGATGATAGCGCAGTGTTGTTCTTTAGTTAACAGATTATCAATAGAGTGCTTGCACGAATCGTCCATTCTGTATATTAAGTTGCGCGTCCATAATCACGTACAAATATATGTTTAATTAACCAGCCGATTCCTGGAGCTTCGTTATCTGTATAGTGACACCTCGCTGGCATTTTCTATTCTCCGCCCACTGCCGTGTAGTTGGTCATCGTCCGTTCTTCGCATGTCGAGCCATAGCGCATACTTCGTGGTGAGGTATTCACCCATCGATACACCCCCGAGAGACAGATCATTCGCGACCGCGTTAACTTCTTGACTTCGTTTTATAGAAGGGAGTTTTTTAATCTCATCCCATTGTTGATACGCTAGCATTGCTTGACTATATAGTTGATTAGGAACGCCCTTGATAGTCAATTCTACTTTTTTAATCTTGGGATTGTAGAACTTCTCGGTATTTCTTTATATGCATCGGAGGGGTCCTCGAACAACATTAAAATACCCTTCAACAACCTCGTGGGGACAGTTAGATTGATATTCCACGTCATATCTTTTTTGTTCCTCGTGATCTTTCGATGTCGAAGCACCCAATCGTACAAAATAGCTCAACTTCCTGTATACTGGTTATGAATTTGTCTGGCTAATTCGGGATCTGTTATCATATCATACTCCAGTGAGATATTGTCAATGGAATAGCTAGCATCTTCACCAGCTCTGGTTACTCTACCGTGGTCATTAAAAGTGAGTTTGTATTCTAACCTATCACCTAGGGATGCTTGATAAAAGGGCATGTGGGAATCTAGTAATTCAAAGTCTAGCGGAATATAGAATCGGTTACCTTTTGCGCCGGCAACAGCGAGATCTTTTACGACGGTATTATCACCATTTTCAGCACCCACACGCAGACAATGTGTTCCGATTACAAATACCTTGATACTGTAAGTTTTCCCGTTCTTTAACCGTTCTCCAGAGATCCATGTAACAATAGTATACATCGCTATCGACGATACTCAAAACTTTACCGCTAATTTTAATCGCGAATTTCTTAACAATAGCACGACTTATGTTCTGAACAGGCTCCCTGTTAACGTCGGTAGAAGTCAAACTAATCGTAAATGCTAGTCAGACAGTTCCCGGAACTAACACATCGTGTGAGCCGAGATTAGGAAAGCAAACCAGAAGCGTTTGATTCTGATCAATGGTACTCGGGTTATTAGTTATAGTTACAGACTGACGAATTGCTTTGACCCCTAATGGATCTCTAAGTCTACGTTGTGGGTTTAACTTGCGTCCGTATTGCGAAGACATTGTTATATTGAAATTATGTAACCTTATGTTTAATATAAAAATGGATGATTTTAATCTAGATAACATAACTGATACTAGTACAATCGAAGAGGGTACTGATGAAACCAGCTTTGGTGGCATGAATCTTAATGATGAACTTTTACAATCAACCGTTAATGATTATTAAGATACCTTTAAAGAAACCCCAATTGGTCATGACTGTTCAAAGTTTGAATTAGATAGTAAAGGAATATTGCAACTGCGTGGCACTCCGGATATTGATCTTATGAATTCTCGTACTCGTAAGCCCCTAGCCTTGCATACGATAGCCGCTAAACACTGTATCAGCACTGTTTGTTATGAATTAGGTTTTGTGGACTACTCACGATGAGAAAAACTTTCCGCGAAGACTACTAAGGTTATTCGGACTGTGCGTGATGAACTCGGTAACATAGATAATTTGGAAGAAAGCTCGAAGGTGGCCTTGGACAGACTCAGAGAAATCTTGGATACCTACTACGATAATTCCACGGTCACGGAGTTCAGTATTAGGGAATTACGAGGTCTTGACAAGGCAATGCAAACAATGTGGGGAGAACTCATCAATAAAATAGCCAAGCTATCCGAACTCGACAAGCATATAGCTTATGAGAAAACAAAACTTGAACAGGCAGGTGATGAATTCAGTAGACGCCGCGTTGCAGAAAGATTGCGTAACTTAGAAGACGAAAGATCGCCCCTCTTTGAAGCGATCAAGTCCTCAACGATGACACTACACTGGCCGATAAAATTAAAACATTGTTCAGAGAATAGGGAATAACCATTGCCAGTATTTTAACCGCATTAGGATTTATTATATCGACTTTGACTCTCGCGTTAACCGGTGGCAGTGGACCACCTAGACCTCCCACACCGCCTAGTGATAGGGGTGGCATAAAAGAGTGGAAAAAAAGAACTTTAAAGCATTAGGTTCAGCACTGGGAAAGCTCGCTGGGAAAGCCGCATCTGCACTTCACGTTATAAAAGGGAGTGTTGTTTCCTGCCTCTTGAATTTATTAGCTAAGACCAACACTTGGCTTAGTCTAGTGGGCACTGTTCGTAGAAATTGCTGGGCTGTTGTACCTATCCCCTAAGAACTTTTTAACCAAATCATGAGTAAACCAGCTGCGACTCCACCTTCTATAAGCGTTGTTTTTTCATCGATATGTTATTGATTTTTAACTGCAATATGTGGCGGCACTTGTGGTTGTGTGTCAGTAGATGTTTGTGGTGTCTGTGGCTTGACTTTTCCCTTTCGCCTGTGTTTGTTTGCGTTATTAATTCGGTATTAATATCTGAATTTATACCTGGTTTTTGTTGATCGGTAGCAATAACAATTTTATTATTAAAGCCTATCACTTGACCGATCTTAAGTTCCATATTACTCGGAAACATGTATAGTCCCGGCGCATAAACATTGTCTACCTTGGATTGAGCTTACTGTAATACATCTTGATAACGTTTTATAGAAGATGGTATGTCAACTGGTGAATTAATAGCATCCTCAACATTTGCGACAAACTGTTTTTGTGCATCGAATTGCCGTCTCAGAACCAATAATGGACGTTCGTGTTTGCGATTGTGCACCGAGAATTGCCCATACATAAGTTCTTATTGATTCATTAACTCTTACAACTCCTGGGTTAGTAAAATTATTTTCTGTTTTATCATTAAGAAATTCATTCCAAGCGTTTGCGGTATCGTTCAGTTGTACAAATTTTGTAACAATATAAGCGAACCACACTTAAAAATCATGAGAGAACCTCTCCAATCATTACTCAAAAGTTCCCAGCCATGATTAAGATTATGTAATCTTACAAAAAGATTGTTTTTATGTAACAACTTAAATGGATCGAATGGTTGATGGTTAATACCTTTAATACGCCAATCTTTACTCATAGAAATATTAAATTCCTGACAAATACATTCATACGCGAACCTATTGTACGGATTATTTGATGCATTCCATGCTCGATCCTGCGGTAATGGAGCACTAATTTCTTTAAGTATACGTCTGACAGTGCACGTGAAATGATAAAACAGACTTATTTAGTTCAAATCGTGGGGCATAAAGAGATACACCACATCCTGTTGTGGTACACCATATGGCAAAGTTTAACTGATTCTGCCAAAATTGCATAGGATTGTGGAACCAATCGTGCACCATTTTATCGCTAGTTGCTGTGAACCTGTATTTTTCAAAGATATCAGGGAATTCAACAAAAAATTAGCCCCAGAGGCACTTACTAAAATCGACTGATTAGTAACATAAGTTGATTTCATATTTAAGTTATGATATAGTATCATTGTATATTTAATATGTATGTCACACTCCCGGGAATAACAAATGGTCAGTCTATTCAACTGCTTCATACCATCAATAACTATCTGCTATCTGTGATGTAATGTATAACCGCGGTGGACCAATATATATGCTGTGAGAGGTAATATAATAGGATATGGATATTTGAAAAGAGTGGTATTGTCAAACCAAAATTTATACCTGATGGGTATTACAGCGTATGCTCACTCAATGATGAAATTTTTAAGCCTAATGGAATTAGTCTCACACAAAATGAGTCGAATGGGATGCTGATTTTGAACGCTGGAGAAAAGGATGTAAAGCTTTTCACGAACTTATCAGTTACACTTGGATTTGCACTCGGAGATATAACAGTAATCAAGACATCAGCACAGGAGTTAAATTACCGGATTTAGTTCCCTATTAAGAGTTGTGCATCCATCTTGATCAGATAAGCACAACTGATAATATTCAACTCGAATGTCCTTCAACTCTACTCAGAGCTGTTCTAGTCAAAGATGCAAAATACAATAGCGGTAGAACAGAATCTTTCTCAACATTACAATATAAAAAATTAAAGCGTATGGTGCTGACAAACCTGTATCAGAAATTATATGTAAAACACCAACCTGTACATATAGGATACTTGAGTGTAACACTCCATATTATAAATAATGGTGGATTCATCAGGCCCTGGAACGCTCAGGCAATGTAATACAATTGTGCTTTCCGATCTCGGAGACACAGAAGGATTCGGTAAACCCGGTACCGATGGTAAGTTATATGCTTTACACTTACAAGATAATGTATACAAGCGGAAAGAAGTTACATTCACAGGTAATCTAGGAGATTTAAGCAATGTCGATGTTAGTAGACTCCATAAAAACACTTCGTACAATCTTATTCTCAACGGTGATAATAAATGGACTATGGTCGAAGCAAACATCGAGTGGCTATTGAATATCGTCATTACCCCACCATATGTGATGACGGGTAAGGCACATAATTTAACTAAGATAATAAATAGTGGGATCGTACTCGCGGCTTATATCCCATCAAAACTAAAAAGTGTGTTAGTCACCCCCCTGTCAGAAAACTGACTATATGTTATATAGTCGTCCAGCAGTAAAAAATGTTAGTTTAAATTTGGTCACTGAATTCAATGATATCAAACAGAACTTGAGTGCAATACCTAATATTTCTACGCTTATTATTGAAGTCTTGTTCGGAGATGCACCGGAAAATGCCTTCGAAATATCACCAGGTCTATCGATTAAATGGCTCAAGAAACACGAGCGTCGACGTTGCAGTATTATTCATATTGGAGCATCACCCGTTGCAACCCTTGACAGGGTCCAAATTATTAAAAGTGACAGATGTTCTCTTACTAAGATATTCATGCCGTATAATATGCATTTCGATAAGGTTGATGTATACTCTCAAAACATTTAAGCAAGACCAATTAAAGACTATTATGTGACCGTAATATACACTATGAGTTTATATCCAGCGCTCGATGAAAGATGGATACTGTTGATGGATTTCGATTACATCAAATAAGCGACATAAAACATCGAATAGAGAAGGAGAGGGAGTTTAGACTTAGATTGTATAAAAAGTATCGCAGAGCCGTGAATGCTCTCAACGGAGTTGAAACCGCGCTTGTAACGGCTGGCATGGGTCTCGGTGTAGCCGGTGTTGGTTTATTATCACCTATAATCGCCGCGCCTATCGTACTTGGCATGGAAATAGCCGCCGGAGTCTCAGGACTGGCAGGAATAGCGATAAAATTCATTACTCGTAAGTTGCAAAAGAAAGCATTAAAACACAATAATATTTGGATACTCGCCAAAGCAAAGTTGAATAGCATTGAGGATCATATTTCAACAGCAATGGCTGATTGAAAAGATATCCGAGGAGGAGTTTCGTTTAGTGTTGTCAGAACTCACCAAATACAAATTTAATGAAGCAGGAGATTCTATCCAATTCTCGTAAGACCAGCGGTATTAGCGAAGACGAAAAAAAATATTTCATAGAACAGGGGAGGCAACAAGCGCGTCAATAATTCTGTGCCAAAACCAAAGAACTGGTTGGAGATTAAAAATAGATTGCTTACTAACGTTAGATCACATTTAGAAGAATGCTTACATAAGTATATAATAATGGAAAAATACAAACCAACAAAAGAACTTGAAAAAGCTATCGAAGCATTTATGCTCAGGGACAAAATTATCAAATGAAGAGAATTACCACAAGGAATATATTATATCAGGGATATCAATCCAACCAAATACGTTCATCAATTGTTTCTTTCCAATTAACAAGAAGAGTTTATAGTCTGGTCTCCTAGTAAAATGAACAAAGAACTTCGTGAAAATGTTGAATATCACTTCGTTAAAAGTAATGGTACACGTATTAGTGAAAATAAGAGAGAATATTTTCATTACAATTTAACTTAATATCATGACTATCGTTGAATTGCATCATCATTTTTTGCATAAAAATTTCCCCCTGTAGTAGCAGTATAGGTATATAAATCTGGCTCCAGTTGAAGTGGTCCAGAACCCCCATTACCTATACTGTTCGTTGTAGCCAACGTGGACTCGTTTAGTAATCTCCATGTCAGACCGTTTGGTGACACACGCGTTCGTCCTGGTAGCTTTGAAATTTCGTCTGTATTACGACATACCTGACATGTAGCATATCAGATTCATATGTTACACTGCTGTAAGCAGGTCACGACGTTGATCATTTGCAGTAGTTGTGTTGTCACGCTATCTAGAACATGAATAGGCAAGAGAGGTATACAGCAGAAAATGTACCAGGTTTGTTTGTTGTTTAACGCTCGACCCGGCAATATTGCAGCTATATGACGGCAGTCTGTAAATAATCGAGTCTGGACCAGACAATCCAGTGATTGACATCATGAGGATCGATCTACGCAATTGGGAAAAGATGACGTTGACCCCATTTCACCTCACCAGAAACATACAAATTCTCATTCCACGACTCCAAATCATGTGTTTATGAATCACTATTCCCAAGCTGCTTTTTGGATTATTGACATTCACTTATCACGTTGTGTTAACTTTCAGTCTTAAAAATACAACCCTATTTAAAAAAAAAGCTATACCGGCGCGTTCTTCATATTCAATTCATAACTCACTCACTCACTCGACGCTTGGTTTACAATGCACTCCCAGAGCTGTGCACACTGTAGAGCCCTACCCCCATCTTAATATCTTGGCAGTGTTTGTGTTTACAAACATGTTTTAGAATAAGAAAGCCCGCACCCTATTGCCAGGCTGCTCTTTGACAAGAAAGCCGAAGACGTTACTCGTCTCGTGAACCGTGAAGATCCGGTGTAGAATAGGTCTTCAGCAACCTATGCTTGCCGTAAGAGGCGACTATGCTTGTTGTAAGAGGTGACTAACGGGATCGGGTTGTCAGGCTCGCTGACTTGGTTGAAGCATGTAATGGTATCCCAATTGCGTGGATCGATGCTCATGATGTCAATCACTGGGTTGTCCGGTCCGGACTCGATTATTTATACAGCTGGAATATTGTGCGGCGTTAAACAACAAACAAACAATCATTCACTGTTGGGTGAACAGAGTCATGCTTAGAACAAAGTCACTTGCAAAAGGAGACACCATATAGAAACTGTCAGGAGTGCCCCATATATGTTAATAATCCACAACAGTGAAAACACACATGTATATATCGACAGAACTACTATCAGCCAAGCATTCAGAAGCAAACAAAACCAAACGCGTGTTTATTGTGACACCCCGTTCAAGGGCTTTCTCGCAGCATCTCAGAAACAAACTGTGAGTGGTATCAGCAAGGGCTTTCTCGCAGCCTCCCAGAAACAAACTGTGAGTGGTATCAGCAAGGACTTTCTCGCAGCCTCTCAGAAACAAACTGAGTGGTATCAGCAAGGGCTTTCTTGCAGCCTCCCAGAAACAAACTGTGAGTGGTATCAGCAAGGACTTTCTCGCGGACTCTCAGGAACAAACTGTGAGTTGAGTCAGCAAAGGTTTTTCTCGCAGCCTCTCAGAAACAAACTGTGAGTGGTATCAGCAAGGGCTTTCTCGCAGCCTCCCAGAAACAAACTGTGAGTGGTATCAGCAAGGGCTTTCTCGCAGCCTCCCAGAAACAAACTGAGTGGTATCAGCAACAGCTTTCTCGCGGACTCTCAGGAACAAACTGTGAGTTGAGTCAGCAAAGGCTTTCTCGCAGCCTCTCAGAAACAAACTGTGAGTGGTAAGAGCAAGGGCTTTCTCGCAGCCTCTCAGAAACAAACTGTGAGTAGTATCAGCAAGGGCTTTCTCGCAGCCTCTCAGAAACAAACTGTGAGTTGAGTCAGCAAGGGCTTTCCCATAGCCTCTCAGAAACAAACTGTGAGTGGTATCAGCAACAGCTTTCTCACAGCCTCTCAGAAACAAACTGTGAGTGGAGTCAGCAAGGGCCTTTCTCGCAGCCTCTCAGAAAGAAACTGTGAGTGGTATCAGCAAGGGCTTTCTCGCAGCATCTCAGAAACAAACTGTGAGTGGTATCAGCAAGGGCTTTCTCGCAGCCTGTCAGAAACAAACTGTGAGTGGAGTCAGCAAGGGCCTTTCTCGCAGCCTCTCAGAAACAAACTGTGAGTGGTATCAGCAACAGCTTTCTCGCGGACTCTCAGGAACAAACTGTGAGTTGAGTCAGCAAGGGCTTTCCCATAGCCTCTCAGAAACAAACTGTGAGTGGTATCAGCAAGGGCTTTCTCGCAGCCTGTCAGAAACAAACTGTGAGTGGAGTCAGCAAGGGCCTTTCTCGCAGCCTCTCAGAAAGAAACTGTGAGTGGTAAGAGCAAGGGCTTTCTCGCAGCATCTCAGAAACAAACTGTGAGTGGTATCAGCAAGGGCTTTCTCGCAGCCTCTCAGGAACAAACTCTGATTGGAGTCAGCAAGGGCCTTTCTCGCAGCCTCTCAGAAAGAAACTGTGAGTGGTAAGAGCAAGGGCTTTCTCGCAGCATCTCAGAAACAAACTGTGAGTGGTATCAGCAAGGGCTTTCTCGCAGCTTCTCAGGAACAAACTCTGATTGGAATCAGCAAGGGCTTTCTCGCAGCCTGTCAGAAACAAACTGTGAGTGGTATCAGCAAGGGCTTTCTCGCAGCCTCTCAGAAAGAAACTGTGAGTGGTAAGAGCAAGGGCTTTCTCGCAGCATCTCAGAAACAAACTGTGAGTGGTATCAGCAAGGGCTTTCTCGCAGCCTCTCAGGAACAAACTCTGAGTGGAGTCAGCAAGGGCCTTTCTCGCAGCCTCTCAGAAAGAAACTGTGAGTGGTAAGAGCAAGGGCTTTCTCGCAGCATCTCAGAAACAAACTGTGAGTGGTATCAGCAAGGGCTTTCTCGCAGCCTCTCAGGAACAAACTCTGAGTGGAGTCAGCAAGGGCCTTTCTCGCAGCCTGTCAGAAAGAAACTGTGAGTGGTATCAGCAAGGGCTTTCTCACAGCATCTCAGAAAGAAACTGTGAGTGGTATCAGCAAGGGCTTTCTCGCCACCTCTCAGGAACAAACTCTGAGTGGAGTCAGCAAGGGCCTTTCTCGCAGCCTCTCAGAAAGAAACTGTGAGTGGTAAGAGCAAGGGCTTTCTCGCAGCCTCTCAGAAAGAAACTGTGAGTGGTATCAGCAAGGGCTTTCTCACAGCCTCTCAGAAAGAAACTGTGAGTGGTATCAGCAAGGGCTTTCTCGCCACCTCTCAGGAACAAACTCTGAGTGGAGTCAGCAAGGGCGTTTCTCGCAGCCTCTCAGAAAGAAACTGTGAGTGGTAAGAGCAAGGGCTTTCTCGCAGCATCTCAGAAACAAATGTGTGATAAAGATGAGTCACATTTTAAATACTATGGACTCCTAGAAGGACCATTGTCGCCCTTACAAAAACAAGGGGGAAGTGTCAAAATTAACCAAAGCGCGACAATGCGACAACGCAACATTTGGGCCATTTATTGCATTGTCGCACTTTGAATAATATTTTAAACTTTCCAAAGGGCGACAATGCGACAATATTTTGACCTTTAAAAATGATGCGTTCTCGCATTGTCGCGCTTTGGTTAATTCTTACACTTTTAACCGTGTTTTTGTAACGCGACAATGGCCCTTCTAGGAGTCCATAGTATTTTAAATGTGACTCGGCTTTATCACACATTTGTTTCTTAGACAACGTAAAGACGACAACGCGACAATGGCCCTTCAAGGATTCCATAAACTACACAACATTTGAAACTGTTACAGGACGTTTTGTGACTCGAGTTGGTCTGGGTGGTAGGTATCAAGTTTCAACCTTACACTGCTGTAAGTAGGTCACATATTTCAAAGCGCCTGGGCTTCGCTTGGCAATAAAGGAGAGGTCAATGTTCAAGGTTGCCTTGACTCACCATGTCTAATGATAACACATTCTGATATAGGGACAGTAACTTATTTCTACTCTTTATTTTTTTCGCCTTGACGAAATGAAAACTGATTCTTTTATATAAATACATATGTTCTGTTTGATCGAGGCGAAAATAAATGTGACCATGTTGTATTTACAGGTCAATATTGTATCTGAAGCAATTAACTGATGTGAGGCTACTATACCCACTGGCACATGTACCTATATATTGCTGTTTATGAACTTCATGGATATTTTTACCAAGAAAACAATGTTATCACTATCCCCCGCCATGGGGCACATTAGAATTTTGTTTATTTGTATAGTAGTCAATATAAACATTAAAAAAAAGAGTCATATGTGTCTTTAGAAGAGATGGGCACTAGGGTCACCTTATGGTGCTTTATGACGAAAAATGATTAAATGTAAAATTAATACACCATCTCAGGCCAAAATAACGCAGTCTTTATAACTATATCTTAGATACATTCAGTAGGTTTTCTGATACTATGCACTTTGTAAAGAACAAGGATCCAGGGTCATAACTGTATGCTCAAAATCTAAAAATATGTCGCAAGAGAAGTAACTCTGGGAAAAATTAATTTATGGCACCAATTCGAACTGAGTCTTGATAGGTATTTCTAAGAAGCTTGCAAACTTTCTTTGATGTAACTTCAGTTGTTTCTGACAAACCTTGTCCCAATTGCAGCCGCAAAGCACAAGGTAAAATAACATGGATCAAGGGCCGTAACTGTGTAAAGAAATAATTTACGGCCCCTATTTCATTTCTCTAACTTAAATAAGTTTTGAGAAAATTTGGCCAATTTGAGGGGTGGAGAGAATGGCGAACGGATGAACTCCCTGCCTTTATCACCCACCCCACTCAGTCTAGATAAGTATCTCTTAGATAGGTGGGGTGAAATTGGGTTTAGCATCGCATCCAAAATTATTGCACTTATATAGCGACGGGCATGCATGTGTGTGTGTGTCGCTGCTTGTACTAGTCCGGACTGATGCCGATTAATAGTGCTAGCCCACTGAGATACCATGCCGCAGTTTAACATGAATACCCCACTCAGACACAGTATACTTGTTTTAGCCCCTTAATGCCGAACGCGATTCAGGGTAACAACAAGTACCATCTTTTAAAAATCTTTTGGTACGACGTCGTCGGGGATCGAACCCCGGTCCTTCAGCTCTCCATGCGGACGCTCTACCACTAGACCATTTAATCTCTTAGATAAGCATGTAACCTTTCCCTATTGCAGCCACTATCTATTAGGTAAAATAACATGGATCAAGGGCCGTAACTGTGTAAAGAAATTACGGCTCCAAATTCATTTCTCTAACTTAAATATCTTATGAGAAAATTTGTCCTCTTCGAGAAGCAGATAGGACAGAAGGACGGACGGACGGACGAACGAACTAAGTTCATTGTCCCCCGTTCCGTTTCACATTTGTAATCAAATTAATTGGTTGCTTTTTCAAAGTATAACTGATTTGTTAAAATCACACACAACGTTCACTCTTACACCTGATTTAGAATAAAGCATTCCCGTAGTTATTGTCGTGTAGGTGATTCATGTTGTATGTGTCATACAGTTTGGGTGTGACAAGGGAGGTTCTCAGCTGTGGGGCAGGATACGCTCACGTTTTCGTGGACATCTTGTATCCTTACTATAGGATAATGATTCATAAACATATGCGTTTGATACAGTCGGAATTGTGCAATGAATATGGAAACGGTTTTGTCGCTTTTATTTAGTTTGGCCAGTTTGAGCCTACTATCGGTTTCGCTATTGGGGAGACTGCTGAATCCGTATGCCATATTTGGTCTTTATTAACGTTGTATAGTTTATTTCTTTATTAGTTCCATGTCCCCCCAAGTGACGTGCTACCCACAGATCTATAAATCAGCAATGTTGCTTAGTAACACGAAGAACAAGCTGCTTTCATGTTGTTCATTGTTCACAATTATAGCTCTATGCAAATCATTATGTTTACAGCATTGGACATGGACTACTTGTGATGGCGCCATGCAGGGTCAAAATGAGGAAATAGAAGACACCAACAGTAAGTAGCCATATCAGTCATATGTTGTAAAGTGTGTTATGATGAATGAGTAAGTTCCACACTATGGATAGCAAACTGTGTGGATGAAATAGGAGCGTCTTCTGGTGGTTATAGTGATATTCACTGCCCTATGAGTATTACCCTGCTCACGGGTGTGTTAGAATCATAACATTACCATATGTAAAAATGAAGATAATACAAAAATTGAAAAAGCACTATACTTAATAGTGTAACACCTAATCTATCTATCTATCTATCTATCTATCTATCTACCTATCTATCTATCTATCTATCTATCTATCTATCTACAGTAAACTACCGTCATAACAAACTCAAAGGTACCACCAATTTTAGTAATAATCGTAATTCGTTTTTAGCAAATACTCGTTATAAGCTCGTGTCTTTGGGTGCTCTAACGACACAATGAAGCGGTGAAGCTGTGAGTAATAGACTAAGAGTCAAACAGTGTACAGTCAAAGATACCATATATATTCAACAAAACATGGAAAATAATTACAGTTGATGCCATGCTTGACATTGAATTGCCTTCGGGAAAGCAACTTGGATAGCGCTGCAACCTTCTTTAAACTAGAATGTCATTGCTTTAGAATCTTGTTGCGTGACGTCATAGCAGTGTATGGCATCATCCAGAGAATGTCGCTGTGCGTTAGAAGGAAGTACATAAATGCTTAAATTTGTTCGATTTGAACTACCAAAAAGGTATTATAATGTTTACCTGATAAATAAACGTGTTATCCATGTTGTTAAAAAATAAATAAATTCTTTGATCGTCCATTGATGCAGAGCTATTTAAAAGGTGCATAGTTTGACTCAATGGCTAAACGTTATACATGTTCCTAGCGCAATATAATGCTTTGTTTTCATATGGACAGTGAGACTAAACAACAAATATTTTAGATGTACCTATTTTAGAAAATGTTAAATACTTTTTTGTACGGAGCTGTGGACATACTTATTGCAAAAAACAAGAACATTTACAACATGGTTGTTTAGGTAATGTCGTCTAATCTTGATTTATTTATTGATAGTGTATTGTAGGCCTCTATGACTGCATTTTGAAGTTCATGAATTATTATCAAAGAAGTACATTTCATGCCTTCCATTCAACCACTATGACTGTATGATTCTTAAGACATAGTTATGTGTTTTTTTTTGTAGACTGTCAAACGTGCTCTGCCCTTTTGGATAGAAAGGAAGATTTTGATCTACCAGAGGACAATGTTCTGCTTATTGATGTAGATGTTGCCTTAATAAACAAACCCTATGCAACATTGAGTAATTTTCAGAAGAAGGAAAAACAAGATCAGAGGAATGACTTTGTTAACAACCTGAAGAAGTACATATCAGCTCTGCGAAACACAGCAGGTGGTATAGTGCTGGTTCACATAAATGGATTAGCAGATGAGGACACATGTCTAGACTACTTCAATGAATTAGTTGATAAGAAACTGAATGATATGATCGAAGATGGCAGTCTCTTTGTGCAAAGTTATCAAAAGGATTGGCTTCTAGACACCGAAACAAACATTGAAAAGAGACCTTTCAGAGGATTTGTTGTTATCCATGTAACAGGTTCTAGTATAGTGACAACATTTAACTTCCATTCAAAACAACCACTTGATAATGCTATAATTAATGTGCAAAGTAATGCAGTCATCAGATTTCTCAAAGGCAAAAACTGTTTTCAAAACAAAAGAACATCAATTCGTGGAATACCACAGATCAATGAAAGGCGAAACATTCAATTGAAAGGTTTCCGTCCTGAAACTCTAACTGCTGGGTTATTCCAAAATGCTGCCACATTAAATGACTATCTTTGGCAAAAGTGTTGGTTAGCTGAATATATAAGTGCCTTTTCTAAAGTAGATGGTGGTGGATCGTTCTTCCTTGGCATCAACGAGGACGATATAGAATACCATAATGAGACTTACAAGTCAAAGACATTTACAGGAGTGGGCATACAATTCAGAGATTTGCAATTTCGTAACGATACTGAAACCGCCATCTTGCAGTCTCTACAGAACAACACTGTTATCGTGACATACAGTGGAGAGCGACAGAACACACCTAGAGACACCATTCAAGTCGCATTCCATCCAGTAGAGGCAGACAAGTTTGTGCTGGAGGTAGCTGTTGCAGCAGTTGACGGTTTGCTGTGTTACGATATAAAAGGACCAGAAGCTTACGAGTTTGAAAATAACGAACTGAAGAGGTTAACAATAAAAGAGTGGTATGAAGGGTAAGTTAAATTTGGGATACAATGACATGCATCAACCAAGTCAGCGAGCCTGACCACCTGATCCAGTTAGTCGACAGTGCGGTGGCAAGCATGCGGCAAGCATGCGGTGCTTAAGTCCAATTCTACCCCGGATCTTCACGGGTCCTTGCCTTCCTTATAAGGCAACAGCATCCAGGTGCAGTCCAGATTTTGTTCAAGAGGTTCAAATCCGATTTTCCATATTGTCAACATTAAGGTTTCAATTTCTGTATACCACAATTTCTACATTATCGGGTGTACTATTCCGAATATATCGTTAGCATGTGTCTACGAATCACCATCAAATAGTGATTGTACCCGGTGTTCGTGAAGAGGTATTCCTGTTCGTTGCTTTATTAGGTATCTGACTATAATATTGATTTCAGGTTGTGTATCCAATACGAGACTGACGCCCAGGCTGAAAGCAGATATGGCACTACCTGAAAAAGACAGCAACCCTCGTTTAGATGGTTTGTTGGTTCTCAGATTTTAAATTTATTGTTAAAGTTCAGATGAGGTGAAATGGGGTTTATTGTCGCGTTCAAGGTTATTGCACTTACATTTTGACGTATTGTAGCATTGAATATTGTTCAAATATAAGTTTTGTGGAAACAGATTTTTAGATATAAATACAGCAATAAACACACAGTACTCACAATTTTCATTTGATTTACTGACATTTTGACAGTAACTTACATAAAGAAAAACTCCAGCAATGATTTAACGGATCATAGTATGTTAAAGAAAGTATATGTTCTTGTAACAGAGAACCTGACACACCGTCCTGTTGGGAGGGTGGACATAAGGAGTCTGTATCAGCGGAGGCCTCCCTGCATGCAGATAGAGAGGAGTCTGGAGGATATAGAGGCCACAGTTTTACATGGAGGTACAGCAAACGTTTAACAACTTGTTGGCAACAGGGTTAGAAGTGGTTTTCGCTATATATTCCTTGTATGACTGAACTAAAGTAAATAAGATGGAAAGATTTTGTGACGTGACTGATTGTACTTAGTGATTCCCAATATTCTGTATTATATCTATTCCGGAACATTTAAAATTCAACACACCTGACACAGGACTTTTCTTTCACAGGACTAGAAACAATCAAGACATTTCCCATGGATTTCTCAGCAGGAGAGGCATATGTTAATTTGAAGACGAGGCTGAATAAGATCTCAACAATGGAGAATGTTGGTCTGGCATACATCGCTAAATCTCTCCCTGCTACTGCTAATATGGACATTAAGTACAGGACTCCCGGAGATGTTATTTTGGACATATGTCTTATCAGACAGGGCAGTCCTGCAGTTGTTCTTTCTGTTCTGACAGACATGCCTGTGGATATGAAACTTGCTCAACGATACACCTCTGCTGTCTCTAAAGAACTTACAAAGAATGTTCGCAGGTTTACGACTGTGACCTTCAACTCTATATACGGGTTACTTCATGAGAAGGACCTCACGTCACAAGAATCATTTGAATCATCTCTATCAAGGATAGAGAAGGAAAGGTCTCGCCTCTGTGTTCCTGATTCTTTGAGCATGAACAGGGAAAAGTATAAACATGTTGTCCGCGCTTTCCTCTCTTCTGTAGCAGTAACAACGCTTGTTAGTGACGAAAAGGAAGAAACTCTATGGTTTTTGACACTCAAACAGTTCTGTATCCTGACACAGAACATTGATCACACTGAAGTGCATGTAGATACCTGCACGGCAAGCGGTGGTGGAGTCCTGTCTCTCACAGTTGCTCAACGTCTACAGAAACTTGGACGGACATTGCTAATATCAGATGACCCCAAACTAGTCGAGCGTGCAAGGTAACAATTTATAACATTTTTTTCTTATTAAAGCTATTTTTTAATTGATAAATGTGTTCATGTGGGCAGATACCGACGACATATGATGAATGTGCTACCTCTGCCCTCCTTACAGAAAGCAGAATATTGATTCCAAGACATTCAATGACATCCTGCAAAGTGACTTGATGGCAGAGGAAGAAGATCTCATGAACGTTGTTATGTACCGAGTTGGAGGACCACGCTCATCTGAGACTCCACAGTTACACCAGCTTTTGTCGGGTGCACATAGGCGCTGGGTTTTCCATAGACAGAAAGGTATTTGTGATCAGCTTGATTCAACATTGTTAACCACACACCTCTAGGTATGGTGACAAGAATCATTGCTAACGGGATGATATTATGACAAGACAAACAACGTTTTATATTGTTGAAGTAAAGAAAGACCATGTTGATATGATTAGCATCTGGACTAGTTTTCTTCTATAACTTGCAAGTTATGATTAACAACAGAAGTATGACATTTGTGCTTATCCATGTGGTACGTTGTTATGACACAGTGGTGACGAGATGCAATTCAGGAGAACATATGCCAAAGATAACCAGGTTTCACAAACAGCTGTCCACAATACGAAAAGTCAGACTCTTTCCAGTTTGTCAATGATTTGAGTTTTCCTATGCATACAGATGCCGCTGCAAAATCATGTAATTTATGTATATTGTTAACGTTTGAACCATCACACATACAGGATGAACCTCAGTCACTATAACGGAGCTTATCATCCACTTTACATCATGTTGAGATTCTTGTGATATTGGAAAATCACTGATTTCTAATGTTTGATATTTGATACCAATAATTATCATATTTGATATAACGCATTTGACTAAAGATGTGAACGACGTAGATCTCTGGGTTGAGAAGTCATCTTCATGGACATCATATTGTGTTTCAGATTCTGAGACATCAGCGTAAGTTAAACAACTCTAAACTATTTATGTTCACGTGCACTGGATCTTGCGTATCTGGTAATAATATTTTGGACCCATATCTGTATGGTTGTTTTGTTTTGTTGTTAGAAAACGCCTCAACACAAACATTTTTTTTTCTAGGAAAGCAATAACACATTTTGTTTATGACATCGAGCATGTCCATTAAACACATTTATAACTTGAGCCAAAATATTTTTTTCAAATGTATTCTGAATCAATGGATGGATTAATTTTTAAAAGTAAAGTGTTGAATTATTTTGATGTAACTTATCTATTTACTGTTTTCTGTATGTACTAAGACAAACTGTGATATTTTCAGGATGTCATCTTCAAGATCGTCACACGAGGAGAGTACACATATACCACCGTAAGTTAAATTGACTTTCTAGTAAATGTTGTATTTGAATTATGGTTTAGGACTTACTTATATTTTTAAATACAACAATGACAATTGTACAGAGGTGATTCATTTCTGGACAACCACATAATATAAAATATGAGAAATCCTGAATGTATCTATCTCATCGTCCTACGCCGCGATATCACTGGAATACTGTTAAAAGCGGCGTTAAACCCAACTCACTCACTCACTATCTCATCTCCTAGAGGCAAGATGAGGGTTAACATTTCATCAAAGTCACTAACTTGCATCTGACATGTGTGTCTGTTACAAGTGGGTATCAGTGGTTCCATGTTACATGCAACCAGTGGTCATCTTGGGTATCCTGTCACACTCTACTGGAGTAACAAGCGCGAGTTTTGGGAGCTATTGACGGGTAAAAATCAGGCTTATTGTTGATCTTTGTAATGTGGAACACAAAACGTCAGCCAGCACAGCGTGCACGATAGCAGGATAGCACAATAAACAACATAATTTTTGTTTCCTTGTACGATACTACTGTCCCTAACATGGGCGATTTTTTAATTGCGTTCAGTCCTCCACAGTAACCACCCTCCTTACCATCATTGAATACCACCACAGAAGGCATGGTGGCAACCATGTATGCCGACCGCACATTGACTGCCAAGTCTCAGTACTCGACCTCGCCCTCGTCTAAGTATAGGTTGATTCAGGATCTGGCGATCGCCTGAAAAAAAATCACACGTGAAATCAATGATCATAATATTAAACGTCAATGACAGAGAATGAAAGGAAGGTAAAAGGCAACATAGCCCTAATAATTATAAGAATTAATCACTGAAAATCAGTGATGACCACAAGTGTTCGAGAAAGAGGTCAGCATGTCCTGCCCTACCTGTAGCATCCGCTTCTGAAACAATCAAGTAATGGACAGGCAATCCAGTCACACAATTGCACATCTACTAATTTTGCTGATACGTTAATTTTGAATCACGTCTGCTGTGTACAAGTGCAACGATTCTGCTAATTATAGGTGAAGAAGAAACTCCGTCACAGAAATATATTCGTTTTGCCCGAACATTTCCTTGTTGATGACTCGGCATTGGCATTATTTCAGCCATATCATGACTAGTCATAATTGATGAATACTTCTGAGCTAATGATGAAACTCGAGGAATCCGGGCAAAGACAAATCAATTGTACGAGGGCTGGATAAAAAGTTCTAAGCCTAACAAACAAAATAGTGGGGAGGTGAAAGCTAAAAATGTGCGCTTTGGGTTAAAAGCACCAAACTAGGCATACTTATACATTGAACCATTCCGAACATTTTTGGCAGAGCCCCCTGGTGGTAGAAAATCCAAGATGGTCGCCTACATGGCTGAAATCTCTAATGATATCAATATATACTCAATATATCATACTTCTCTGATCCATTTATACATGTACATACATATATCCATGTATATCCATAGTAATGCATGCAGAATGAATTGCAGCAGATCAGTATATCATTCAAATATAGTTTGCAGCATGGCTGAAATCTCTAATGATATCAGTCTACACTCAACACATCTTAGTTACCTGGCCAATTTATAGAAATTATCTTTGTAATGTATTTAGGAGTAATCACAACAATCCTGTATATAATTCAAACCTAGTATGCAGCACCCCCTGGTGGTGATGAAAGTCCAAGATGGCCGCCGACATGGTTGAAATCTCTTATAACTTTAGTCTATACCGATTATATCATAATTATCTGGTCAATTCATTCAATATCACAGTATCTTTTTCAGGATCAATTGTAACAATGCTTTATATAATTTAAATCTTATATGCAGCTCCCCCTGGTGACGACGAAAATCCAAGATGGCCTCCAATATGTTTTAGATTTCAGAAATTGTCTATTTCGACAGCAGATGTATACTGAACAACAAAAGTTCCTGTCAGTGTGACATTGAATAAGATTTAATGCAAATTCTGTTTTTTACCAAATCTGAAACAATTTCGGTTTGCAACATATAAAAGACTCCTGTAAGTGTTCAAATGGTTTAATTTGCCAAACTGATTTCAGAAAATGCGTGATTTCATAAAAAAAACATGAACATGCCAAAATGTCAATTTACAAATCAATAGCTTGTGTGTCTACCTCTGGTTGTGATCCAAGCAACACAGCTTCGTCCCATGGAATTGTTGGATATCTGTCCATATCTGTTGGAGCATGTTTCGAAGTTCCTGGAGTGTCTGGGAAATACGTGGTTGACGTCGAAGGCGCAGATCCATCTCAATGTGAGTCCTGGCGTTGTCATGCTGAAACGTAATGCCTGGGCCATGATGACGCAAAAACGGTAAAACAACAGGGCCGATGATCTCTTCGTGGTAGCGCTGTCCATTGAGATTTCCCTCTACCACTATCAAATGGGTCCTCACACGGTAATCCCACCCCATACCATAACGCTGCCGCCCCCGAACCGATCTTTTTCAATGACACAATGATTGACGTAACGTTCACCTCGACGCCAGTACACTCGAATCCGTCCATTGCTGTGGCTGAGGTGAAAACGAGACTCGTCGGTGAATAGAACTTGTCCCCACTGCATGGCCGTCCAGCGTAGACGCTGTCTGCACCACTGTAGACGTGCTTGACGGTGGTTTCCTGTCACGTTGACTCGATCCTGCTTCAAGCATACCAATGGCTAGCAGACGCTCATTTTCGGACTGGCGTGGCATTTCGTAATGTTGAATAATTGCGTAATTTTGTTGTTTTTCTGAGTGCTTGTTGTCAACACGATGGTAAACAATGATGGAATCCCGTTAACACACATATTTTCATACCCATTCTTGGGTAGTGAAATGCATGGGGCTTGCATAAAAGTCAACTTTTTCACGGAATTCATGCTTTTCTGTAGCAGTTGCATTTTTGTGACTTGATTTCATACATGTACTACAATATTGAAAACCAGACTTTACTTCTTTGAAAAATACACTAAAATATTGGTGTCACAAGAACTTTTGTTGTTGAGTATAGTTATCATTTGATATCTTTGGACAAAGGATAAGTTGATAAGTTTTGATATGATGAAACATGTTTAATGACATTGTATCAATTAATATGTATTGTCTATGATTTATTCTCAGCATATTATTTTATAAATAGTCTACTGAGAAATGTTCTACCTAGTTTATATTACATCACCCCAAAATGGTAAAGTTTACAAGGGTTTGCCAGACTTCTTGCAGGTGTAGTGTTAGTTTATAACACTTCTTTGTGCCTGACCAAGTGTTGTCCACTTGGGTATCTATATATTACTGCATGTCCTCTCCCAACCCCTGACTACAAGATTCTGTAGTGTGGGACGTTTGTCAAGCACCTGTCTCATACATGCATTGGTGCTGTCTTAGAGCTACCTCTTTGGGTTGAAATGTCAATTGTCTGAGATCTTCATGAACAGAGATTGTGCCTTTCTTTGACCTTCCAAATAAACCAGTGAGAAGGACTAACCGCTCATGAATCTGCGTTGTGTTGTCAGAGATATCTGCTGCTGATGGGAAAGCATTGGTGACTTTCTTGAAATACTTGACACGTATCTCAAGCATATGAATCGTTGAAGGCATGAAATAGTAACAATGTCTTTGAATTCCGTGGGCCTCTAGAAGAAACCTCTCGGCTGTTTCAGTCAATCCAACTGCACCTCCATCTCCTCTCATACTGCTATTGTATTGTTCATGTGTCTGACCTTGTGCCACACAAGAGAATGTCCGTTTAGTCTTGTGTGTCACTAATCCAATATTCGTGGTACAGCGGTGCTCGTGCTCTACTTTTAGAGGGACATATCTGTGAAATGCAAGCCATTAATATGACAAGTGATGCTGCAAACTTTTGGAAATCTGCTTTTTGAATTGCACTCACCAGGCACAATATGCAAAGTTCAAGAACAAGGGACCAGTAGTGAAACTGGCTGAGCAGCTTACTTCGGTGCACACCAGTTTCTGAAAGGATCTTCTGTGTTCGCTTCTGTTTCTTTATATCGCACATATGCCTGATGGTGTAGTAAGGTGGGTACACATGATGAAGAAACAAGCAAATCTGACTGAGGCAATTCCAGCAGCACAGATTGCAGTTATCCATCTACTTCCTTCGGGACAGTTTCTGAGAATCCTGAAAGCAACTATTTCAATATGCAAATCTACCAAACATGATAAGGAACTTCATGATATAATTCAGGACAGTTCCACTGGATTGTTTTAGCAATTGTGTATTGTGGTTTTTGGAGGCAAGCACATGCATCCGACCAGGATTCAAATGCTCAATACCCTTTTCTACCACATTAATTGAATGCTGTATCATAGCAACAGAGTGTGCACATTCTGGAACATTGGCATATGTGCAATTGTTTTTGGAGGCTATGTTTGTCTTGTTTTCCCAGTACTTCCTTAATGTGATATGACCAGTTTTACTCATGGTCAGGCATTGTGTTAACAGTATCTACATCCCTGGTGAAAGTTCCATTTAATTGAGGCCCATAATAACCCATCCTGCTAAAACAGGATGGGGGTACATAAGTATATACTGTGGGCTGTTTGGAAATTGTTTTCCTTGCTTGTTTGATTTCTTCAGCCAAAAGAACAACATGTCCTCTTCAGCTGTTGGACGCTGCTGCAATAGTGAAATGCTTGTACCATGAAGTGGATATCTTGCTGTTCTAGAGCAGGGATTATGACAGATGTTATCTTTTGAGAATGTTGGTGGGTATACCACACCTTCGTCTTCATAAACACCAAGAACTGTGCTATATCTGTTGAAATGCACAAACTCACATTGTGAAATGTGTCAACAAGATCACGTTTTCTTCTTTAATACCAAGTAAACTGGGACTTATATTTCTCGGTCTCAGTGGTGTCTTTGTGTTGATGAGCTGGTGCACCGAGAATTCATGCTTTGAAGACAAGATGTTCTGAGATACATCAAACTACGTTTACAACAAACATGCTTATAACGAACTGGCGGATATAACGAACTGTTTTCTTGGTCCAAGTCATTTGCTGTATATATGGTGTATATATGTTTATAACGAACTACGGTTACAATGAACTAAAATTAGTGGTCTCTTTGAGTTTGTTATATCCGTAGTTTACTGTAGTTTGGAATGCTTGAGGATTGTTTTTTTATACCTGGTCCTACAAATTTCTTACTGACTAGGGCTTTCAAAGAGGTAGGTACATACTGTTTTACTGTTTATTGCAGTCAGAAGGAAATGTTCCACTGAAAGTTTGTTTCAACCTTAAATCACGCCTGCGGAAAAATGTTGCTCGTTTAGTTAGCCTTAATGATTCAGAATGAAAAAGGCATATTTCAGTGCTGGTCCAATATCTTTATCACATTCCAAGTTCAGTTACAGAATTTTAACCAAGTTCATGCAGTCTAATATATTCCCCAGATCTGGGGATACAAATTTTGCTTCAAATGAATGAATTTTAGTACCAAAAGCTTATAGATTCAGTAAAGCATTACTTGGAATTGTTTTAAAGCCAGATTTGATTGAAATGATTATAATGAGCAAATGATACTGATATAGTGGACAAACATTTGACATTTTTTGAAGATTACGTCATTTTGGCGGCCATCTATGATTTTCTTCGTCACCAGTGGGCGCTGCATATTAGATCTTAATTATATACAACATTGTTGCAATTAATTTTACATAAATGACTAAAATTGACAAAATTATGATGATATATTGAATATAAATTGACGTCATAAGAAATTTTAACCATTTTGGCGGCCATCTTGGATTTTCTACCAGCAGGTGGCGCTGCTGAGGTAGATCCATATCTAGTTGTGTTCGGAATGGTTCAATGTGGAAGTGTGCCAAGTTTGGTGCTTTTAACCCAAAGTGGACTATTTTGACTAAAATCCAGGCTTACCCGCCCCACTAACAACAATGCAACATATCGATAGTGAAGCTTTTCTATTCCAATCAGGATGAAGTTTTCAAAAGCCACCCCGAAAACCCCATTCACGGCAGCTTTAAGGTCATCATTGTCGTCATAGGTCTTTCCAGGAAGGTGTTCTTTCAGTTTAGGAAACCAGGTCTGGCGACTATCAAGCTCTTTGAATTCACATTAGTGCACAGCAGCCTTTGCAAGTCGAGAGGTGTGAGAAGAGGTATTGCCTTAAAGCAGTAGTCAGCATTCCTTGAGCTTTTCTTTGATAGAATCATTCAGGCGATGAAGCAAATCAGCATAGTAGGCACCGGTAATCGTCTTTTGACTTTCTAGGTAATCAACAAGGATCACATCCTTTGCATCCATAACTTTCTTCACTGATCTTGAATGCTTAAAATTTTTTCGTGCCGGGAAATGGTCAAGTAGCCTAGTGGTTAAAGCGCTCACTCGTCATGCTGAAGACCCGGGTTTGATTCACGACATGGGTACAATGTGTGAAGCCCATTTCTGGTGATATTGCTGGAATATTGCTATAAGTGGCATAAAACCTCACTCACTCACTCACTCTCTTTGGAGCCGGAGAAGTGGAATGGTGCCATTCCATGGACTGACGTTTTGACTGGGGATCACAGTGGTAGACCCGTTTCATCTCCCATTACTAATCTCTGTTTGAATTTGATGAAATCTTACTCATTAGCTCTCAATTTTCTCCCGCAATTTCAGTTCTGTTTTCCATAAGATAAGAATTTAGACACTTTGGCACCCAAGAGCAGATATTTGTCTGTAAATGTTCATGAATAATACTTTCAGTGGATCCATGGCTTAGACGTTTATCTTTTCCAAGTTCAGCAATGGTAATACGTTTTTCTGACAGTATAAGTTTTTTCTATCTCCTTGATTGAATCTTTATTGATGGCGGACGCCCAGACCTCGGGTCATCATCAAGGCTTGTTCTCCCAGCCTTAAACATAGCTGCCCAACGTTTAACAGTTAAATAGATAGAGCACTTATCCCATACGCTTGTGACATGCGGTTATGAATTTCTTGGGTTGTGCTTTTCTCTCAAGTAAAAATTCTTGATGTCTGCTCGGTAAACGTTCTTTTCCATTTCTGTGTCCATTTGGATCCCTATGACGTTCAACTGGCTGCCACAATTAAACAAACAGCCTCAACAGACTAAATACACTTGCAATGACCTACTCAAACAATAGAATACATTGACTAGTTCACTTTGTTTATGGGCCCATAGTTGAAAGTTATTCAGGCTTAGAACTTTGTGAACTATGGTTCAAGTAAAAAATGTGAGCATATCATGCCCCATCAGTTGCATTCGTCACAAACACATGCGAAGGCAAGTCAATTGGTCACCTGAAAAACAACAACACGGGAACATATGGTACAACATTTTGTTACAAACCGCGGTGACCACAGATACAGGTACATATCTATCTTCAGAGGTTCGGGACAACTTGCCGAAAATGAAAGCAAATGCAGGAGTTCTTGCATGATATCAAGAAGGACGCACCTAAATGCAGTTTAGAAGTGTCTAGGGAAGCAGCACCTCCCGACGTCAGTGATACAACAAGTGGAATTGTAGCGGACACAGACCTTTTCTCAACGCATTTTACTATTAAAGATGTGAACGACGTCATCTTCATGGACGTCATTTTATGGTTCAGATTCGGATTCAGAGATATCAACATAATATATTAGTGTGGTTGTTTTGTGGTTAGACACTGCCTCAACACAAACACCTTTTGTCTCGAAAAGCAATAATTTCTTTTTCATGACATCCAACATGTCCCTTAAACACATTTATTTATATACAACTTGAGCCAAAATATTATTTTCAAATGTATTCTGGATCAATGGATGGTTTATTTTTTTTAAAGTAAAGTGGTTTCGGGGTGTCATCGTAACGATCGTCACTGGACGCATATACCACCCAAAGTGTTGACCATATAGTATCATGCATCACACAGAGTTTAATTGACTTTCTGGTAAATGTTATTTTTTAACTGGTTTAGGACTACCATATATATTATTTTAAACACAAGAAGATATCCAAGACGGACACATATACAGATGTGTTTAATTTGTAGACCATAAGAAAAAAATATTATAAATGATGAATGTATCAATTTCATCTCCCAAAGGGAAGATTGGGGTTAATACTTCACAGTCATCAAGATATGTCCGCTAGAAGTGGGCATTATCAATACGATTGATTCCATGTTACACTCAAAAGGCGGAGTTCATCTTGCAAGGATGTCGGAGCTGTTGTCGGGAAAATGTCGGGCTCATTGCTGGTCTCCGTTATGTGGAAGGCAAATGTAAACCAGCATCACATGCACGATAGCACAACATATAGGCGACATAAATTTGTCACGAAACTACTATGCCTTATAATTTCATGGTCGATTTTGGACTGTGTTCCATCCGTCAGCCCATAATCCCAATCCGTCCAATCATTGAATTGAAACAAAAACATCCATGATGGCAGCTACTGATGTTGGCGGCACGTTCCATAAAGGATGACGACATATACGGGGAATTTGAATTCACCTGACAACATCACACATAAAATAAGCCCAGCAATAATCATAATATAAAAATGTCAATGCACGAGAATATCCAGTCTCAATTTTCATACAGATTACATCAGGTGTAAAAGATAAGATAGCCGCGATAATTATATGAATGGATCACCGAAAATCTGTGATGACACCAGGTCCTTGCGAAAAGGCGTTGCATGTCCTGGCTTACCGGTAGCTCTAAAATAATCATATGACGGACAAAAAACATCCAGTCACATGATGACACATTTACTCGTTCTGTTAAAACTAAAAACGATTTGTTAATTTTGCAATTCTGCTGCTTATAAGTAAAGGAGAAACGTTTGAATAAGTGTTCGTTTTGCAACAGTGGTTTGCACTTGCAGTTTTAATGTCTCAGCCCGAACATCTTTTTTGTTTGTTGATTCAGCTTAATTGAGAAATGCTACTGAGTTTATTGAGTCAGTTATGCACCTAATAAACATGGGCACATATGGTACAAATCAGAATAAGGAATTCCATCGCACATAATTCTTTTCACTGATGCGTAAAAATTAGAAATGTCATCCGCATGTCTTCCATAAAACGTTTTTGGCTGCTTTTCTGAGGCCTTGAAGTTAGTAAACGTGACCAAACAACTCTCGTAGAAATCATTGCAGAAAGGGCATGCTCGAATGTCCCTCAAAACGTATGAAATGTAGACACCAAAGGCTTAAGCTGATCGAATATTGCTGGACATAAAGAGACAGTTGCCTGTTGGAAAGTTGAAGTCGTCCGTCTTGTCATACAGTCCACCATAGTTTTTTTTAAAGCTTCACAGAGGCCTTGAATGTTGTTATCTTAATCAAACAACCTTTGAGCAACAGAGTCGTACGATGCTCTTTAAAAGGTTTGTAGTAAGAACCTGCTGAAATATCTCTCAAAATTGTGAAGTGTAGACATCAAAGGCTGGAGGTGCTTGAATATTGCCCGAAGGGAAAGTTGACCATCGTATATTTTTCTGGTACCACCGTTGTCTGCACCCTTATCTGCGCCTATAGTTACTTCTGTTGTTCCTGCAGACAATCGTTAAATAAAAGCTACAGAACTCGTTCTATAGCCACAATATATCCCCACCAAAAGCCGAGGCGACTGCACGATCCCAATTGTGTCATGAGCATGTCTTTATCAATCACTATCCAATAATGATCATACCGAAAGGTGAGCCTATCCTGCCCCACCAGTTGCACCCGTCACAAACAAATGCAAAGGCAAGTCAATTGTTCATCTGACAATAACACAGGAATATATGGGGCTGCTGGAATATTGCTCCATATTAAGGTAAAGTTGACTATTCCTCTTGTCTTGCGGAGAGTATTTTTACCTCTGAGTCTTTATGCTTTCTTTTTCGATATAACTGAAACGTTAAACGTCTTGGCCGAATGACATTGTTTGGACTTTGCCAATCCAAGCTGAAATTCTGATTCACATGCATAAAGAAACACATCAGCAAGACGGGGATGCCTACTTCTTGCCTAAATGTTTTACATTCACATTGTACATGGATGTTATCAATCAGGCTGACTGACTAAGTATGGTTTTACGCCACGTTTAGCAATAATTCAGCAATATCACGGCGGGGGACACCAGAAATGGGCTTCACATATTGTACCGGGAATCGAACCCCGGTCTTCGGCGTGACGAGCGAACGCTTTAACCACTAGGCTACCCGACCACCCCTTATCAATCAGAACATCAAACGTTTTGCATATTGTTTTCTCAGTAAAGTGACATATGCTTTCATTATTGACAAATTGTCTTGAACCTCTGATGATCGATATGTAACCGTATCTGTGGTATATAAATGTATAATAGGATATGATAATGCTCATGGTATAGGCAGAATTGTACTAAGCTTGTCTTTTAGAGGAGATTTCTGGTGAATATGGAAAGGGTTTTATCGCTTTTATTTCAATATCCCTTTCTTCTTTACAGTCTAAATAACATTCTCAGAAAATACACCTAACATGTCCTTGTCATTTTGATAATTTGGTAACATGCACACTATTTTCAGAGTTTTGGACAAGGGAGGACTCACCATGATTGACAGTAGCACAGCAGAAGCTCATTCGTCTAAGGATCACAGACACCCAGACGAATTACTTTCAAGTAAGTATTTTGCTAAAAGTAAAACCTATTTAACATGTTTAAGGATTGACTGTGTATTATTTTCAGTTCTTACAAAAGTGTGCAGATCGGTTTTTCGATTCATACCTCAATGAAACGAAAATAATACAAGTCAATGCTTATAATTAAATTTGACACCTTTAAACATGTTTTATCTGCAATAAACCAAAAACAGCTGTATATATCAAAGCAGACAAATAATGACGAGATTTATAAACATTCCGTGTGTAAAAATGGGGACACCTCGGTTTGCCGGCACCTATTGTTCTGGGTTAAAAATTACCCAACCATTACTGACAAGTGTACAATAGAGGGATTATGAGGATTAAAAAGGGATTTAAAAGAGGGCAACATCACTTTCGTTATTTTATTTCTCATGTACATACAGCATACATTATAAATCATACATGTGTTCATACATACAAAATATATAAACTTAAAGTCGGAAATTAAATTAATTATTTACACTTCACATACATTTTAACTCACAAACCAATTAATCTTGCCACAGAATCAGCATATTCTGTTGGTGACTTGAGCCCTGCCAACACCTCCTGCTTTTCACTCTCAATACCGCTATCCACATTGCGGTACTTCCTCCTCTTTGGAGGAAGTCGACCACCAGCCTGGATTTGCAGGAGCAGTGACTCTACAAAACACTGTTCTTTTTTATGTCAATGAATTTGAATATATTTGGATGGCTAGGCCCCTGTTTGCCTAGCTTACCATGCCAGCCTTCAAAATTGTTTGTGGTTCTGGAACCCACTGTCTTGAAGTGGTTCCACATGCTGCGACCATCACTCTCCATCCACTGTTCAGTAACATAATGTGCAAACCTCAGCACCCTTGGATCGTCAAAGTTTGCTTCTTCTAGGGCTGCCATCCACACATCGATCTTTGATGGGGCTAGGGGAATGTGCAGGTTTGCTGTTTCATTCTTTCTCGGCCTTCGGACTCAAAGAGTTGTTTGGACAGCGAATATCATGAATTTCGCTTAATGTCCTGTCCTGTAATATTGGGATTCCCCGACATTCCGTAGTAATAAAAGTAGTCCGCCTCGGTGGGCTTGGCTTAATGCTTTGCATTCAGTGGAAAATGAATGCAATAACACGTGACCAATTCAGCTGATCAGAATGCAAGAATTTCAGTGAACACAACGAAAATTTAATTATAAAAAGAACAACATTTATATAAACACTCAACATAACTATTGAAGGGTCACCCATATAGTTTAGAACGAAACAATTGAAGTTCTCCTATTCAAACCTCAAACTAATAATGATCCAAACCCCAGTTGTTAAAGACCACAAATGTGAATGTTTGTGGCTGTATTTGAACAATATTCGAACCATGGTAAATAATGCAGGAGGAGGTAAACACAAATTTAAACATTGTGTTCATGGTCACAAAATCGTATCACCCCAACAGTAGCTGCATGTGCAAATCAGAGTACTGACACGTGGTTTAAAACCCAATTAACAGTAGCGAATGATAGGACACGCGTGTGTCCATGCGTCGATTTTTGAGGGATGAAAATCGTGGCAGAGCTATTTGGCTCCAAACTGGAAACAGTCAACGTCAGGTGGTTACACACTTTATCATCACCCAGAGTGTGATTAGGGAGGCCGTGGCAGCAGTACCAGGCCACTGGAACAGTTGCCTATGGTCAAAGACCAGGTTGTCCTTGGGTCAGAACACAGAGGTACCTTGTGAACCTTGCCTTTACTTACCGATTTCTTACGTCACGTCAGATAAGTGATGAACACTTTAACGTCAATAATGTCCGCATTAGCCACGCCACCGTACGAAGCAGATTGCGTTCTGCTGGTCTCTGTTCTCGACGTCATCAGCGTTGGAATCTATGTCAGTGGTCATCAGTGCTGTTTACTGATGAAATTTAATCTGTCTTCTGATGATGGCCGTAGACGAGTACACAGACGGCAACATAAACATTTTCATAATGCTACTGTAGTAGCGCATAATCCATTTGGGGATGGTTATAATGGTCTGGGTGGCATTACAGCTACTGCAAGGACACGATTACACGTTGTTGTTGGAAATCTCACTTCACAACGCTTTAGAGACGGAGCAAGCCAGTCTGCTCCGGGAGTAGAAAGCCCTGCCTCAGGCTGTGATTATGAACCTGATCAGGTGCATAGAGGGAATCAGAAGTGTGGGAGTGGGCGTGGGGAGGGGGTGAGGGTGAGGGGGTGAGGGTTATGACTCTCTACACACGTCCTGTGTGTTACAGCAGTTTATGTGAACATGATGCTGTTGGATACCTATTGAACTGTTTAAATCAACAGTGACCTACTGAAAAAACTCTTAAACACAACCTACAATCACCGATCTCTTCCATTTTTCTCCTCCAAATTCCAAATGCAGGCTATTGCAATATCAATGTTGATGTTACATGTGCTCACTGCAGTGAGAATACTCATGTAACAGAAGATTGTGACGATAATTACAAAAATGCATCAACTGCACAGGGAGTCACCCATCCTACTCAAAAGAGAATATTACAAGGAATATTAGTTTTGCTGACACCAAAAAACTTGATGTTCACCCCCAAGAACCAAATGAATCTTTTGCCTCCACTACTAGAATACCCTCTGATACAACTGTAAAGTAACCACATCGCCTGTAACCACTTCAATTCACTGTCAGACAGACTTAAAAACTACATGTATTGGTAATTAGTTTTGTAATCTACTGCTCTGTTACAGAAATTCCAACCTACGGCAGCTCTGTTCAAGGTGCAACGGCTAAAAGAAGGATATCGGGTAAGTAATTGTTTTGGGTGAGATCACTGATAATCCCGAACCAATATATTGACAGTTGCTAAAGAATAAATGATGAGTAATCGAGTCAGTTGGGTTTAACACTGCTTTGAACAGCCAGTGTAATGTGTGAGGAAATCCCGAAGTGATGTAGGTTTAAGACGTTTACCACTTTGGTGAAACAAACCTACAAACATAATCTCGGCGACCCGGAATTCGAACCAACACTTATAGGTATTTGACGTGCCCAAGGGGCGCAACTCTGCAAGGTGAATTCCGGCGTCTGGGCCACCCATGACCCCATACACATGAATAAGAAAATACTTTGATTTCAACGTAATTATCACCACAAAAGATCTGTCCTACATTAAGGCACATCATTTCATGGCTGTGAAATAAAACGGTGAATTGTTTTTCTGCATGATACAGAAGTGGATAGAAACCAAATGATGCAAGATGAAGACAAGGTGAAGAGGAAGTTCTTGCATAAAATCAGCTTAGAAGTGTCCAGGGAAGCAGCACCTCCCGACGTCGGTGATACAACAAGCGGAATTGTAGCAGACGTGGATGATTTGTCCGATGATTTGTCCGATGATATGTCCTACCAGTCTTCAACGCATTTGACTAAAGATGTGAAGGACGTAGATCTCTGGGTTGAGAAGTCATCTTCATGGACATCATACATGTCATATAGTGTTTCAGATTCAGAGACATCAGCGTAAGTTGAACAACTCTAAACTATTTATGTTCACGGTAATATTATTTTGGACCCATACCTGTATGTTTTTTTTGTTTTGTTGTTCGAAAAACGCCTCAACACAAACATCTTTTTTCTTGGAAAGCAATAACACAACTTTTTTTATGACATCGAGCATGTCCATTGAACACATTTATAACTTGAGCCAAAATATTGTTTTCAAATTAATTTTTACAAGAAAAGTGTTGAATTATTTTGATGTAACTTATCTATTTACTGTTTTCTGTATGTACTAAGACAAACTGTGATATTTTCAGGATGTCATCTTCAAGATCGTCACACGAGGAGAGTACACATATACCACCGTAAGTGTTGACTACAGAGTATCATGCATCAAACAGTTAAAGTTAAATTGACTTTCTAGTAAATGTTGTATTTGAATTATGGTTTAGCACTTACTAATATATATATATATATTTAAATACAACAATGACAAATGTACAGAGGTGATTCATTTCTGGACTTCCATAACAATAAAAGATATGAGAAATCCTGAATGTATCTATCTCATCTCCTAGAGGCAAGATGAGGGTTAACATTTCATCAAAGTCACTAACTTGCATCTCACATGTGTGTCTGTTACAAGTGGGTATCAGTGGGTCAATATTACATGCAACCAATGGTCATCTTGGGTATCCTGTCACACTCTACTGGAGTAACAAGCGCGAGTTTTGGGAGCTATTGACGGGTAAAAATCAGGCGTATTGTTGATCTATGTAGCGTGCACGATCGCAAGATAGTACAATAAGCGACATAATTTTTGTTTCTTTGTACGATAATACTGTCCCTAACATCGGCATTTTTTTTAAATGCGTTCAGTCCTCCACAGTAACCACCCCCCTTACCATCATTGAATACCACCACAGAAGGCATGGTGGCAACCATGGATGCCGACGGTACGTTGACTGCCAAGTCTCAATACTCGACCTCGCCCTCGTCTAAGTATAGGTTGATTCAGGATCCGGCGATCGCCTGAAATAAAATCACACTTGAAATCAATGATCATAATATTAAACGCCAATGACAGAGAATAAAAGGAAGGTAAAAGGCAACATAGCGCTGATAATTATAAGAATTAATCACTAAAAATCAGTGATGACCAAAAGTGTTCGAGAAAGAGGTCAGCATGTCCTGCCCTACCCGTAGCATCCGCTTCTGAAACAATCAAGTAATGGACAGGCAATCCAGTCATATGATTGCACATCTACTAATTTTGCTGATACGTTAATTTTGAATCACGTCTGCTGTGTACAAGTGCAACGATTCTGCTAATTATAGGTGAAGAAGAAACTCCGTCACAGAAATATATTCGTTTTGCCCGAACATTTCCTTGTTGATGACTCGGCATAGGCATTATTTCAGCCATATCATAATTGATGAATGCTACTGAGCTAATGATGAAACTCGAGGACTTCAGGCAAAGACAAATCCATTGTACGAGGGCTGGTAAAAAAGTTCTGAGCCTAACAAACAAAATAGTGGGGAGGTGAAAGCTAACATGGCTGAAATCTCTAATGATATCAATATATACTCAATATATCATACTTCTCTGATCCATTTATACATGTACATATATCCATAGTAATGCATGCGGAATGAATTGCAGCAGATCAGTATATCATTCAAATATAGTTTGCAGCACCGCTGGTGGTAGAAAATCCAAGATGGCCGAAAGCATGGCTGAAATCTCTAATGATATCAGTCTACACTCAACACATCATAGTTACCTGGCCAATTTATACACATTATCTTTGTAATGTATTTAGGAGTTATCACAACAATCCTGTATATAATTCAAACCTAGTATGCAGCACCGCCTGGTGGTGATGAAAGTCCAAGATGGCCGCCGACATGGTTGAATTCTCTGATAACTTTAGTCTATACTCATCATATCATAATCATCTGGTCTATTCATCCAATGTATCACAGTATCTTTTTCAGGATCAATTGCAACAATGCTTTATAAAATTCAAATCTTATATGCAGCTCCCTCTGGTGATGGCGAAAATCCAAGATGGCCTCCAATATGTTTTAGTTTCAGAAATTGTCTATTTCTACAGCAGATGTATAATGAAAAATAGAAGTTTCTGAGACATTGAATAAGATTTAAAGCAAAGCTCTGTTTTTACTAAATCTGAAACAATTTCGGTTTGCATCAGATAAAAGACTCCTGTAAGTGTTCAAATGGTTTAATTTGCCATACTGACTTCAGAAAAATGCATGATTTCATAAAAAAAACCATGAACATGCCAAAATGTCAATTTACAAATCAATAGCGTGTGTCCACCTCTGGTTGCGATGTAAGCAACACAGCTTCATCCCATGGAATTGACCAAGCGTCGCACAAAGTCCTGTGGGATATCTGTCCATATCTGCTGGAGCATGTTTCGAAGTTCTTGGAGTGTCTGTGGAAAATGTGGTTGACGTCGAAGGCGGCGATCCATCCCAATGTGAGGCCGGGCGTTATCATGTTGAAAGGTTATGCCTGGGCCATGACAATGCAAAAACGGTAGAACAACAGGGCCGATGATCTTGTCGTGGTAGCGCTGTCCATTGAGATTTCCCTCTACCACTATCAAACGGGTCCTCTGTCTTGCTGTTATCCCACCCCATACCACAACGCTGCCGCCCCCGAACCGATCTTTTTCCATGACACAATGATTGACGTAACCTTCACCTCAACGTCCGTACACAATCCGTCCATCGCTGTGGCTGAGGTGAAAACAAGACTCAGTGAAATAGAACTTGTCCCCACTGCATGGCCGTCCAGCGTAGACGCTGTCTACACCACTGTAGTCGTGCTGGCAAACCTTAAACTTTACCATTTTGGGGTGATCTAATATAAACTAGGTAGAACATTTCTCAGTAGACCATTTATAAAATAATATGCTGAGAATAAATCATAGACAATACATATTGATTGATACAATGTCATTTAAAATGTTTCATCATATCAAAACTTATCAACTTATCCTTTGTACAAAGATATCAAACGATAACTATATTCAACAACAAAAGTTCCTGTGACACCAATATTTTAGTGTATTTTTCAAACAAGTAAAGTTTGGTTTTCAATATTGTAGTACATGTATGGAATCAAGTCACAAAAACGCAACTGCTACAGAAAAGCATGCATTCCATGCAAAAGTTGACTCTTATGCAAGCCCCATGCATTTCACTACCCAAGAATGGGTATAAACATGTGCGTTAACGGGATTCCATTTGCATTGGTATGCTTGAAGCAGCATCGAGTCAACATGATGTTGCAAGACAATTTAACGTCCACAGAAACACCAATTGGTGTATATGGCAACGTTGGCAACAGACAAGTGCAGTCAGAGACCATCCTCGGAGTGGCAGGCCACGTGTAACCAATAATCGACAAGACAACTGGATTCGAACACACCTAAGAAATCGATTCCAGCCAGCAACAGTGACTGCAAGAAGCATCCCTGGCCTTCTATGAATATCTTCACAAACCGTACGTTGTTGCCTCAGATGTGCAGGGACTGTCAACAGAAGACCCACCAGACGTCCCATTTTGACTTGAAACCACCGTCAAGCACGTCTACAGTGGTGCAGACAGGGTCTACGCTGGACGGCCATGCAGTGGGGACAAGTTCTATTCACTGACGAATCTCGTTTTCACCTCAGCCACAGCGATGGACGGATTCGAGTGTACCGACGTCGAGGTGAACTTTACGTCAATCATTGTGTCATGGAAAAAGGGGGGATGGTTGGCCTAGTCGTCTAAGGCGCCACGATTCGCTGTGCAGAGTTGCGTCCCTTGGCCATGCCAGAAACCTATGATTGTGGGTTCGAAACCCAGTACGCCCAGATTATGTTTCTAGGTTTGTCAGCACCATACCCGTGCTCGTGGGTTTCACCGAAGTGGTAAACGTCTGAGACCTGCATCACTTCGGGCTTTCCACCGACATTAAGCTGACATGCCGCGATATAACTGGAATAGTGTTTAAAGCGGCGTTAAATGCAACTCACTCACTCACTCATGGAAAAAGATCGGTTCGGGGCAGCAACGTTATGGTCTGGGGTGGGATAACAGCAAGACAGAGGACCCGTTTGATAGTGGTCGAGGTAAATCTCAATGGACAGCGCTACCACGACTAGATCATCGGCCCTGTTTTTCTACCGTTTTTGCGTCCTCATGGCCAAGCATTACCTTTCAATATGACAACGCCCGGCCTCATATTGCTCGACTTGTTCAGGATTCTCTTCAACAAAACAACATGAATGTCATTCTCCGCCACTAGTAGGCGCTGCATATTAGATCTTAATTAAATATACAACATTTAAGTTTACATAAATGACCAAAACTGACAAAATAATGATGATATATTGAATATAAATTGACGTCATAAGAGATTTAACAATTTTGGCGGCCATCTTGGATTTTCTACCACCAGGTGGCGCTGCTGAGGTGGAGCTTTATCTAGTACTGTTCGGAATGGTTCAATGTAGAAGTGTGCCAAGTTTGGTGCTTTTAAACCAAAGTGCACAATTTTGACTAAAATCCTGCCTTAACTGCCCCACTAAAACCAACAGTTGTTTTTAATTTTATTTTTCAAAATAATCTCCCTGCTTTTCAATATCGATAGTGAAGCTTTTCAATTCCAGTCAGGAAGAAGTTTTCTAGAGCCACCCCATTCACGGCAGATTTAAGATCATTGTTGGCGTCATAGCGCTTTCCAGGAAGGTTATCTTTCAGTTCAGGAAACCAGGTCTGGCGAGTATCAAGCTCTTCGAAACCACATTACCGCACAGCAGCCTTTGCAAGTCGAGAGGTGTGAGATGAGGCATTGCCTTAAAGCAGCAATTAGCATTCCTCGCGCTTTTCTTTGATAGAATCTCTCAGGCGATGAAGCAAATCAGCATAGTAGGCACCAGTAATCGTCTTTTGACTTTCTAGGTAATCAACAAGGATCACACCCATTGGATCCATAACTTTCTTCACTGATCTTGAATGCTTAAATTTCTTTCTTGCTGGGGAATGGTCAAGTAGCCTAGTGGTTAAAGCGTTCGCTCATCATGTCGAAGACCCGGGTTTGATTCCTGACATGGGTACAATGTGTGAAGCCCATTTCTGGTAATATTGCTGGAATATTGCTATAAGCGGCGTAAAACCTCAATCACTCACTCTCTTTGGAGCCAGAGAAGTGGAATGGTTCCATTCCATAGATTGACGTTTTGACTCGGAATCATAGTGGTAGACCCGTTTCTTCTCCCGTTACTAATCTCTGTTTCAATTTGATGAAATCTTACTCAATATTAGCTCTTAATTTTCTCCCGCAATTTCAGTTCTGTTTTCCAAAAGATAAGAATTTACACTTTGGCACCTAACGAGCAGATATCTTATTCGTCTGTAAATGTTCATGAATAATGCTTTCAGTGGATCCATGGCTTAGACGTTTATCTTTTCCAAGTTCAGCATTGGTTATATGTCTATCTGACAGTATAAGTTTTTCCTATCTCCTTGATTGAATCTTTATTGATGGGGGACGTCCAGACCTCAGGTCATCATCAAGGCTTGTTCTCCCAGCCTTAAACACAGCTGCCCAACGTTTAACAGTTAGGACCGCCTCCGTGGTCTTGTGGTAGAGCGTCCACCCGGAGAGCGGAAGGTCCAGGGTTCGATCCCGGGCCGCGTCATACAAAAAGACGTTAAAAGATTGTACTTGTTGTTACCCTGTCTGGCGCTCGGCATTAAGGGGCTAAAACAAGGACTGGTCGGCTCGGAGTCAGTATACTGTGTCTGAGTGGGGTATTCATGTTAAACTGCGGCATGGTATCTCAGTGAGCTAGCACTATAAATCGGCATCAGTCCGGACTAGTACAAGCAGCCACACACACACATACACGTGCATGCACGTCGCTATATAAGTGCAATAATCTTGGACGCGACGTTAAACCCAATTTCACCTCACCTCACCTTTAACAGTTAGAGCACTGGTAGAGCACTTGGTTATGCGGTCATGAATTTCTTGGGTTGTGCTTTTCTATGAAGTAAAAATCTTGATGACCGCTCGGTAAACGTTCTTTTCCATTTCTGTGTCCATTTGGATCCCTATGACGTTCAACTTGCTGCCACAAATAAACAAACGGCCAAATACACAACAGACCAAATACACGTGCAATGACCTACTCAAACAATGAAGTGCATTGACTAGTTCACTTTGTTTATGGCCCATAGTTGAAAGTTATTCAGGCTTAGAACTTTGTGACGAGCCCTCGTAACCAAAACAACATGGGAACGTATGGTTCAAGTAAAAATGTGAGCATATCGTGCCCCACCAGGTGCATCGGTCACAAACACATGCGAAGGCATGTCAATTGGTCACCTGAAAAACAACACGGGGACATATGGTACAACATTGTTACAACCGCGGTGACCACAGATACAGGTACATATCTATCTTCAGAGGTTCGGGACAACTTGCCGAAAATGAAAGCAAATGCTTTCTGAAGTTTACTTAGAAAACAATATTTGAAATGCTGCTCTCATTGAGAACATCCAGGTGGGTTTGGAGGTAAGACATATCGTAAGAAGCAGGCATCCCCATGGACACCAATTGTGCTCCGTTTCTTGCTGATCTGTTTCTTTATGCATATGAATCGGAATTAGGAGACTTTGGGGTACTATAGAGCATGCTCTTCCACGGACTTTTCAAAGGGCGTCACATGTTTTATGGGAGATACTTGGAAGACATTTCCAAATTTGACGCATCATTGAAACCAAATGATGTCCAATGCAATTCCCAATTTTGACATGTAACATATGCTCCTGTATTTTCAAGGGTGACAATTGATTTGCCTTTGCATGTATTTGTAACGAGTGCCACAGATGGGCAGGATACGCTCACCTTTTCGCTAACACCTTGTATCATAAACATAAATATGAACATAAACATCACACGTGTCAAAACCTCGTGGGTTATCCTGGGCACGTGACTTCGTTCAAATGTGCCTCTGTTCACAAATGTGGGAATGGGTACCTGATATGTTAGATGGATGTAAATCCCAGCAGCGCCCGTACGCAGCATGAGCTGTACACTCGCCAGGGAGTTGAGAATGTATACGGATCCAATGGTCGGGAACGATTAATCCGCATTTCAGCTGATACTAATATCTTGATAAGTGTGATATATAAATGTATTATATAAATAATAATGCTCACGATATCATGGATATAGTCAGAACTGACTTTGCTTTTAGGAGAGATTTCTTTTGAATATGGAAAGGGATCTTTCGCTATTATTTCATAACTCTTTCTTTTTAACAGTCCAAGTTGCAAGTTGACACACTGGTCTTTGTTATTGTGATAGCTCAGTGACATGCACACTATTTTCAGAGTATTGGAAAAGAAAGGGGTCATCAAGATCGACAGTAGACCAGCAGCAGTTGACCAAGGGATATTAACTCCGAAACGTAAGTATTTTGCTAATGGTCAACCCTATCTATAAATCCATTTATACATTGAATATGGAGATAGTAATGAAGGTTGTATCCACTTGAAATGTATGTAACTAACATCCAAAGTCATTCTTAAATGCCGACTTCATAAGATGTGGAATAGAGATGATGACAATAAACAAGTGTGTTTTCAATACCTCCATGCACTGTCATAATGTAACTGATTGTAAAATCCACTGGAAGAAAGGGTTCCCAAGCTTTCCTTGAACGCAACCTTAAACATTAAACATTTCACCTCACCTTCCAAAGGTTTCCAAACGTTCCATTGTTGGTTGGAAATATGTGTTTTGCAACTGGAATGATTGAGAAAACCACTGGAAGAAATATTGCGATGATGATATTTCCAAGAATGGAAATGTTTGTAAATAAACTGACGTCCAAAAGAAAATTTACCAAGTGAAAATATAAATTTCAGATAAAGTATAATTATTTTTTTATGAAGTCTATCTAAAACACAACAATAGTGTATGCAGAAAATGTTAATCGTCTGTTACATGTTTGCTAGATAACACGCGAAAAAGTGAAAAACACGTGCACCACGGACAGCTGCAAATGCACGTGCGGGAAAGGGTATAAAACGATTGCAACGGCAAGTCAGACATCCACAGGGATAAAAAAACACAAAAGAAATGCCACGACTCACAGTCGAACAACGTGAACGAGCCTTGGGTATGGTACAGATGGGAGCCACCCACGCCCATATTGCACGAACCTTCGGTTGCTCCCGTGTGCCGGTACCAACTGAATGCAAAGTTAAAGACAGACAGGGTGGACCGCTGACAGGCCACGAACAGGCAGACCCAGGGTGACCACGCCCCATGATGACCGGTACTTGCATACCTTGCACCTCCGAAATCGCTTCCTGACAGTGACGTCATCGGCGACAAATGCCTTAGGTCACAGGGTTAGTCGACAGACAGTGGCCAGGAGACTCAGGGCTCATGGAATCAGGGCTTTTAGACCATACAGAGGACAGCTATTGACAGCGCAACATTGTCATCTGCGATTGAGATGGGCCCGGACTGTACGACGTTTGCAACGAAGTGACTGGCAGACGGTTGTCTTCACTGACGAAAGTCGATTCTGTATGGTTAGGGCTGATGGAAGACAACGTGTTGGGTGATCAAACGGCGGCATGTTGTGTGCAGGAGGTCGTACCATATGGTGGAGAGAGTGTGATGGTGTGGGGAGGGATCTGTGGGCAGGAGAGGTCATCATTGACGGAAACTTGACAGCTCAGCGTTACATGGATAACATTCTTCGTCCAGTTGTCCTACCATTCCTCCAACAGCAACCACGTGGTGTCATTTATGAGCATGACAACACTAGAGCCGATACAGTCGTGTTCGACAACGACCACACTCTCCAGCCAACCGGCAAAAACTGATCTTGGCCCTCCAAGAAGAATGGCGTCAAATTCCACGTGACCTCATCAGACGACTGACTTTTTCTGTGCGTCGAAGTGTTTTTGCATGTATTGAGGCATTTGGTAGTCACACACACTACTTATGACTTGTTATTGAACGTGAGCGATTGTTTATCTACTCTGCCTATTGTCCATGATTTTGAAAGCTCGAGTTTTGTACCACACCCAACTTTGGGGGGCTGTGACGTCATTCTCGGTCGCGGTATGATTGTCATTTTCAGTGTTGATTATGTTGATATATTGTTCTTCTCATACACTTTACTAAATGCATGTATGTTTTGTTGTTTTTGAGCAAGAGTGATTTCAAACTCTAGTAAAGTTTCTTTTGGACTTCAGTTTAGTTGCAGGTGTTTGGATATATTTGGGGGTGTTTGAAAATATTTTGATAAAGTGAAGGAAGATGGTCTTGTTAATATGATGTAAAACTGTTTATTATCCCTTTACTTTCACTTTATGTTCTTAATGCAACACACATGTTCCCTTTTGGCTTCAATACTCAAGAGTGAAATAGTTTCTGTTCGATAATAGACATAAAAATACCGCCATCATATAGCTGGAATATTGCTGAGTGCTGCGTTTAACACCAAACAAACAAACAAGACATGAAAAGATAAAATTGATTATTATCATGCTGATCTGATAAAATGAGTGAAATGATTATGGTTATTACACAGAAAAAAGAAGAATGCAAGAGACACTGTGGCATCAGAGTGAAGAACATCGTCGACCTTCAACGAACCAAACAATTCCATGACATTTGAAAGCATCACAGTACACTTTATATATAAAATATTATCTATTCACCTTTATATTATATTAGAATCTATAAATAGAAACAAATGCATACACAATTATACAGGTGACATTGATCATTTAGCCATCAGCAAACAAACGCCATCGGGATATAAACTGGCTCATGCACTGAGACAAGGCATTGAGCATGTTGAGGTGTGGTGGTGCTTATGCTATTGTATACCGCGAGGCAATCGTGTGTTCGCGTATAACTCATATTAAACCAACTGCATTCGAGATTTTATCTGAAACTTTTTTATTTGCATCCACATGATACAGTTTAATGTTATTTATCAACCACAGTCACATCAACTGGATACATTCCTTCAGCAACTGTCCAATTCGCGTACCCGTGAAGACCCGGTATAGAATATGTCTTCAGTAACCCATGCTAACGGGATCGGGTGGTCAGACTCGCTAACGCTTTTGATGCATGTCATTGTATCACAATTGCGTGGATAGATGCTCATGACGTCAATCACTGGATTGTCTGGTCCAGACTCGATTATTTACTGACCGCCGTCATTTAGCAGGAATAAACCTGATTGCGTAATCCATGGATTGGGCAAGTTTCATTGCGAAATCACATAGAATGAACAACGACTTAATCTACTTATCAAACATAAATCTTTAAATGTAAAGGTTCAGGGCATTTGTGTACTCTGAGGCATAACGCAGATTAGTTAATTACCAAATCAAGGGGAATGAAAAAAGCGTCAGTGGGAACAATGGATTTCTTGTAAAATATTTGATTTGTTTTCTGTTACAGAAGAGTGTTCCAGTTGTGCTCATGTTAATATGAGATTCACAAAGATAACAGGACCGTTCAAATACTGTTCATCATTGCACACAGAATGTTATGTTCTAAGACTTAAGCGCAGGCTATGCAGTCAGAAGGCCCAATTCATAGAAAGGGTTTCTGAAGTAGTGTCAGCATTCCGCAACAGTGGTGGAGGAACGTTGGTGGTACATTTGGAAGGGGTCAGCCAGGACAACAGGTATCTCAATCACTTGGACGAGGCCATCGGAAGAGTTTTATCAAGATTACTTGAAAATGGCGAACTTTATACTGACATTTATAAACGTAAATGGTTGTGTCAGATTGAAACATTTGAAGACGTGAAAGACTTTGTTCTGATAGAAGTTAAGAAAACTGAGAATGTATGTACTGTGGATTTCAATACTAAAATGACGAATGATGTTGAGAATCTTCCCATCAGCTTATTAAACATGAAGTCACTTTTGAGAAAAACGGAAAGAGCGACACATAGCCGACCTGTGCAAAGGAAACTACCAGATATGGTCCAAGACCTTCAAATGAATCGACATATACAACTGAAATCATTTCGAAAAAAAGAAATGCTACAAGATATGCAGAGAGATGTTGAGGAGATGACTCAGTACATATGGAACAATATGAGCTTAAAAGACTCTATAACATCCATGTCCAAGGTTGTTGGTGGGGGGTCATACTACTTGGGAATCGGTCAATCAATGATGAGAACAAAAGAAGGATATACCACATGCATACCAATATACGAAGGCTTTAAGCTACATATACCAGAAGAGTTGCTGGCAAAACATATTTACAAGAAGTTGGAATCTGACATCTGTGTCTTGGATGGTGACGGAACATTTACAGATGGGCCAAAGGACTTGATCAGGATTACATTCCACAAACTTCCAGTTCAGGGTGCTGAGTCAGTTGTTTTGGAAGTTGCCATTCGTTATTGTCATGGTGTTGTGTTCTATGACAAACAAGGACCCAGAACGTATGTCATAGATGATGGTGGTTCTGTCTGTCGGATGGATCGCTATGAATGGCTTCAAAGATCACGAGTTATGGACTCCCATGTTTAATTCAAACTGTTGAAGTGTAGATGTACAATGTATTACATTCTAGACTTAAAACTACATTTGAATTGAAAAGAAGCCATAGCGAGATGGGGGATTCAGAGACTAATGACATCTGCATTGGGGCTACAGTGCTGGAGTCACTGGCAATTTGAAATCACATTTTTCTACCATGAGCTAAAGGTTGAAGTGGCCAGAATATTTATTGGCCCAAGTTCAAAGCCCTGTCCTCTCTCCATGGAGTATTACCAGAGTGCTGCTGTCCATGTGGTCCGTGCAGCCATCCAAATCCTTATCAATGCCTTAAAGTGCAGCCGTTTCGTGGAGTTTTTAGTATGTTGTTACAAAAGCATGAAACCTGGCACATTTTGTATGGAATGACATTCCAAATATTTTCAAATATGGAGGCCACCCAAACCAAATCCTATGTGGCCGCAAAGTCCAAAATGACAACCATGGAGGAATGAAACTCTAGGATATCTCCTTTGATAATGAACATTTTGGTATACGATATTGGTACAGTTAATTGGCCTTAATGAAGCATGTCTTCAAGATGTGTAGAAGAAGAAAGATAAGAATATTTCTTATCATTTTCAGTTTCACACTTAAGATTACCTTAATCAAGAAAAATAGTGGATTATGATAAAGGTATTTGATTTACAGCTGTTGTGTTGGGTAAATACATTCCCAAATGTTCATTTTTCATTGTATATTTAGAATATGGGTAGCGTTCACATGAACTACAATGGAATTTCATTCCTCCATTGCGATCGTATTGGATCTTTTTGGGTACATGACGCCACTTTAGACTCCACATCACCAATTTATTGTACAAAGTTTCACTTTAGACTCTACATAACAAATTTGTTGTACAAAGTGCCACTTTAGACTCTTCATAACCAATTTGTTGTACAAAGTGCCACTTTAGACTCTACATAACCAATTTGTTGTACATATGAAGCCACTTTAGACTCTACACAACCAATTTGTTGTACATAGCGCCACTTAAGACTCTACATAACCAATTTATTGTACATAAACAAAATTGTCCAAGATGTCTCCCATGGACCATTTGAACTTTCACTCTAGGCTCTACAAAAACAATTTGAACACACTGATGTCAATAATGCCTCTTGTCCATTGTACAATGCCTACTGTACCATGAGCATAACCAATACAATCACCATGACAAGTACCTACACAGCTAATATGTCATAGGTGTGTTAATAATCTCACATTCCAGGTACATCTATTGTTCACCAATTAGTCCATGACGTACATGTATATAGTGTCACACAATTCTCCAATTATACAAATTCCCAAGAACAGTGAATACACTCTTACTTAAGTCTCTGAGTAACCGGTTTGCTCAACGTCTTATTTAAAATGTCTCTTGAGTTCCTTTGTAACCAATTTCCCCCAGAATGTCATTTATAGTGTCATGTTACTCTTTTCTTAACCAATGTGTTAAGGGTGTTGCTGAAAAAAACCGTCACTTAAGTCTTTACTTAAGCAATTTGTACAGGATGTTGTATATAATGTCTTTTTAGTCCTGACTCATCCAATGTGTTCAAGGGGTTGCATATAGCGTCACTGAAGTCTTTACTTTACCAATGTGTGAAAAGGGGTTGCATATAGCGTCACTGAAGTCTTTACTTAACCAATGTGTGAAAGGGGTTGCATATAGCGTCACTGAAGTCTTTACTTAACCAATGTGTGAAAGGGGTTGCGTACAACGTCACTTAAGTCTTTACTTAACCATTATGCAAGTTCGGTTGCATTTAGTGACTTAACCAATTTTTCTATGATATGCATAACATCACTTAAGTGTGTAATTAACCAATTTCCTCAGAATATTGTATATGTCACAGTCAATGTCTACTATCAGGCAATATGTATATTTACTGAAAATGTCAGTCAATATGTGTATTGACAGATTCAGTCAGGCAATGTACATATTGACCGAAAGTTTCAGTCAATATAATGTACATATTCCCATAACAATTTGGATCTATTTTGATCTTACGATGGCTATCAAAGTAGCGTCTATAAGTACTCAGTTGACACAATATATTGGAAGCAATCTGATATTCACAAATGTCAACACGTCACTAATTATATTTGTTTTCTTAATATGTAAAACAGATTAGAAGCCTCTGGTGACCCACATGACATCACATAAAACGTTTATGTTTCTTGAGCAACGTGTCCTCTTCACATAGTTTCAATATCAGGCAATGGTAAGATTCATATATAGTCAGGCCCACTTAACATCTGTGAGTTTCGTTAACAGGCATGTACAATAGCATGTACCCCAGAGTTGTTGTATTCATACATGGGCGGTGGAGTGAGTGAGTGAATATGGTTTTCCGCCGCTTTTAGCAATATTCCAGCAATATCACGGCGGGGGACACCAGAAATGGGCTTCACACATTGTACCCATGTCGGGAATCGAACCCGGGTCTTCGGCGTGACCAGCGAACGCTTTAACCACTAGGCTACCCGACCGCCCCTATGGGCGGTGGAGTAACGTCAAGCACACAATCCTGTGAAGTATTAACGATGATACATATTTGACAAACAGTTTCCTTACAGAGAACACATTGTAAATATAGTACTGATTAATGATTTGTGAGCTTAAATAACATTATCTGAGATTGTTTAAAAGGTGTTAATTTCATAACATGACTCAATACTTGTAACCTATAGCCAACCAGTTTGTCCAGATGCATATGAAATGTTATATATCTGTTTTTTCTGAGAACTTATAACAGCGCAAGAACAGATAAAAATATGAGTCAATGTTTTGTGGCCTATGCTCGTATGCTAAGGTCATGTGATTGTAGAAAATAAAGCACATCCAAGCGTAATAATAGATCAATATGTAAGTGAAAGTGAATCTTGCGTAGACTAACGATTCAACGTATAAAACCGATGTTAAGTCCCTTCCTAAAGTGTTTATGTACGTGTATTTATTAATGCAAAAGAACCCCCAGTCAAATGAGATATCGATCTTTTATACAAAATCTACTATAAACCCAGTGTGTAAAACAGGTTGGTCAAGCATTCCATTAAATTCCACAAACAGGTTTGATATTACGACTGCTATTTCGCTTATTTGTTCGTACATATACACAAAGAAAAAAGTTACGCACACCCTTATATATTTCATTATTGTTTGGTCCCAATAGTTGTAACAGTCATGAAAGATATAATTACGGGAAGAATTATGTTTTCTCGAGATGATGTAATCAGTCATGCGTGACAAAAGCTCACGTGACATGCGTGGTATGCCAATGCAGCATGCTACCCTCGTTAAAATTGCTTACTTAAGCTCGGTTTTAAACAGTTATTCCATGACATTGTGTGACCATGGCACGAAGGCGATTATCAAAAGCCACAAGATGGCATAACGCAGGAATGTCTTGTAATGCCATTGGTAGGAATTTGGGGTATCATCACATTGTCGTAAGCCGTTAAGTCGAGAAACATGCTCAGACCGGTGATGTAAAGGAACGTCCAAGATCCGGAACACCTCCTGTGACGACACATCGCGAAGACAGGAACCTTCTTCGTCTCATACGCCGAGAACCCTAACGTCATAAAACGTCCCTTGTTGAGAGATCACCACAAAGCTGCTCGTTTAGCATGTATTGCGCGACAGAACTGTAATCCGAGAACTTGGAGACGGATCCATTGGTTAGACGAAAGTCGCTTTCTGCTCCACGTCACTGACGGAAAAAAGGATAGTTTGGAGACACCGGAACACGGCCTACACCGCCAGGAACATTAAACCGACTGTTGACTACCGCGGGGGCTCGGTAATGGTTTGGGTTTGGGTCTCTCATGATTGCAGGTTGGATTTAGTCACCATAAGGGGCATCTTAGCAGGGATTCAGTACATCCGGGACGTTTTGAGGCCAGTCGTCGTTCCCCATTTTGACAACCATCCACTGACTACTCGACCTCAGTACATGGATGACAATACCAGGCCTCATCGTTCGCATGCAGTCGTGGATTACATGAGGGCCAATGCAATAACGACTCTATCCTGGCCAGCAATGAGCCCAGATTTGAACCCCCTTGAACGTTTGGGATATTCTGGGGTGGCGCATAAACACACCAGGTCCTCCTGTACACGATTTACGCCAATTGGAAGCAGCATTGCATCAGGAGTGTTTGTAGTTGACCAGTCAACAGATCCAATGTCTGACTGGAGGCATGCGACGTAGGGTGGTATTCGTCATCCGGGCACGTGGCGATTATACCCGCTACTTATCTGTTTCACGTGTCGTGTCAAGTGGAGACTTTCAGGAACATTTTCACATTAAACATCAAACGTAACTCGATTACTTAATCCTGCAGCTCCATACTTTTTTCAGGTATTGTCTAAGGTCAAAAACAGTACCTGTGTTACTATGTTTTTGTCAGTAAAATTCAATCACAACTCACCAATATCTTTTTTATTTGTTGTCAAATGTTTGTTCTATCCGATGACATTGGTATTGCCCAAGTCCTGTGGTCAGTCATCCCATGCCATGATTTTTGCCATTTGTCATGTTTCAGAAATAGGGGTGTGCTTAACTTTTTTCTTTGTGTATATATAACCCTTAGTCTTAGATTTGAATATTAATCCTCCAGCTTATGTTTATGCCAACTGGTGATTAGGAAAGCAATATTGTATATTTTCTATAATATCATAAAGGACATGCTGTATCTGCTTATGGTGTCGGGATATATAAGGTTATCTAACTCACATACTTTAATAGAAACTTACGCTACAAAATGATCGCCTGCACCACAAATTTTACAATCACGTCACAATACTCTGTGACGTGATTTGTGGAATTTTGTTGCAAGATCCACTGGAGAAACAATGCCATGTGATGTCAGCCTAGCAACGGGGTTCCTGGGGTCATTGAGTGTGCATAAGCTCCTTTCAGTGATCTATCATCTCCTCAGGTTGAATAAGCCAAGAGATGATGAGAGCTTTCAATGTTTGTTGTTGTTCCCGCAGTACATAAGCACGCGCTATGGTATTACACAATGTATAATACAGCTGTATGTTTATTAAACAGGGGATCTCTTTAGAGGCAAGTAATAAATATACAGATGAAGCTGAAATATGTAGGAGAACAATCTGTGTTGTGTAATTATATATGTTCACGAATGTTCACTCGGTGTACATGTAATACATAATAAAACAAGAAAGTCCACATATACCAATATCTTCTTTATATTTACTGATATAAATTGGACTAATGTGAACTTGATAGAATATATATATATATATATATATAAACCCGTATTCGACGTAATAAGCGCCCGGGGCGCTCTCAAAATTGGAATAGTGGGCTCTTATTAGAATATAATTTTGGTGAGAACAAAAACAGAGTTGAAAAATTGTAAATTTCGTAGTTTATGCTGACAGCCAGAAATGATACAAAAGAAAAGTATGTGCGTATCATACACGACAGATATATTTTCCAGAATATAATTGCCCACAATTAAGGGTGCATATAACACGCGAGTGTGTATTATACACGAATCAATAAGTCGTGCGCACATTGATCAGTCGGAACGGGTGCTAATTTGGATTGTACACTAGCAAATATATTAGCAAATATCGCGATGGGCGCGTATTAGAGCGGGGCGCCAATTACGTCGAATACGGTATATATATATATATATGCCACTATATACATGTTCTGGGTGTATACGTTTTATATTTTTATGTTTATTTTTTATTTTTGTAAGACCATGTCATTGATGAACATAGTACCCTACCTTAATGTTTTAGTGTTGCTTATTGAATCAGCTCTTTATGATAGCGTTTGTTTGTTTGTATGTTTATTTACAGATTTATTTGGTAAATACATTCCAAACTGTTCATTTGTCATTGTATATTAAGGCTGTGGGCCCGCGTTTGGTTTTGCTCCTCTTGTAGCAGTATTCCAACAATACCAAGACACCAGACAGGGGCTTCACGCATTGTATCTATGTGAATGAAATGTGCTCGAGCATTCAGCGTGTGGGCTACAACCGCCACTTCCTTCCATGTCAAGGGGGCGGTTGGGTAGCCTTGTAGTTAAAGCGTTAGCTCGTCACGCAGAAGACTCGGGTTCGATTCCCGACATGGGTACAATGTGTGAAGCCCATTACCGGTGTGCACCGCCGTGATATTGCTGGAATATTGCTAAAAGCGGCGTAAAATTATACCCACTCACTCACTCCATATGAAGACTCGATTGTTTACAAGCCGTCTTTGTATGGCAGGAGTAGCTGTGCGGCATCAGGCAACAAACATTGACTTTTTTATGCACAATGTGTTAGTGTTGGGTGCCATCGGTAGAGCTGGATATGCTTAACCTTTTTGCAAACACCTGAAGTCACCCCTGATTCGCAGTGTTCCATTCATATAACGTTCAACGCTTTTTTAAATTTTACGCACACTTGTACTAGTATCTATTTTCAGTAGAGATTGATTGTCTTTAGGATTGGCATTGTGTATTTACATGAACCAAAGGGGATCCAGCGTTTTATGTTAAGTAGGGATGTGCGGTTTTATCGGTATACCGGTATATTGCAATACAAATTCATCACGAAACGTGTTTGGCGTATCGATTTTTCCCTCTTTATTCAAACACCACCTGATAAAAATACCTATTTTACAATCGGAAATCATCGGGAACGAACGTTGCTGACAACTTGGAACTAGAGTTACTTTCCTTGATTGTTTATCCAACATGGCGGACGCCTTTGACATCGTGCCGAACAAAAGGGCCACTACCAGTACTGTGATCACTGATCACAGTGCTGGTAGTGGTAAAACATTTGAAATTTGACCAGTTGTATCTTTTGACATTGAGTGTAATTTTTTTCACAATGTTTGATGAGAGACAATGACTGACATGGAATTTGTCATGATGTATAATTCTTATCAAATTTATGTTAATGTTAATGTTTCATTGTTTTTCAAACTGTTTCAGAGAGTAACATCATTCAAATGTGATTGAAAAAGGTTGGAGACTGTGACTGACATGTATATGCCATGATGTATAGTCTTACCTTATTAAATCAAAACAAAGATAAAAACAAATGCTTCATACTCTTTATTTGATTGTAGATAAACATAATAGTACAATTTATTAAAATTGGTTCATAATTTTGACCAAATTGTTAACATTGCAGCTTTCATATTAATATTTGTCAAAGGGATATGAAAAAAGCTTTTCTCTTGGTAGAAATTATTTCCCAATATATTGCAATATGTTTTTGAAATATTACAATATATCGCAATACACTTTTTGGTCCAATTCCCAACCCTAATGTTAAGGGTGGGTGGGGTGGGGTGGGGTGGGTGTGTCTGGGATTATGTCGAAACAATACTTTGTCCCATACAAGGCATAATAATGATTATCCTTCAGACTCTGAACACAAAAATACAGTGTTATGAGGTGAGGTCTTTTTCCAAAAAAGATACACATAGGATTATAGTTTTAAAGAATATGCTTTAGCCTCTTAACACAAAAAATATATTGTTATAAGGTTTTTTTTCTTTTGAAAAAAATATATTTAGGATCGTAGCTTTTATTAAAACAATAGCTCCATACAAAATCCCAGGACACCACCACCCTTCCACCCCCGAATAGAAAATGGGCAGTCCCTAAGTGTGTTATGTATATTAAACCTTATGCACCTACTTAGAAATTATTATATTTTGCATCTTACATCATGTACATCGGCTACTTTTGACGTACATTTTTTTGTGGCCAGACGCATTTGACACATTAAAGCACAAGTTTCAAACTTATATGAACTTTGTTGTTTTTGTATTGTAAATAACCATTTGCATAATCTAGATGCTATTTGTAGATGAAGCTGTATGTAACTTGAACACGATATCGTTTGATACAGTAGCGAATGTGAAAAGAGTCTGACGTTCTATTGCTGGAATATTGCTGAGGGCGGCGTTAAACAACAAAGAAACAAACAACAAACATTTTCTTGTGTGTTTTTAATGTGGGTGGTAATCCCAATGTGATGCAGTTATCATGGTTATCAGACGTTTACTACTTTGGTGAAAATTACAATGGTATACATGGTATGGACACATAGTCAGGGCGGATCATGGATTCGAACCTGCAATTATGGGTTTCTGGCACGACTAGAGACGCAAATCTTCACGCAGTATTATTGAAACCAGCTGTGAGTTTAAGAGGTTTCTTGAAAATACCGTGAGATTTATTTTCTAATTTCTTAAACTATCGTATCTTCTAAATGAGATTGTAGGATAGAACTGTGAAACATGTGGACAATGCCAAGTGTTGTTTACTGTTAATAGCAAGCATCGTAATGTAAATAGAGAATATGATATGAGTGTTCAAGTCAAACTATGTATACAACACGAGTAAGTCGCAAATGCAGCGCAACCACAATTTATGGAATGATGTCAACCTCATCTTCAGCTATGACGTCCGACCTCACGTCGCATTTAGATTCAAATGACGTCAACAATCCCGACCTGGTGACAATACCCTGTTGTCTCGTGACGTGATATGACCCACATATATACAGAACAACAAAAGTTCCTGTGACACTGAATAACATTTAATGCAAAATTATGTTTTTTACCAAATCTGAAACAATTTCGGTTTGCAACAGATAAAAAACTCCTGTAAGTTTTCAAATGGTTTAATTTGCCATACTGACTTCAGAAAATGCGTGATTTCATAAAAAAACATGAACATGCCACAATGTCAATTTACAAATCAATAGCGTGTGTGTCCACCTCTGGTTGCGGTGCAAGCAACACATCCTCTTCTCATGGAATGGACCAGGCGTCGCACAAAGTCCTGTTCGATATCTGTCCATAACTGCTGGAGCATGTTTCGAAGTTCTTGGAGTGTCTGTGGAACACGTGGTTCACGTCGAAGGCGCCGATCCATCTCATCCCACATGTGCTCGATTGGGGAGCGAGCCGGCCAGGGGATGACATTCACGTTGTTTTGTTGAAGATAATCCTGAACAAGTCGAGCAATATGAGGCCGGGCGTTGTCATGTTGAAAGGTAATGCCCAGGCCATGACGACGCAAAAACGGTAGAACAACAGGGCCGATGATCTCGTCGCGATAGCGCTGTCCATTGAGATTTCCCTCTACCATTATCAAGCGGGTCCTCTGTCTTGCTGTAATCCCACCCCAGACCATAACGCTGCTGCCCCCGAACCGATCTTCTTCCATGACACGATGACTGACGTAACGTTCACCTGTCTGCACCACATGCTTGATGGTGGTTTCCTGTCAAAATGGGACGTCTGGTGGGTCTTCTGCCGACAATCCCGGCACATCTCAGTCGGCGACGTATGGTTTGTTAAGATATTCGTCGAAGGCCAGGGATTCTTCTTGCAGTCACTGTTCCTGGCTGGAATCGATTTCGTAGGTGTGTTGTTCGAATCTAGTTGTCTTGTCGATTATTGGTTACGCATGGCCTGCCACTCCGAGGATGGTCTCTGACTGTATTCGTCTGTTGCCAACGTTGCCATAAACACCAAATGGTCTTTCTGTGGACGTTAAATTGTCTTGCCATTCACGTTGACTCGATCCTGCTTCAAGCATACCATTGCCTCCCAGATGCTCATTTTCGGACAGGCATAGCATTTTGTAATGTTGAATAATTGCGTAATTTTGTTGTTTTTCTGTGTGGTTGTTGTCAGTATGATGGTAAACAATGCATATGGAATCCCGTTAACGCACATGTTTTTATACCCATTCTTGGGTAGTGAAATACATGGGGCTTGCATAAAAGTCAACTTTTGCATGGAATGCATGCTTTTCTGTAGCAGTTGCGTTTTTGTGACTTGATTCCATACATGCACTACAATATTGAAAACCAAACTTTACTTGTTTGAAAAATACACTAAATATTGGTGTCACAGGAACTTTTGTTGTTGAGTATATGATTTTTATGAACCCCGATATGCTTGCCCTCGTCATTTATAGATGGAGATTATTACACAAGCATGTGTATCTTACTGGTTTTATGAGTGTCAGAATTCTTGTCTTTCCCGAGCGAGAGCCAGTTTTGTCAAATCATTATGACACACATGTGCGTGTAATAATTTCTTTATTACCCATTATTGCTTCATCCTTTACCATGTTTACAAGAACCTTCACTGATCACCACTGCTGTCCTATGAAACCATAATTTGTCCAATGACGTCAACAATCTACAGTCATTTCTAGTGTGGCGTCATTCCGTCCTTACGTTACAATGAGATTCGAATGACGTCAACAATGCACCGGTGCGCAAGAAGTGTTATTTTCACTACGATTCTTTTTTAACTCGGTTATTTCTAACCCTGTGGCTGATAAAGCATTTCTTAGACTCTTGTTGGCCATGGGTGTCGTCAAGAAGCCAACCATCGCTTCCTACTGGAATGAGGGGGACAACAACTGGCTGGCGTCAACACCTTCCTTCGGGGGGATCATGCCGAGGAATCGCTTCAAAGTTATCATGCGGTTCCTCCACTGCAAAGACAACTCTGTTGCAGTGCCCCGAGGGCAGCCAGATCACGACCCCCTCCACAATATCAGGTCGGTTCGTGATCTTGTGAATGGATCATTCGCAAACTTTCATGGGTATGTTACCTTTAAACTTTCTCCATTCTGATATATCATATGAAAAGTATTGGAACACTATTCATTATGGAACTTATTTCATGTTGAACCGATGTGAGGTCCTATTGAATTAAACATGGTAAATGACAATATGAAAATTACATATACCAAAAATTACAGATTTGTTACATGTACATTTGTAAAACTATTTTTTATTGAAAACTTCTTAAGTAAAAAAAAAGATATAAGGATCTATACCAAAACGTCACCTTGACCATGTTGACAGTAAATAAATAAGTTGTTATCCATACATTGTGTCTATTTTGTCATCCATCAACTTCTACCGGTAAGTAATGCATATCACACACAATTCCTTTTTTTCAGGCTGACCCAGAGTGTTTCGTTGATGAAAGGATGGTTGGCTTCAAAGGGCGACATCACCTTGTACAGTACATGGCCAACAAGAAAGCACACAGATGGGGGGTGAAGTTGTGGATCCTTGCCGAGGCGGGTACTGGCTACACCAATCAAGTTCGTATCTACAAGGGCCGGAACCTTGGAGGACCACCGCCCATGGAAGGTCTTGGGCATAGTGTGGTCCTGGACTTGATGGAACCGCATCTCGACAAGGGCCACCACATCATCTGCAACAACTACTTCAGCAGTCCGTCTCTCTGCCATGCTCTAGTTGACAGGAAGACATTCTGCACAGGAGTTGTCGCCGTCCGGAGGAAGGGAATGCTGAGCTCTTTCGTTGGGAAACGACCACCCAGGGGCTTGACAATTGTGAGAAGACAGGGTCCATTGCTGGCAGTGCTCTTTTCAGACAGGAAGGTCTTCACAATCCTATCTACCATGGATAGTCCAAGGTAAATTCAAAATATTAAATATATTTCTCAATATTCTGTTTAGTGTTCAGCAGTGTTAGAAACTAACAGTTTCAGTCCACTAGTCATTATAATGACATATAGCAAAACCCTTATAGAAGGCACATTTCTAATAGTCCTAGGACTAGTGCCAATTTCTAATGCTGTTCAGTCAGTATGATTCCTACTCCAAGTGACCATTTTCTTTCATACATGTACGCTTTGATGAGTGTCAATAACTTTAAATTTCTCATAAAGATGAAAAGAATATAGAGATTCTATGTACATGTTTTTGAAAAAATTAATATGAAATATTTTATTTACAGAAAGGATGATGGGCTTAACTCACGGGGCCGGTCTGTCACTCGCCCTCAGTCATTAGACTGTACAACACTCTAATGGTTGGAGTTGACCTTGGGGATCAACTCACTGGGGTGTGTATGATCCCCAAGTCCACTCTGTGAAGCTGTGGAAGAAAGTTTTAATCAACTTTCTTCTCACAGCATCAGGTAAGAATTATTTTATCCATTTGAAAATCAAATAATTTGGTAACAAGGAATTTAGGAATAACTTATAATTCTAGATCTATGTCATTACCAAAATTGTTTTCCCAATACGTGATCAAAATACATTTCCTCCTTGTTCTAACCACGAAACTACGCGCTAAATAAATATCGTGCATATTATACGCATCATTCTGATTCAGACACATTTAGTGTAACAAGACAGATGTTCCGATTGAACATTTTAGTCAGGCATCGGTTACCTCCCTTTATCGGCTTGTCGATCAGTCACTTGTACGCGAGACGGTTCGCGCAGTTTCAAAGAAAGTAAACATGTTTCAACGCGATGGAAAATGGGTGTGCGTTGGTGTGCGTGAAATAATTTATACATTGTGTAACTCCATGATGAATAAGCTTTTAGAAAATACTACATGTTAGTTTCTGAAAAATATGTACATAGGAGAAAATCGCTGTCAAAAACAGAACATCTTGCTCGATTTTTGCACATTTTTCTCCCAATTTGACCGTTTATTATTTTTCTTATGTGAGGTGAGGTGAAATTGGGTTTAACGTCGCGTCCAAGATTATTGCACTTATATAGCGACGTGCATGCACGTGTATGTGTGTGTGTGGCTGCTTGTACTAGTCCGGACTGATGCCGATTTATAGTGCTAGCTCACTGAGATACCATGCCGCAGTTTAACATGAATACCCCACTCAGACACAGTATACTGACTCCGAGCCGACCAGTCCTTGTTTTAGCCCCTTAATGCCGAGCGCCAGACAGGGTAACAACAAGTACAATCTTTTAACGTCTTTTTGTATGACGCGGCCCGGGATCGAACCCTGGACCTTCCGCTCTCCGGGCGGACGCTCTACCACAAGACCACGGAGGCGGTCTATTTTTCTTATGACATTTTTTTCATGTCATTCGATAACTAGTAGAATGATCAATAACTGTAGTTAATTTTGTTTTATTATTTTCACAAATAACGCTTGTAGATACATTTTTGTGCAACATGCAGAAATCCATGGTCCACTGACAGGCCGTCACGCATACGAGTGACCCCCTCTCCATGCTCTCAGGTGGTCACTTGTACGCGAGACGTCCTCTACTGATTACTACCAACCATACGGTCATAATCATGATAATATCAACCAATATGTAATGAATGGCATTAACTGAATACAATAATGGAATAATTTCGCATCTGGTACCACTTCCACCATGTCCACTGTTTATTCATTGTACTGATTAATCAACATGAACCTCATCTTCTGAACAGCTATTTCATAATGTTTGATTTTAATGTTTCATACTCATTTCATTTCAGTTAATGCCTATCAGACATTCCTGAACACTCATGGTAGAACGACCTCCCGTCTGGACTTCCACATGTCCCTTCTCCACTCACTCGTCGGGAACACTCATGTGAAGAGGAGGACTGGCAGGCCCAGGACCCAGCCTCCTTCCCGAAGACTGGCCGGACGTCACTTCATAGAAGTGCTGCCTGAAGGGAAGAGGAAACAGTGTGTTCTCTGCAGAAGGAGACAGAGGACCATCGATGGCTCCGCAGGAAAGGTCAGGACCTGGTGTCCTGACTGCACGTTGGCCTCTGTGCACGCTGTTTCCGTCAGTATCACACAGCTGATCACATTGAAGAGTGAAAGGCTGTGTGTACTGGCATATGATGGAACATGACTCATGTTCCATCATATCAACCCTTCAAGCAGTTTCCCCATCTGTGTGCTTCATTGTAAATAACTAGTGAGTGAGTAGGACTTACGCCGCACTTGCGATATTAAAGCAACATCACAGCAAGTTGTTGTATATATGTACTTATTGTAAATTTTTCATGTGTGTGTAAATATATTAAAGGATGTTTTTGTGAGAGATTATGACGTAACACCGTATTTCCAATATAACAGCAACATCATGACGGTTCATTGTAAATAGATCATTGTCTATTGTAATAATAATGTACTTATTGTAAATGAAGTGAGTTTGTTTTATGCCTCTTTTAGCAATATTCCCAAAAATATGGCAGTTTAATGTACATATGTTCATATTATGTTCTCTATTTATTGTACATGTAATTAGTGTGTGTATGTAAGGATCTGTTTGTGAGTAGGAATTCCAACTGCATCTGCAATATTCCAGCAACATCGCAGCGAATCTTTGTAAATAGATTATATATATTGTATATATATATATACTTACTGTAAATACTTAATGTGTATATTCTCCAATGTTATACAAGGATATTTCTGTGAGAGAGCATGACTCAATGCTGTATTTGCAATATAACAGCAACATCACAGCGATTCATTGTAAATAGATTAAATTATATTAATGATATATATATATATATATATACTTACTGTAAATAGAAAATGGATTTGTGTATATATATCAAAGGACATGTTGGTGCGTGAGTATGATTCAACGCCACATTTGCAATATTCCAGTTAATTCGTGGCGATTCATTGTATTTGGATTATTTGGATTATCTTTTGTTCACAATTATGTACTTCATGTAAATAGAGTGAGTATGATTAATGCCGCTTTCAGCAGTATCCAGCAATGATGCGTCACTTTTTTAAAACTTTATTTTTATTGTACATATTATTCACATGTAAATACTGACAATAAATATGTATATATTGAGAGATTTGTACATTTGTCTTATATATCTCATTTAAACAGTTACAAGATTTGTGACTGATGATACTTTTCAAAAGATTAAATAAAGGATATTAAGGACAGTAAGTATAACAGTAAGGACCTTTGAATAAGAAATAGTTTTCTAAGTTCTTCCCATTACAGCCATAAGAAAGTGGCTTATGAAAGTGTGGGTGTACCTCTGGAATATTAACAGAATATTCAAAAATGTTCACAGATTATTCATGTATGCATTTGTAAGCATACAATTTTAATTATTAATTGATATATAGAAATCGATTCACCAATGTTATCATAATCAATGACGTACATACATCTACACAACTATAGAAACTAAACGTTTTTCTTCTATTCCTTATAGTTATAATGATAAACCCTTAAAAATTGCAAATTTCTTCTTGTCCGTATTTTAACTTAACTATTGGTCAGTTTGGCAAGGACTATTGGACAAGTGCCAATTTCAACCACTGCAACACATGCACATCTTTGCCGTAACGTATTCTGACAAAGTTCGCTCAACTGACATAATGTTATCCATAAATTTTAGCGGTAAATGCCACGTGCAAGCGCGGATGTGAGAGAAGACATCAAGCCGTGAATGTATTTGTTACGGCTTGTGCTAATCTGAAATGTCCTTTTTTTTCAGGCGGGTAACCTGTGCCTTCTTTCTTCTTCAAATTCTTCACAAATTACCTTTTTCAAATTCGTCAAACATTACCAGTTATACATAGTTTCATTTTATTAAATGTCCGTTGAAATATACTTCGGATAATGGTATTCATAACAGTTAGTCTACGACATCGCCATGGAAATCCTTCATCAAAAAGTTCCCGACAGAAAGATTAATTATGGAGATAAATTTTGATTATACTTTGAACATTTCATGAAAAAAATCACATATACATCCAACTGACTGTAATAAATGTTAGCTGATACAGTCCTTTTGGGTATGTGATCAGTGGTTCCATGTCTTTAATACTGCTTGATGGACACTCAGTGGCTGCTGATGTAAGCAGGGACGGAAATGGAAATCGGGAAAATATGACCCCGATCCACAAAGCCTTCGTAGCGCTACGAACTTCGTAAAACCCGTCGTAACTTTATGACAAAAATCTTAAGCGATCCACAAAGCTATCTTAGTGAAAATATCTCGTAAAGTTAAGAGAAAAATTATGAGTGGTCAGTTCCTATCGTAAATCAAGCATTTCTGACGTAACTTTAGTATCAAGATGGCGGCATATTTTTTGCTTGGCTTATTAGAAGAAAAGGCAATACGATCACGACCAAGGGTGTTTCGAGACCGAAGTCAAGTACTTGACACGCTCGATGATGACAGCATAATCCGGCGCTACCGGCTACCACGTCATTCCATATTTGAACTTATAGACACACTAAAACCATATCCTGCTTCCCAAACAGAGCATTCCCAGGCATTGTCCCCGGAAACACAAGTTTTGATTGCCCTCCGCCATCATTATTGTCTGTGGTTATTGTAATGACAAGTCTCCGGAGTTATCTCCCTTGCCCGGCCTCTGTAACGTCCGCCATTAAACACAGAAGTTTGACAAGCGTGTTCCTGGTGTGTAGGTATCGCATTGGGTGATAAGCAACGGTTCAACTGGCGTGGTGGCAGCGTGGAAACGTATTCACCCTTCGGTAGCAACTTATGAGACTGGTAAACCTCTCCAAGGCGATATCGTAGCGTCACGCTCTCACCAGGATCGGTAAACGCATCGATGTTTTGATTAGCACGCGCTAGTATTAGTAACTCCACGTGTTACCACAATGGCACAAACACACAGGGCTCCAAAACAGTGGATTCTCACAAAGAATGAGACAATTAATTCCTTTGAGGGATGGAAACAAAATTTGTTGTACACCTTATCAACAGATACCGCATTTACCCCTTTATTAGAAGCAGGTGTTAGTTGGCTAAAGAAATCTCGTGCAAACCCAAACAGGGGGTTCACTGACGATGGCGAGGGCGTCGCCGAGGCACGGCGTAAAACTGCCGTTGAGAAAGTTAGAACTTTGGAACTAATGTTAGGCCAGATTGCCAACTATTGTCCAGTCATATCAAGGAGTACAATAGTGAGGAATTCAACTTCATTACCGTACATATGGCAATCAATTCGCCTTCATTATGGGTTTCAGTCAACTGGAGGTCATTTTCTTGACTTTGACGACATTCACTTAGGGGTAGATGAAAGACCAGAGGACTTATACCAGCGTTTAACAGCATTTATTGAGGACAACTTGCTTCAGCGCGACTCAGGTATTACTCATCACGGTGAGGAGATCCCAGAAGATGAGGAAGTATCACCTACTGTAGAGAATCTCATAGTATTGACATGGCTACGACTTCTACACAAAGACCTGCCTCGCTTAGTTAAGCAACGGTACGGAACCGAGTTACGTTCACGCACACTTGCCTCTATCAAACCTGAAATCTCTCAGGCTTTGGACTCATTGTTAGAGGAAATACGCACATCAGAAGATGTAAAGGTTATGCGATCTCAGGCCTCGTCGCATAGCCAGTATCCAAAGCGTTTTTTTCAGAATTCAAAATCTTGTTTGATCTGCACAGCAGCAAAACGGACAAATGTAAACCACTTTTTGAGTGAGTGCAAATTTCTACCGGAGAGGGATCGCAAGTATATGATGAAGGCAAGACAGATCGCACACATTTTTGATGATACACCCTTAAGTGATGAGGAGGATTTTTGCTCAAATACTGATGTGACAGACTTACCTGATAATAACACATCAGCGAGGCGAGTCCACGTTGAGAAATCTCCATACATGGATGCCTTCTTCCACCACCGGTGTGTTCGCCTTACTCTCGATTCAGGGGCAACAGGCAACATGATTTCAGCCAATACAGCCAAGGTACTAGGTGTTTCTATCAACAAAAGCACTCAGTCTGCCAGACAGGCGGATGGAATGTCGAAACTGAACATTGTTGGGAAACAAAGTTCACTGTGCACAGAGACAACAGAGAGCTGTATTTTGAAGGTCTCGTAGTAGAAAGCCTTGATGTTGAGATACTTGCTGGTATACCATTTTTGTCACATAATGACATTACCATACGCCCGGCACTGAAACGTGTTATCTTTGCAGATAATACTCACCTGTGTTACAAATCAAATGACGACCGGGATATGCACACAGTGAGGAGAGCCGTTGTAGTGAGGGCTCCAGAGAGCACAACCACTGTTTGGCCTGGTGACTACTTGGAAGTACTGGTACCTGAGGAGTTCAGAACCGATAACTTTGTCGCTATCGAACCACGTGAGGACACTCGTCCATCTTGTTCATCACTATCAACATCATGGCCTCCCCCAAGTGTATTGCCATGTTTATCAGGTCGTGTTAGAATCCCTAATATGTCAAACAATCCTCAGACCTTAAGAAAACATGAACATTTTTGTTCTGTTCGTGCTGTGGTTACTACAGACTCTTCTGACATTACTCAACAACACACAGAAAATGTTCAATCACAAAATTCTTCATCTTCCTTCTTCTCTGAGAATGTACAGGTCGACCCTCACAATATACTCCCCAAGGACACAAGCTATAAGTTCCATGCTTTACTACGACAATATGACAGTGTGTTCAGTCCCATTGGTGAAGGGTACAATGGTGCTTCAGGTCCTTTCCAAGCTAAAGTCAACATGGGTCCTGTACTCCCACCTCAACGGAAATATAAAAGGACGATTGCCGCAATATTCCAAAGGTCGTCTTGTAGAGTTGCAACACATGTTCGATGATCTTGAACATAAAGGTGTATTCAAACGCCCAGAAGATGTAGGCATAAATGTCGAATACTTGAACCCATCCTTCTTAGTCAAAAAGCCATCTGGAGGATACCGTCTTGTAACTTCATTTGGGGACGTAGGACGCTACAGCAAACCCCAACCATCATAACTCTCTGATGTTGATTCTACCCTTCATCACTACTGACCTGTCCAGTGCCTTCTCCTCTGTCGAAGGATTCTATGAAGTATTGTGGGGTGGCAACGCCATTCGGTGGAGTGAGGGTTTATGCACGATCAGCGATGGGAATGCCCGGTAGCGAGACTGCTTTGGAGGAACTCATGTGCCGTGTTCTCAGCGACCTTATTGAAAAGGGTATAGTAGCGAAGCTTGCTGACGATTTATATTGTGGTGGATCATCCCCCTCTGAGTTGTTTGAAAACTGGCAGTTGGTCCTACAGGCTATGGATAAAAACAACTTGAAACTGTCCCCCAACAAGACATTCATTGCTCCACGTTCAGTAACTATTTTAGGATGGAAGTGGCAAGACGGGTCTATCCAAGCAAGACCTCATCGCATTGCCACTCTGTCCTCCTGCATGCTTCCAACAACTGTTTCTGGACTACGGTCATTCATTGGAGCCTACAAAATACTGTCACGGGTACTCCCACACTGTGCAGCAACAATAGGTCTTCTTGATTCTTTAACTGCAGGACGTCAGTCAAGTGATAGAGTTGCATGGACTGATGACCTAGTGGATGCCTTTCACTCTGCTCAAAAATCCTTAGCCATGAATAAAACAATCACTCTTCCACGTCCTGATGATGAGCTTTGGATTGTTACAGATGGCGCTTTAAGAAAACCAGGTATTGGTGCCACAATGTACCTTGTCCGAGATGGAAAAACGAAACTAGCGGGATTTTTCAGCGCCAAGTTGAAACCACCTAGATATCTTGGATCCCATGTGAGGTTGAAGCATTGGCGATTGCTGCTGCCATCAGGCACTTCAGCCCATATTTGATACAATCATGCCACAAAACACACGTCCTCACAGAGAGTAAACCTTGTGTACTTGCCTTTCGGAAATTGTGCAAGGGAGAGTTCTCAGCAAGTCCGAGGGTATCAACTTTCCTCTCTGTTGTAAGTCAGTATCAAGCCACAATAGATCACCTAGCAGGAACGTCTAACATTCCTTCAGATTTTGCCAGCAGAAATGCACCTGAGTGTTCTGACCAGTCTTGTCAAATATGCTCCTTCATTGAAACCATGGAAGACTCTGTCGTAAGAAGCACCACAGTTGAGGATATAATGTCCAGGAAAACCCGTCTGCCATTTATGACTCGCAGTACATGGCAATCATTACAGGGGGAATGTAATGATTTGAGGCGTACTCATGCTCACCTAGTTCAAGGCAAACGCCCCTCCAAGAAACTGACCAATATCAAAGATATCAAACGTTATCTAGCTGTCGCCACTATGGCTAAAGACAGATTATTGGTCGTAAAGTATGCTGATCCCTTGCAACCGCCAAGAGAGTGTGTCATTATCCCCCGTAGGGTTATTGATGGTGTTGTAACTGCTTTACACCTCAAGTTAAACCATCCCTCAGCATATCAACTGAAGAAGGTTCTGCATAGATACTTTTATGCCCTCGATTTTGACAAAACAATTGAACGCATTTCAACAGCTTGTCATCAGTGTGCGGCTCTTAGACAGACACCAACAGTAAGAGTCGAACAATCAACATCCGAACCCCCCGAGGTGATAGGAATTGCCTACGCAGCTGATGTGATGCGCCGAGAGAGACAAATGATTTTTGTACTCAGAGAGTGTGTATCATCATATACAGTATCATGTCTCATTGAAGATGAGAAGGCATGTACCCTGCGTGATGCTCTTATTCGCTTGTGTGTAGGCATGTGTCCACTTGATGGCCCTAGATGCGTCCTTCGTGTTGATCCTGCCCCAGGATTTCTGTCCTTGCAAAACGACCCCTTGCTGCTGAAGCACAGAATGTCACTTGAAATATGCCGTGTTAAAAACGTTAACAAAAATCCAGTGGCTGAGAAAACTATTCAAGAATTGGAACTTGAAATTCTACGAACAGACCCGTCAAGGGGACCGATCTCATCAACAACCCTAGCTGTAGCTGTTGCCTCATTAAACACACGCATTCGTCAAGGTGGTCTCTCAGCTCGAGAAGTTTGGACCCAACGAGACCAATTTTCTCACTTACAGATTCCCATGTCAGACAGAACATTAATATCCTCACAACACGAATCTCGCGTGAAAAACCACCCTCATAGTGTTAAAGCCAAAGCTGGAAGTGGCAACTTACCAACACACCAAGTCTTAAAGGTCGGGGACATTGTGTACTTGACATCAGATCGCTCTAAAACTTGCTCTCGTTCACGGTATCTTGTCACCAATGTTGATGGCCCATGGTGCGATATACACAAGTTTGTTGGCACACAATTGCGAGACACTGCATATCGTGTCCAATCTTCAGATTGTTATCATGTCTCGCCAACCCTTCCAGAACCCCAAGTCAGCCAAAAGGACAATGATGAGTCCAACGAGTCAGTCATGGTAGACATTGAGCATACAGACAAGAGTCCACATCAGCCTTTAGAGGCTCCGCCAGAACGTGTCATGGTTCAACCCCTATTCAATCAAAATGGAAGCGAACCTCCACAATATCCAGATCCTCCATCAGAGATAGTCCAGCCTCCAGAACCCATACAGGACAGTAGCCAACCTCTTACACCTAGCCGTCCAAAACGGGAAAGACGGAGACCCTCACATCTTCAAGATTTTGTGTTAGATTTTTTAAATGTTTTTTTCTTCATTGGGGCAAAATAATCTCCTAGAACCTGATGTTAGTCTGTCCTATGACGGTTCTAATACTGTGTTGTGTTTGCTTACAATGTCAGATGATTGAAACATAAATACTTGTGTTTGCGAGTACGCAAAAAGGGGCAGAATAATCCCCATGAACCTGAGGTAAGTCTGTCCAATGATGGTTCATCAGTACTCTTCTTTTTCAGTTTCTTTCAAAACATTGACTTTTTGGTGTGACTTTATGAACAAAAAGGGACTTACAGTGCGTAATCAATAAGTATTTAATAAATTCAACAATCCTGGACTTTATAAAACAGGCAGTTATTTTGCAATTTCTACAACTATAAATGTCAATGATTGTCCATCCATTGGTTGAAACTCATTATCCTCCTGTAGAGAAGGCGAAAAGGTGGTCACGCCATCATTATTGTTTGTGGTTATTGTAATGGCAAGTCTCCGGAGTTATCTCCCTTGCCCGGCCTCTGTAACGTCCGCCATTAAACACAGAAGTTTGACAAGCGTGTTCCTGGTGTGTAGGTATCGCATTGGGTGATAAGCAACGGTTCAACTGGCGCTCAGATTTTATGGTAAGGGGTCGTTCTTCACTGAACTAGCAGACTTGCATGGGGTATCCCAGTCCACTGTGTCATGAAGCCATTGTCAAACAACTAAAACTTATTTCGTTCCCAAAGGCAACATCCGACCAACGTGTCACGAAGAAAGCATTTTATAACATTAGTACTAATAGTAGATTTCCAAAAGTGCTTGGTTGTATAGATGGCACCCTCATACCTATCATGCGACCCACCGGGGATGAAGAAACGGTTTACGTTTGCAGGAAGGTCTTCCATGCCGTAAACGTTCAAGCTGTCTTTGACACAGAACTAAGGTACATCACACTTCACAGACGTTAACAACAACAACCGGCAACATCCTTATTTAACAAATGATAGGGTCAGTATGAATCAATCATTCGTATACAGATGTAATAACAACATTATTCAGGGAAACATCGAAGGATACACACCTTGTTTACTCTCTTTAATGACCTTGACAATGACTAGTGGTGCCACCTACTCGTTTTGTTGACCAATCATTACGTAAGGCCCAACATGGGTTTTGTCATGAGGTCTAATACAGGTTTCTTTACCGTGCGGAATTACCATTGTGATAAAGGACGATTGTTTTAATACTTAAAGCAATGCTCACTGCTGAATAAAGAAAGAATAAAGAAAACTGTAAACAGCCAGTTTGACTATCACACACACACACACACACACACACACACACACACACACACACACACACACACACACACACACAGGGACTCGAGAATATAACTTGAATATCGATTTATGAATGCATGGCTGATGGAAGAATTATATGTATATTAAACCAAAGGTTTACAAGTGTGGTTTCCAAGTGGCCTGGTTCAACTCATGATTCGTTCATGCTACAAAACAGCAAGATTGGGCAGTATATGGAGACTGCTGGGAATGACGGATGGCTGCTAGGCAATTCAGGGTAACAGCAAATCATTTGTGTAAATATAAGTTGTATTGTAACCACTACAGAGATATGAAAACATATAAACAAGAAGTTGATATTTTGTAACTTGGCACACAGAAGACCATACTGTAATCATAATGTGATTTTCAAATTCCAATGTTTATTTCATATTAGTCACTTTAAAATATATTGATCATAAATTGAAAGCAGCGCCCATAAAATCTAGCTTTGAGTGAAAGTGATTTCCCCTTGTTCTTAAACCCAAATTTCACAATGTAAACTGACACCAATTAAATTGTCACGAAATGAAATAACATTTGAAGTGAAATATATAAGCTGGTATTTTAAGTTGTCTTTCAATATTTAATGGTATGGTCAGTATGTTTAACAGAATTACAATTTTCCATCACACATGCATGTTGCCCATGGCTGCTTACGATAATACTCATACTTTAAAGTAAATCAGAGATATGATCTTTTTAGAATATTTCAAGTTTTACACAAATAATGTGACTAGTCTATCTTATCTGCATTCTGAACAAAGGGTAATGTTTGCGTTTATATACATTATTAGGTAAATTACATTTTTTCTCTTTCTATCATTTCAAATTTGATGTATTGCTGTACATACCAGTGAGAGTCTCTGTGGCCTTCACGTGTGAAACTGCATCAACTGTAGTAAAGAAACAAATCATTTAACTGAGACATGTGAATGTTATATTTAAAACATATCCACAGGAATATTAAGTAAACACCTCTCTCCCTATAATACATAATAAATAAACACATACAGAGATTGGAGTTTCAGGCATACAATTAATACATAAACACATACAGAGATTGGAGTTTCAGGCATACAATTAATACATAAACACATACAGAGATTGGAGTTTCAGGCATACAATTAATACATAAACACATACAGAGATTGGAGTTTCAGGCATACAATTAATACATAAACACATACAGAGATTGGAGTTTCAGGCATACAATTAATACATAAACACATACAGAGATTGGAGTTTCAGGCATACAATTAATACATAAACACATAACGAGATTGGAGTTTCAGGCATACAGTTAAAATCCATGAACTGTATTTCTAAGACCTGTGATGTTGTATACATGATTTCATCTTATCTTGTGGTAGGTATACCTGCAATAAACTATCACAGTTGCAAATCTCTCCCCACCCAGAACACTTAAAAGTTGTATTAAATTTATTGTGCAGAATTTCCATTATGTACATGGTAATACCTTGAGGAACATCATCTGCTGACATCACACTCTCTGAGTACATGTATGTAGGTGTCACAAAGGCCCCATCACAAGGCAAATTCTGCAGGGCTTGAAGAGTCACTGGAAAAACTGGAGTTGCTGGGGTAGTGTCTGTAAGTAATAAGATACATGTAGTTCCAATTTACCAATTTCTCTGCAATGAAAAAAGGCAAAATCTACAAAATGTATGGTTATTAATGGAACTATTAATTAAATTTCAAAATCAACTTTAAGTTTATACTTCATCTTTTATCTTACATGATCACAATTACCTTTACTGTATGAGATAATCTATAATATGTCTGACATATGGTCATTTACATAAACTATGAGACCGGTTAAGTTAACAACTGCACATACAGCCATTCACACAACCAATTACGCAACTTACTTTCATATTCTTCACTTTCAAGGCCACCCTCACAACCTTGAATCGAGCAGGGAAGTATGAATGATACAACCTGAAATCAATATTTCTTTCAATGCATGTTACAATGTTAATGTTCTCTGTAATAAGGAATGAAGTACTTTACCTAATAACTTATTGGTCAAAAGATGACTTGTTTGTTATAATTACAATCTAACTGCTCCTTTAAGAGCTTTTCATATAAATTGTAAAATTACAATTCAACAGCAACAATATTCATTTGTACTTGTTGAGTACTCAATATGCCCAAATATAAAAAAAACACCCAATGATATAGCATTTATAAAATTCAAGATTGAAAAAAAAACTGTAGGCTCACTCGCTGTTCCATTTCAGTGAGGTTGGATGGTGGAGGCTCCCCGCCAGTTCTCGTTGCCTCCCTCTTTTTTTCAGCTTCTTTTTTCCTTGTTTGACTCCTGATGGAACCAAATCAGTATAAATGAGCAAACACACCTCGGATTATCTATAAAAAAAGTACCAGTATAAACAATTTTAATCTATATTTAATAACAGCTAAATATGAATGTTTCACTGAACATGTATGTCAGGACAAGCACATCTTTTATACCATGCAATGAGTATTTGTTTACATAAAATAATATTATGTTCAAAATTGTTCTGTGTGTACACACATACTTGTAGTCCATCCACTTCTTTTTAACATCTTTGGTCAGTCTTTTGACACCATGCACTGTTTGCACTGATGCTGAAACAAGATCAGTGAACTTTAATAAATTGTCAAGAAAGAAAAGTAATAGAGTGAAGGGTTAGAACTCCAAAATCCCAGCAACATAATGTATCGAGAGAATGTCTCGTCCAAAATCCGGATAGAGTGGTGTCCCTTTCTAAGTGTCAAAATGGCTGCAGCGCTAGTTCAAGCTTATGTATATCCTTTGCATCAAGTTATTACCAAAGACGGGTTGATGAAGTAACACCCTGTTGACAGGTTGGTGAGATATTTACCATCAGAACGCTTTCCTCGCCCTGCAATATTCAACATTAAACATCGATGTTTTACGTGATCATTATTTACACACACACACACACACACACACACACACACACACACACACATTTCATTAAATCACTCACCTCTGTGAAATGTCCTCCCATGCTTTCTTCTTCATGCTGTTCGTCAACACTTCAATGAACCCATCCAAACTGACGTTCAATTCTTAAATATACTCGGCTATAGTACACAGGCTATTTTTAGGTGGCAGCCTAAGTTATTATTAATCTGATGTGAGTTATTCTGCTGCCTATATACAAGCCGAACGTGTACGCCCAACACAACTTCACGTTATTGACCTTTTTCACACTTTTGCCATCTTGGATCGAAAACGAGGCTTGGAGAGCATAGCTCCATGCAGTGAGAGTCGCATCAGCTCATAGGGAACAGACAGCATGTTGTGCATTTCACTGATGGACATTTTAAACAAACAAAAATAGTATCCTCTGTATCTAATACAGAAGATATTTCACATTAAATCATGAGGTCCAACTAAAATATGCCTGTAATACACTGGAATTAGCATTTTGCTGTCAGGATCCCGGAAGTGAATCGAAAGGTGCATTTCGAGATACGTATTTCAGAAATAGATTGTTTTATCATAACCTCGTCGGCATATAGAGACAATGTGACAGTACATTCAATGACAGAAGTTTTGTATCGTAAATAAACCGCATAACATGAAACACGTCAGTTTCCTTTTGCAAAATTGCTCAGTCAATGCGTGGCTTGGCGAACTCTAGATCAAGATTGAGATATGTTTTTTTCACGTTTCATAGTGGTGTTTGCTGCACAACGCACCATCGTTTTGCCATGAGTCCAGTTGACGAAAGACACTTTTTCTGCTAAGATTTTCATTTTAACATATTACAATGTTAATTATGAAAATAATTCGTGTGTCAAAATGAATATTCAGAAGGGGCGATAACTCTATGCAGTGTGTACAATGACAGATGATACTTTCAAACATCACTTACTTAACTGATTATTGCCGATTGAGATTGCACCGTGCACGTCAAAAGTAATAATGTGTGAACTGTTTAAAATAAGTTCAAGGGAAACTAAAAATTGATAAATATAAATAATGTATGAAATTGAAGAAATATAAGAATTGATACAACTACCAACTTCTTGAACACCCTCACCTAATCCTGTATGATGATAGGTAATTGTATATCAAAAGGAAGCTACTAGTACATTTATCCTGAATAGTTTGAAAATGTCTTGATCAGATATGAGTACAGATAAAATAACAAAAGATAAAAAGGAATCAACTAGTAATCAAGCCAAGATAAAATATATGTATCGGTACAAATTATGTTGATGGAACAATCTGGATTTCTCATATTTAACAAAGAGAAACAAACCAAAATTTTCATATCTTTATTTCTCACAATATAAGTTTTCAAAACTTAACATGGACTGGGTGTCTTTGTCAGTCAAAAGCACCTAATTAATTTCCAGGAGATAATAATTTTCTTCCTTGTAAACAAATGGTACAATGTGCTTTTTCAGTGTCCGATAAATATTGGCCATGTTGATTTGTGAGTGAATAAGGCTTTTCACTTCCTCGTCCTATTTAAGTGAAATATGACAGGAAGCACATTTGTTGATTAAATGATTATGGCTTTACATTTCCTCGTCCTTTGACAGGACGCACATTGTAACCATTGTGTTACTGTCAGCAGAAAGCTCCTCCAGACATCCGTCACCGGATACTAGTACTTCATTGTGTTGACTCGCTGGCCTGAAATGAATAATTCAATAATATTGTAATAATATTCCTACTTCAATAACATTTTTTATAAACAATGCATATTCACCTTCTCTCAAAATATTGCTTATTTAGAAAACAACATTCTTCTGAAATAGAGAAGTTTAAGGAAATTTAATCACAGTGTGTAACGTTGAGTTTGCACCTCCTGTAATCCATATGGATAATATAACCAAGACCTAACGAGCAAATACGTTAACGACAAGGCTACCCAGTGCTTCCTGCTATGAGTGAGTGAGTTAGGTTTAACACCGCTTTTAACATTATTCCAGTTTTATCACGGCGTGTCAGCTTAATGTGGGAGGAAAGCCCGAAGTGACGCAGGTCTCAGACGTTTACCACTTCGGTGAAACCCAAGAGCACGGATATGGTGCTGAAAAACCTAGAAACATAATCGGGGCGAACCGGGATTCGAACCCACAATCATAGGTTTCTGGTGTGCCCAAGGGAAGCAACTCTGCACAGCGAATCGCGGCGCCTTAGACGACTGGGCCACCCGTGCCCCCCTTCCTGCTATGAACTTACATGCTCCCAAGTGTGTTATCATAATTAACCTTTTACATTCTAGGAACTACAAGTTTTCGTTTGCGGTACAACCGCTTCATCTGCGATATGTGGGCTATCCCATGTCGCGGAAACCATGGTTGGTTGCTGTTCGGAGGAGCGACGAATCAAACCAGAGCAATATTGGGTAGCCGTCAACTCAAAGTGTTTTTGTCATTCCCACACAGACCGTCAGATTATATTGCTGTAACTAGTTATAGTAGAGATATTTGGTTACTTGTTATGTTACCAAATACGTTTGTACCACGTAGCATTAGTGTCAATTATTTTTGTTACATTTATCGTATTGAAATTACTGAGAGGGTTTTACAACGTCGACATGCGCCTACAGTACGCACAGATGTGTATAATAGACGCAGGTAAACACATATGTTCCGTTCCGAGAGGCACACAATAATGTTCACTGTACTAAATTCTTCACAGGAAGTTTAAAGGGCATCTAATTGTCAAATCTTACAGTATATTTATTTACACGGGTTGCAGGCTACAAAATCACCTGAGCAAAATGCCATAGATTTCATCTAGCGAAAATGGCCATTGTGGGGCAGGCGAAATGGCACCTTATATTTTGGAATTAGGATTAAAACGATTTATGAATTAGTTTGACGCTATATTCACTGGTAACATTGATTCACTTTAGTCACCACACCACAGCTACTTGATTATCTATTGATTCTATTTTTGTCACTATATTTCCTCCATATATGAGCACAGGATTCAACATTCATCACTAGACACGGCATGTAGATCTGTCCTGTCCGTCTTCGTCCATACAGCACATCGATATGACAGTACCCGGTCTGGCATTAAAAACGTTTCAGTTTGAGTAAATTGAGTAGCTATTTACAATTATTTGTGAACCTGTGAGTTTAATTCCGTTGTTGCAAATTTAGCTTTGTTTGACCATAACCATGTCTTAGTTTGAATAATTTCCTTCTTAAGTAATTGGATTGAAGTTTACCAGGACTGTTACTACATATTTGATATTTTGCCTTCAGTGCATCATATTACATCTTCCAACAGGTGCTCGTTTCCACAGAGATGAGACGCAGGTGAGTCAAGACTACAGGTTCATGTTAATTAGTTCACTTTTAGCTTGAATTTGTCAGAATACTGCCTCGTGTACTTGGCGAAGACACTGCCTTGAATCAGGCATCGTTACGTTGAGACTATATATTAGAAATTGTCCGCATACTTCAATTGTAATCGTCCATAATTGAAACGTTTTCAAGTATATCGATGTGTACCACTATAAGTATAACATTTTCCACCTCTTTGACTTATGTCAACTATTCCTGTGATTATGATGCGACACAAGGTATAGTACCCTCAGATTAAATAATTATCTCATAACTGGTAGTCATAAAAAAGACTGTCCTACATCAATTTCGATAATAAAACTCTATTGCTGTTTTTCCAAGATCTACAATGCTGAGGAAACAGATTTTACCCTGAGGTGGATCAGCTGCCACACTGAAGTCAGACGAAAGCTTAGTAAGTCCCGCATTGAAAGACGTGAGAGCAACAAGAGGGCATTTGAAACAGATTGTGATATTGAACGTGACATCAATGAGGAAGCTGGGGAGGAAACACTTGACGATGTTGAGTTTGATCGATGTTGAGGCCGAATATCAAAGTACAGCAACCCAGACAATCAAATCGGGACATATGAACATAGATGAACAAATGAGCCATTTGATATTCAAAACTATCGAAGGGTCTGCTTGCTGTTAACCGTGGATTAGAGGGTACTCACAAAATTCCACCTGGACCAGGCGCGTCATCAATTTCTAGTTCTTCATCCACACTGTACAGTTGATTGCCAACATGTATACCAAAGGAGCTCATAACACCCGACGTGTACTGTAAGTTTTAATAGGGCCCTGGCCATTCGGGGGTGGTATCCTGAAGGGTACCCTTGCTCCGATCAAAATCGTATCTTAGGGGATTGGCGTAAGAAGGCCATTACAAAGCGGAAGACCTTTTTTGGGGTAGGCGAATGTGATGACAAAACCTCGTCCATCAGATTGAATGAAACTTGATGCATCCCTCAGCATCTGTACCTTACGTGCGCCCCGTGAAGATCCGGGTTGGAATCTTGGTGGTGTTTGTGTTTACAAACATGTTTTAGCATCAGAATCTAAGCTTTCATTGTTATTGATCGCGAGAAAGCCCGCACCCTATCGCCAGGTTGCTCCTTGACAAGACAGTCGAAGGTTGTATTCAAACGTCAACCTACAACCAGCAATGGCTTTTTGTCAATGTTGAATGTCGATAGCATGCAAAGTTCAAGTAGGAATGTACACGTTACTCGACTCGTGACCCGTGAAGATCCGGGATAGAATAGGTCTTCAGCAACCCATGCTTGCCGTAAAAGGCGACTGTGCTTGTCGTAAGAGGTGACTAACGGGATTGGGTTGTCAGGCTCGCTGACTTGGTTGATGCATGTAATTGATCCCAATTGCGTGGATCGATGTTCATGATGTAAATCACTGGATTGTCTGGTCCAGACTATTATTTACAGACCGCCGTCCAAAAAAAACCACTCGCCTCCCTCGATGGATTGAAATACACTCGTTGTGATATGAATTGTATCCAAGGTTCTGATACACATGTTGGTCCTGGTAGCTTTGAAATCACGCCTGTTTTACAACATACACAAGATATTGATTGACATGTTGCGTATTGAATGCATATGTTACACTGCCTTTAAGCAGGTCACGACATGTACGTTAATCATTCGCAGTACAATGAATGAGCGATCAATGTTCAGTGTTGTGTTGGCACGCTATCAAGAAAATGTACCAGGTTTGATTTTTGTTTTACGCCGCACTCAGCAATGTTGAGGATCGATATTGGGATACGATGACGTTTAACCCTATTTCACCTCACCATAATCATATGAATTTTCATTCTCACAGTTCATTCTACGATTCCGACTATATGATAATCTTGTGTTTATGAATCACTATCAGCAAGTTGCTTGTTGGATTATTTACATTCACTTATCACGTTGTGTTAAAATACAACCCCATTTTAAAAAAAAATATTAGCTATACCGAGGCTTTCTTTATATAATTTTGCATTCATGACTCATTCATATATATATATGAGTGAGTGAGTTGGGTTTAACGCCGCTTTAAACAGTATTCCAGTTATATTTACGTCGTGTCAGCTTAATGTGGGAGGAAAGCCCGAAGTGATGCAGTTTACCACTTCGGTGAAACCCACGAGCATGGGTATGGTGCTGACAAACCTAGAAACATAATTGGGGCGAACCACAATCATAGGTTCCAGGCATGCCCATGGGACGCAACTCTGCACGGTGAATCGCGGCGCCTTAGACGACTGCCCCCCCCCGTATATATACTTGTTCTCGTCGCTATGTGGATGAAATAATGCCGATGCCACGTTATATTTTAACTCACCCACTCACTATATCGAGGCTTTGTTTACAAGGCACTCCCACAGCACAGCGGGACGATTATAACAGCGTAGAAACTGTGCACACTGCAGAGATATCATTGTCCCTTACTGGTACGGATGTAAAGTGACTCTATCGATCGCAACCCGACAACGGCAGGCGCACTGTTTATTTATAGCGACGTAAGCAGTGTGACTGCCAGCACATACGGATATCTGACACTTCCTTCTCGTAAAGAGTTGTGCGCAGATATACAGTTCAGTTACAAGTACGACTGAGGATTTTGATGTTGCCGAGAGCCACAGGTAAATTAGAAACTTTTGATTTGTACTCTTGTAGATTAATGCAGAGTCTTAAGAACCCGTTGTATTGAATACCTGCTCTATGGTGTTGTGATATAGGATGTCGGTGTTGATACAATACAGTGACTACAAGGAACTGGATGTGACGATCCGGGTTAAAGGTCTTCGTAAGAGGCGACTAACGGGCACGGTTGTAAGGCTCGCTGACTTGGTTGATGCATGTCATCGTATCCCAACTGCGTGGATCGATGCTCATGATGTCAATCACTGGATTGTCTGGTCCACCCTCGATTATTTACAGACTGCCGTCATATAGCTGGAATGTTGCTGAGTGCGGCGTTAAACAACAAACAAACGAAACGAAACGAGACGTGACGACCAAATACAACAATATAGAGAATATTCACGATATCTTACCAAACATAATTTTGTATATTGTGGTGCGTTGTCCGTTAATCCGTGCGTTGTCCATATCCGAAATTACTATTACTAGTATGAAATCTGCATCAGGTTTATGAAGAAATTATGTGGCGCAGAAAAGTTTCTGTCAATACAGGTCTTTCACGCTTCATGCTAATACATGCAAAGCTTACTCACCATATATTATGGCAACTAGCATCTATGTATCCAGAACAGAGGTCAAGTTTAACATTTTGTGTTAGAGTTTCATCACGAAACAAAACTTCCAGGGACTGTTTATTGTGTAACAAGCATGCCTTTGATTATGATAATCACATCATATTACATTGTGAAACTCTACTACAGGAAAGAAATGATCTGTTTTCAACTTTTATTGATCTGCTTGATGTTGAAACCTATGTCCAGTTAGAATTACAAGATGAAGAAGATATGTTGTCATTTTTCTTTGGTGCTGATACTCAATTCTCACAATGTATTGATATAGTTACATGGGAATCTGTTATACTGATATGTTCTGCTTATGTACTTACACTAAAGCCTTACCTTGATTATGTCATCTGATTTAACCTTTTGTACTGTGTGAATGGCATAACAGTGGTACTACTGTCTTGTATATTGTATTGTATATATGTACAGGTAATATGAGTTTGTGTGAATACGTTTGATTAATTATGTATAATCTTCGGATTAACTTCTGGAGGAAATAAAGACTCTCTCTCTCTCTCTCTCTCTCTCTCTCTCTCTCTCTCTCTCTCTCTATCGTGGTGCGTTGTCCGTTAATCCGTGCGTTGTCCATATCCGAAATTACTTTATACTACTAGTAGTATGAAATCTGCGTCAGGTTTACAATACATACTGGTATTTTTCTGATATGAGAAAACAATCCAGTAAATTTCTGGCAAGTAACATATCCCTTCATTACATTACCCTTTTCGCGAACACCTGGTGTCATCACTGATTTTCGGCGACCCATCCAATTGTGTGTTACGGCTATTTTGCCTTTTAGGTCCAATGGATAATCGAGACTTATTCTCTCCATTGACTTTTTATTAGAGTTATTAAGTTATTAGAACCCATAGTATATACCTAAATAAATAAATTCATTTGCCTAAAAATCATACAAATATATATATGTATATAAGTGATACAAATGATTTGCAAAGATATTAAAAAAATAATGTTCACGAAAATACTGCAAAAAATAATGTTGATGAACAAAACGCATGAATTTTTTTGTCTACACATCCTGACTCAGTTTTTCCTTCTCCCAAATTTGTCGGCCCTTTAATGGTTATAGCTGAAGATTTCACAAACAATATAATATGTCTAATGTAATTCAAATTCTGTGGAGTTGACGTTTTATAAAATGAAGTTACAAACTTGTCTATGTTCTATGACACAGCATGTGATAGGAATTGTTGAATACTATTTAATTCTACTACATTGTTGGGTTGGGTTCCAATCAGGATTCGAACCTACAACATCAGAGTGAGGCACCTAACCTTCAGTACACAAATTCTGCAATCTAACCAACTTAGCCACCGATGCTTTAGGAGATTGGCTAACACTTTAAATATAACGCAACTGACATATGGTTTTGGCTATGTGTGGAATGAATACAATGTTTATTCTAATTCTCTTTGTAAGGATATGTACTTCCAAAATGGTGTACAACCAAATACATATTAATGTCAGTTTTTGCTAAAAAGTTCTATACTAGGAAACATGTCCATGCATTTGTGTCATGCAAAACTAGAAAAAAACTGGTTATAGACAGGCGGTTATTGCACTGCCACCTGTTTAAATATTGCATTGTCACACCTTGCATTGAACAGTCACATTTATAGGCAGGTCAAAGTGACATCTGTAGTCAGTCACGTGTTCAACTAAGCATTCGCCACAGCCCTGACAAGTTGTATTGATTGACAAGGCATAGTCTCCGTTGTCAGCGACAACCTGCCATGGCATTGCTGTTGTATATGTCCCTGTATTTGAACACGTCTTGCGAACATGCAAATGTATATTTTGGTTTAGTAGCGAAAAGACCATAGTCTTTATCCTCATATAATTTCATGTATATGTTTTTTTGGGGTTTCGATGATGTTTAAATATTTTTTTATTGAGCAGCTCATATATTTAATATTCATGAATTCTTCAACTTTCAATCTCTTGCAGCTGGTGAATGTATTACAGGTAATGTCACTGTGACCTTACTTGTGATAACGCTGGTTTCAAAGCCTTCTGTGTGTAGTCATGCGCTCTATCGTAGCAATCGCAGTCACATGTATGAATGTCTTAAAATTCACAGCAGGACATGATTGAATTACATTTATATGGAAGGAACGCTAGAAACTGCTGACTCGAGTTAGTCTGGGTGGTAGTTAACAAGTTTCAACCTTACACTGCTGTAAGTAGGTCACATATTTCAAAGCGCCCGGGCTTCGCTTCGCAATAAAGGAGAGATCAATGTTCAAGGTTGCCGTGACTCACCATGTCTAATGATAACATATTCTGATATAGGGACAGTAACTAATTTCTACTCCTTATTTTTTTCACCTTGACGAAATGAAACCTGATTATTTTATATAAATACATATATTCTGTTTGATCGAGGCGAAAATAAATATGACCATGATGTATTTACAGGTCTATATTGTATCTGAAGGAATTAACTGACGTGACACTACTATACTCACTGGCACACGTATCTATATTTTGCTGTTCATGAACTTCGTGGATATTTTTACCAAGAAAACAGCGTTGTCACTATCCTATTGGGCACATTAGAATTTTGTTAATTTGTATCGTAGTCAATATAAACTTAAACAAGAAGTCATTTGAAGCCATAAGAAGAGATGGGCACTAGGGTCGTTTTATGACGTAAGAAAAATGATTAAATGTGAAATTAATACACCATCTCTGGCCAAAATAACTCAGTCGTGATAAGTATATTTTAGATAAATTCAGTAGGTTTTCTGATACTATGCACTTTGTAAAGAACAAGGATCAAGGGTCATAACTGTATGCTCAAAATCTAAAAAAATGTAGCAAGAGAAGTAACTCTGGGAAAAATGAATTTATGGCACCAATTCGAACTGAGTCTGGATGGGTATCTGTAAGAAGCTTGCAAAGTTTCTTTGATGTAACTTCAGTAGTTTCTGAGAAAGCTTGTCCCCATTGCAGCCGCAAAGCACTAGGTAAAGTACCATGGATCAAGGGCCGTAACTGTGTAAAGAAATAATTTACGGCCCCAATTTCATTTCTCTAACTTAAATAGGTTTTGAGAAAATTTGTCCTATTCGAGAAGCGGGTAGAAGGACAGAAGGACGGACGGACGGACGAACTAAGTTCATTGTCTCGCGTCCCACTTCACATTTGTAATCGAATTAATTGGTTGCTTTTTCAAAGTATAACTGATTTGTTAAAATCACACACAACGTTCACTCTTACACCCGATTTAGAATAAAGCATTCCTGCATCAAAAGCATTCAACTGGTCTAACTGTCACTTCGCTGACATTCCTCGGGAGTGGTCTGTCCTTCTCGTTTCCAAACGAAAGTACAAGTTGTGCTACCGCAGTTATTGTCGTGTAGGTGATTCATGTTGTATGTTTCATACAGTTTGGGTGTGACAAGGGAGGTTCTCTGTGGGGCAGGATACGCTCACCTTTTCGCGAACATCTTGTATCCTTACTATAGGATAATGATTCATAAACATATGGGTTTGATACAGTCGGAATTGTGCAATGAATACGGCGTTCAGCAGATATTTCTTATGAATATGGAAAAGGTTTTGTCGCTTTTATTCAGTTTGGTTTGAGCTTGCTATTGGTTTCGCTATTCGGGAGACTGCTGACTGGTCTTCATTAACGTTGCATAGTTTATTTCTTTATTAGTTCCATGTCCCTCCAAGTGACGTGCTACCCACAGATCTATAAATCAGCAATGTTGCTTAGTAACACGAAGAACAAGCTGCTATCATGTTGAGTTGACGGCTTGGTTGTTTTCAAGTCATTGTTCACAATCGACCCGTGAAGATCCGGGTTAGAATAGCTCTTCAGCAACTCATGCTTGTCGAGTAACGGGATCGAGTAGTCAGGCTCGCTGAACTGGTTGATGCATGTTATCGTCTGGAATATTGATGAGTGCGGCGTTAATAACGACCAAACATTGTTCACAATCATAGCTCTATGCAAATCACTATGTTTACAGCATTGGGCATGGACTACTTGTGATGGCGCGATGCAGGATCAAAATCAGGAAATAGAAGACATCAACAGTTAGTAGCCATATCAGTGATATTATCACATTGTACACCCTATTTTAAGGTCTATTAAAGGGAATATCCTAATATTGAATGAAAAACACACATTGAAATATACCCTTTCGCCACGATAGTGTAAGCCAGATGTAGTCAAAAGTGCGTTGCAATTTGTTGTAAAGTGTGATATGATGATTGAGTAGGTTTCAGACTATGGATGGCAAAGGGTGTAGGTGGAATGGGACTATCTAGCGTCTTCTGGTGGTTATAGTGATATTCACCATGCTCATGTAAAAATGAAGATAATACAAAAATAGAAATAAAAATACTATACTTAATAGTGTAACGACTAATCTATCTATCTATCTATCTATCTATCTATCTATCTATCTATCTATCTATCTATCTATCTATCTATCTATCTATCTATCTATCTATCTATCTATCTATCCATCTATCTATCTATCTATCTATCTACATGTATCTATCTATCTACCGTTAAAACAAACTACCGTTATAACAAACTCAAAGGTACCACCAATTTTAGCTCGTAATAATCGTAATTCGTTTTTAGCAAATACTCAGCATTTATATTTTGGTCGGGACTAAAACATAAGTTCGTTATATCGGTCAGCTCGTTATAAGCTCGTGTATTTGGGTGTTCTACCGACACAATGAAGCGGTGAAGCTGTGAGTAATAGACTACGAGTCAAACAGTGTACAGTCAAAGATACCGTGTTAGGCATATATATCGATATCAAACAAAACATGGAAAAATAATTACAATTGATGACATGTTAGAAGATAGATACTATGTGTGTGTCTATTTCCGGGATTTTATCGAGTAAACGTCTGAGACCTGCATCACTTCGGGCTTTCCTCCCACATTAAGCTGACACGCCGCGATATAACTGTAATACTGTTAAAAGCGGCGTTAAACCCAACTCACTCACTCACTGAAATTCCTGTGTTGATGTATATAATTTCTGATAAGCCTCTGCTAACTGTTGCTCAATTTCAGAAACGTTTGCGGACCAAAAGTTGATAGTTCTCAGAATGGGCTCTGCTAATATACTTTCATTGTTTTCGTCGTACTTTATAAGTTGGGGTTTTAACGTCAGAAACCATTTCATACCTTTTTTACTCGATAAATAATCATGTAAGATTGATTCAATGTTAACCTGTTCATCAGCTAAAAACTGAAGGATGTCAACGCTGTTTACATCTGTGGGAGTCAGTGTTATAGTTGACACACTGCCCTCAAGAGCTGACCTCTGACCTCCCCCTATCTGGTTTCGCCTGACCGGTACCGCTCCCGACGTCTCACGCAGCTGTCACATTGATCCACTTGCTGGCTGTAAAACCGCTCAGGGAGAGTTCGCCGACAATTGAGACATTCCCGACCTCTTGTCGAGCATTGCTGACAGAAGAGCTTGCCGGATAATAAACACTTGGTGTGATCACACTAGTTTCCGGTAGCTACTCGAGCCGGTGGAGAATTATCAGGTGACAGTGGTTGTAAGCAGGGACGTTTCAGTTCGGGGCAAGTCTGTGTTGACTTCCGTTTAAGGTTACAGCGGTGATTTTCCAAGTTATCCCGTCTGGTGAATGAGTGTTTACAATCTTTACAGGCGATGTTTTCATTGCCGTGAACAGTACGAATATGTCTAAGCAAACTTTGACGCTGCTTAAACGACTTCTGGCAGATGTGACAAATGTTACCTATGGACAACACTGGTGTAGATACAGATTGTGCATTCACTCTGGATGTTAACAATTCAATTCGTTTGAGATTGACTTCTGGATCATCTGTACAATTGTTAACAGTGGCCCAAGTTTCCAACTCAGACAGTGTCTTCACACTGTTCAGAAAGTTTTGTTTCGATTTCATTCTACAAACAAAATAAAATAAAAAATACCTGTAGAAGTTCTTAAAATTAACAACAGACTTTCTACTTGATAAATGCAAAGTAAGTTCGATGTTGTGGTCTCGGTTGCAAATTATACCAGTAATGTATCATAAGGATAGACTTATATTTTGTTATCTCAACCAAAAAATACTTCATCTTCATTATTTAACAATATGACAGTGTCTAAGATATAGCTTTGAAAGCAAGGTGTATGTGCTTGAATGGCATTCAATTACCTTTGTAAACACAAACCGCGAACTGTACGTGAGTCAAGGCTAAAGATGATAGCGTACTGACAAACGTCCGTCTCGGTTGCTGGCAGACAACAATTTGAAATTTCAATGCCGTTTATAAAGGTTAGAAAAGGATGAGTTCATTGTGTGCAGATGATAAACGTTTCCATGCACACATATGACATTTTCCATTGCATACATGCGAGGGGTGATAGGTGTGGTCACTATACATCCTTAGACTGAACCCCTGGCGTGTTTTATGAATGAATCACCCCTACATCATAGACTCGACTGAAAGACCCCTGACATGTCTGAGCTTGTTTAAACACTCTTCAACGGATCACTACACAGCTCTTCTATAGGTCCAACAGACGGTGAACAGATGTAAGGGCAGCGTCCCGCATACCACACTGATGAGTCACCATATCAACAAAGCAGTTTCTCTGAGCATGAAAACACTATAGATACACATTATTACAATATTTCAACTACGCAGCAGTTTGTATGTAAACTATCGCATTTACTTGAGATATGCTAGTAGTTTTATGACAAGGCGTCTTCATAACATGAATGTGAATATTTAAAAAACAAAAACAGCTTACATAGCGTGTGTCCATCTCGCTAAAGGTGAATTAATGAATCCCACACTGTCTGACTACATTTCCCAAGAAAGAAAGTTTTAAAACATACAACATAAATTGTTCATATAACATACTACATCAACCTAAATAGATATGTACACCTTTCCCCATTTGAATGTATAACCGTTGGTCTATCTTAAGCCAGGGTTTTCCCAGATTGCAACACAACCTGAAATGTACTACGCTGGTAAGCTATTTTTAGCGTGACGTCATTCAGATACCTCCGTGCTTGGGGTCAATGGGTGCGAGCCTGGGGCAGAACGCCCAATGTTCTTTCATCAATTGTGATATTGAACGTGACACCAATGGGGAAGCTGGGGAGGAAACACTTGAATAAGTTGAGTTTGATCACATTTATACTGAGCCAAACATTTTCTCTCCAGAAAGTACAGAGGCCGAATATGAAAGTACAGCAACCAAGACAATCAAATCGGGACATTTGAACATAGATGAACAAATGAGCCATTTGATATTCAAAACTATAGAAGGGTCTGCTTGCTGTTAACCGTGGATTAGAGGGTACTCACAAAATTCCACCTGGACCAGGCGCGTCATCAATTTCTAGTTCTTCATCCACACTGTACAGTTGATTGCCAACATGTATACCAAAGGAGCTCGTAACACCACACGTATACTGTAAGTTTTAATAGGGTCCTGGCCATTCTGGGGGGGTATCCTGAAGGGTACCCTGGCTCCGATCAAAATCGTATCTCAGGGGATTGGCGTAAGAAGTCCATTACAAAGCGGAAGACTTTTTTTGGGTAGGCAAATGTGATGACATAACCTCGTCCATCAGATTGAATGAAACTTGATGCATCCCTCAGCATCTTTACCTTACGTGCGCCCCGTGAAGATCCGGGTTGGAATCTTGGTGGTGTTTGTGTTTACAAACATGTTTTAGAATCAGAATCTAAGCTTTCATTGTTATTGATCGCGAGAAAGCCAGCACTCTATCGCCAGGGTGCTCCTTGACAAGGCAGTCGAAGGTTGTATTCAAACGTCAACCTACAACCAGCAACGCCTTTTTGTCAATGTTGAATGTCGATAGCATGCAAAGTTCAAGTAGGAATGTACACGTTACTCGACTCGTGACCCGTGAAGATCCGGGGTAGAATAGGTCCTCAGCAAGCCATGCTTGCCTTAAAAAGCGACTACGCTTGTCATAAGAGGTGATTAACGGGATTGGGTTGTCAGGCTCGCTGACTTGGTTGATGCATGTAATCGATCCCAATTGCGTGGATCGATGTTCACGATGTAAATCACTGGATTGTCTGGTCCAGACTATTATTTACAGACCGCCGTCATATAGCTGGAATATTGCTGAGTGCGGCGTCAAACAACAAACCAAAACAAACAAAAAAACCACTCGCCTCGCTCGATGGATTGAAATACACTCGTTGTGATATGAATGGTATCCAACGTGGACTCGTTTAGTTATCTCCATGTCAGACCGTGTTGTGTTACACATGTTGGTCCTGGTAGCTTTGAAATCACGCCTGTGTTACAACATACACAAGATTTTGATTGACATGTTGAATATCGAATGCATATGTTACACTGCCTTTAAGCAGGTCACGACATGTACGTTAATCATTCGCGGTAGTTGTGTTGTCACGAGCGACCAATGTTCAGTGTTGTGTTGGCACGCCATCTAGAACATGTATATGCAGGTATAGGCACAGAAAATGTACCAAGTTTTTTTTTTTTTTAAAGCCGCACTCAGTAATATTCGAGCTATATGACGGCGGTCTGTAAATAATCGAGTCTGGACCAGACAATCCAGTGATTGACATCATGAGGATCGATATTGGGATACGATGACGTTAAACCCTTTTTCACCCCACTATAATCATACGAATTCTCAGAGTTCATTCTACGATTCCGACTATATGATAATCTTGTGTTTATGAATCACTATCAGCAAGCTTTGTGTTACAATACAACCCCATTTTTTTAAAAACTAGCTATACCGGCGCTTTCTATATATTATTTTGCATTCATGACTCACTCGTTTATATATGAGTGAGTGAGTTGGGTTTAACGCGGGCTTTTAACAGTATTCCAGTTATATTTACGACGTGTCACCTTAATGTGGGAGGAAAGCCCGAAGTGATGCAGGTCTCAGACGTTCACCACTTCGGTGAAACCCACGAGCACGTGTATGATGGCTGACAAACCTAGAAACATAATCGGGGCGAACCGGGATTCGTACCCACAATCATAGGTTCCAGGCGTGCCCAAGGGACGCAACTCTGCACGGCGAATCGCGGCGCCTTAGACGACTGGGCCCCCCGTGCCCCCCGTATATATATATGAACTTGTTTTCGTCGCTATATGGATGAAATAATGCCGATGCGACGTTAAATTTTAACTCACTCAATCACTTACTATATCGACACTTGGTTGACAAAACACTCCCACAGCACAGCGGTACAATTATAACAGCGTGTAAACTGTGCACACTGCAGAGATATCATTGTCCCGTGCTGGTACGTTTGTAAAGTGACTCTATCGATCGCTACCCGACAACACCAGGCGCATTGTTTATTTATAGCGACGTAAGCAGTGTTGTGTGACTGCCAGCACATACGGGTATCTGACACTCCCCTGTCGTAAAGAGGTGTGCGCAGTAATACAGTTCAGTTACAAGTACGACTGAGGATTTTAATGTTGCCGAGAGCCACAGGTAAATTAGGAACTTTTGATTTGTACTCGTATAGATCAATGCAGAGTCTTAAGAACCCGCTTTGTTGAATACCTGCTCTTTGGTGTAATGATATAGGATGTCGGTGTTGAAACAATACAGTGACTACAAGGAACTTGATGTGACGATCCGGGTTAAAGGTCTTCGTAAGAGGCGACCAACGACTTGGTAGATGCATGTCATCGTATCCCAACTGCGTGGATCGATGCTCATGATGTCAATCACTGGATTGTCTGGTCCACACTCGATTATTTACAGACCGCCGTCATAGAGCTGGAATGTTGCTGAGTGCGGCGTTAAACAACAAACAAACGAAACGAAACGAGACGTGACGACCAAATACAACAATATAGAGAATATTCACGATATCTTACCAAACATAATTTTGTATATTGTGGTGCGTTGTCCGTTAATTTCCTGTCCATATCAGAAATTACTATATACTATATACTAGTATATATACAGGTTTACAATACATACTGGTATCTTTCTGATGTGAGAAAACAATCCAGTAAATTTCTGGTGAGTAACATATCCCTTCATTACATTACCCTTTTCGCGAACACCTGGTGTCATCACTGATTTTCAGCGACCCATCCAATTGTGTGTTACGGCTATATTGCCTTTTAGGTCCAATGGATAATCGAGACTTATTCTCTCCATTGACTTTTTATATTATGATAAAGTTATTAGAACCCATAGTATATACCTAAATAAATCGTTTCATTTGCCTAAAAATCATACAAATATACATATGCATATAAGTGATACAAATGATTTGCAAAGATATTTAAAAAAATAATGTTCACGAAAATACTGCAAAAAATAATTTTGATGAACAAAACGCATGAATTTTTTTGTCTACACATCCTGACTCAGTTTTTTTTCTCCCAAATATTAAATTGTCGGCCCCTTAATGGTTATAGCTGAAGATTTCACAAACAATATAATATGTCTGATGAAATTCAAATTCTGTGGAGTTGACGTTTTATATATTGAAGTTACAAAATTATCATGTTCTATGACACAACATGTGATAGGAATTGTTGAATACTATTTAATTCTACTACATTGTTGGGTTGGGTTCCAATCAGGATTCGAACCTACAACATCAGAGTGTGGCACCTAACCTTCAGTACACAAATTCTGCAATCTAACCAACTCAGCCACCGATGCTTTAGGAGATTGGCTAACACTTTAAATATAACGCAACTGACAGATGGTTTTGGCTATGTGTGGAATGAATACAATGTTAATTCTATTTCTCTTTGTAAGGATATGTACTTCCAAAATGGTGTACAACCAAATACATATTAATGTCAGTTTTTGCTAAAAAGTTCTAATACACTTATATTAGGAAACATGTCCATGCATTTGTGTCATGCAAAACTGGTTATAGACAGGCGGTTATAGGACTGCCACCTGTTTAAATATTGCATTGTCACACCTTGCATTCACATTTATAGGCAGGTCAAAGTGACATTTGTAGTCAGTCATGTATTCAACTAAGCATTCGCCACTGCCCTGACAAGTTGTATTGATTGACAAGGCCTTGTCACCGTTGTTTGCGACAACCTGCCATGGCGTTATTGCAGTTGTATATGTCCCTGTATTTGAACACGTCTTGCGAATATGCACATGTATATTTTTGTTTAGTACCGAAAAGACCATACTTTATCCTCATATAATTTCATGTATATGTCTTTTTGGTTTCGATGATGTTTAAATATTTATTTATTGAGTTTACTCGGAAAACTATGTGAAATACTGCACTTCCTCATTAATAACATCTTTGCGAAATGTGGGGGTAAGACATATAGGCATGAAGTAGGCATCACCATGGGCACCAGTTGTGCTTCCCTTCTTGCATTTGAATCGGAATTTCTGTTAGGATTTGCAATGTCACACTTAGGGATGTCAACTGAAGCTTCGAGGTATATCGATTCTCTTTCACTGATTTACAAACCTGAACTGGAACAGGACTGTATGGCACTTAAACTATTCCATACTGAGTAAACAATATGTGAAATGCTGGACCTCCTCGTTGATAACAGCTGTGTGAAAACTAAGGGTAAGACAAGAGGGATGCCTTCAACTTTCCAATTGTCAACGTTCCCTTTATGTCGCGAAGTATTCAAGCAGCTCTAGCCTATGGAGTTTACATGTCCTTTTTGGGGTACAGTCGAGTATGCTCTTTCCACCATGATTTCAAAGAGCGCCAAAAGACTCTTGCTTTTGCGTTGTTACAACATTCAAAGTAAAGCTTTTCAAACGTTTTATGGCAGACTCGTTGGGGGCATTTCGAAAATTGCTGCATGGTTAACAAATAATATGTCTCAAAATTCTCTATTTGGCGTGGTCAAGATCGTCCCGTGTGTTTTCAGGCGAACAGTTGAATTTAACAAAACTTCAACCTGAACTGAATCGTTTGACGTGTTTAAATATATGCATCAAATTTCGATTGAAAATAAATGTCACTGTTTAACCCAATCTTAGATACTGTCAACGTGTATGTTGACGGGGAATTAGCTCTTGGGGGAATAAAGGACAAAATCGACATCACTGTCCCGGAACGCTTTATGCGCAACATGTAAACAATAAACAACAATTGCACAATGAGCGGAATACCTGCTCTGACAACACAAACACAGCAATGAGCAGACTTTCCAGCTCAGGCGTACAAGAGGTGAGCGGAGCATCAGCTCACCTCAGGGCGTTTCCTACGAGCAGCATATCCTGCTCGAGGTCGTCCCTATGCCAGCACTCGGAATACCAAGCCTGACTAACACCGTAGTAACTGTGTAATGGTAGCACATATATAGTAATGAACAACAATGGACAGACAAAGAGACAACGACGTTGCTTTGGACATATGGGCGTGATTAACAAACACAGTTCATGGGATTATCAATTAGGGCAATAAATGCCATACTATAAAAAGCAGTAGTTAAAGGGAAGTGATATGGTAGTCCAGGCTGACTGACAGTCAAAATACAATGAAATGTTGGTGAGGATTAACAACGGGGATTAGCGCCTAAAACGTAATGACAATTAAGTTATGGAGACATGGCTACAGGGTAAATTGCCCTTGAAGTCAAATGTACTGCAGACAATGGTAGTCATAAATCAGTCGCTATGACAATACTACCATGTGCAAATTGCACTGTAACACCATGTTACAATCAAGTGCCTCGACTTAAAATAGAACAGATTTAGGAGAAAAGGAATCACTCTTTTGGAATCCTTGTCAATTGTGTAAGACAATTCGTCTTTCAACTATCGTATGAACTGGTTTTGTTTTTTTATTAGTTGCATGCCTACAATACTGATCTATAAATTAAAATAAATAAGTAAAATTAAATAATAGTACTCATTCACTGCTGACCCGTAAAGACCCATGTGTGTTGTAAAAGGCGACTATGCTTGTCGTAAGAGGCGACTAACGGGATCGGGTGGTCAGGCTCGCTTGGTCGATGCATGTAATGGTATCCCAATTGCGTGGATCGATGCTCATGGTGTCAATCACTGAATTGCCTGGTCCAGACTTGATTATTTACAGACCGACGTCATACAGCTTGAATATTGTGCGGCGATAAACAACAAACAAACAATCATTCACTGACACCACATAGAAACTGTAAGGAGCCCCACATGTAAATTAATATTCCACAACAGCCAGACAGTGAAAACACACATGTATATATCGACAGAACTACTATCTGCTCACTATCAGAAGCAAACAAAACGGAACGCGTGTTTATCGTCACACCCCGTGCTGGTAGTACAGATAAGAGCAGGAACAAACTGTGAGTGGTATCAGCAAGGGCTTTCTCAGGAACAAATGGGTCATAAAGCCGAGTCACATTTTAAATACTATGGACTCCTAGAAGGGACATTGTCACCTTGACGAAATGAAAACTGATTATTTTATATAAATACATATATTCTGTTTGATCGAGGCGAAAATAAATATGACCATGATGTATTTACAGGTCTATAATGTATCTGAAGGAATTAACTGACGTGACACTACTATACTCACTGGCACACGTATCTATATTTTGCAGTTCATGAACTTCGTGGATATCTTTACCAAGAAAACAGCGTTGTCACTATCCTATTGGGCACGTTAGAACTTTGTTAATTTGTATCGTAGTCAATATAAACTTAAACAAGAAGTCATTTGAAGCCATAAGAAGAGATGGGCACTAGGGTCGTTTTATGACGTCAGAAAAATGATTAAATGTGAAATCAATACACCATCTCTGGCCAAAATAACGCAGTCGTGATAAGTATATCTTCGATAAATTCAGTAGGTTTTCTGATACTATGCACTTTGTAAAGAACAAGGATCAAGGGTCATAACTGTATGCTCAAAATCTAAAAAATGTAGCAAGAGAAGTAACTCTAGGAAAAATGAATTTATGGCACCAATTCGAACTGAGTCTTGATAGATATCTCTTAGACGCTTGCCAAGTTTCTTTGATGTAACTTCAGTAGTTTCTGAGAAAGTTTGTCCCCATTGCAGCCGCAAAGCACAAGGTAAAGTAACATGGATCAAGGGCCGTAACTGTGTAAAGAAATAATTTACGGCCCCAATTTCATTTCTCTAACTTAAAAAGGTTTTGAGAAAATTTGTCCTCTTCGAGAAGCGGATAGAAGGACAGAAGGACTGACGGACGGACGAACTAAGTTCATTGTCCCCCGTCCCACTTCACATTTGTAATCGAATTAATTGGTTGCTTTTTCAAAGTATAACTGATTTGTTAAAATCACACACAGCGTTCACTCTTACACCCGATTTAGACTAAAGCATTCAAGTATCAATAGCAGTCAACTGGTCTAACTGTCACGTCGCTCACATTCCTCGGGAGTGGTCTGTCCTTCTCGTTTCCAAACGAAAGTACAAGTTGTGCTACCGCAGTTATTGTCGGGTAGTTGATTCATGTTGTATGTTTCATACAGTTTGGGTGTGACAAGGGAGGTTCTCGGTGGGGCAGGATACGCTCACCCTTTTGCGAACATCTTGTATCCTTACTATATGATAATGATTCATAAACATATGCGTTTGATACAGTCGGAATTGTGCAATGAATACGGCGTTCAGCAGATATTTCTTATGAATATGGAAATGGTTTTGTGGCTTTTATTCATTTTTGTCAGTTTGAGCTTGCTATCGGTTTCGCTATTCGGGAGACTGCTGACTCCGTATGCCACATTTGGTCTTCATTAACGTTGCATAGTTTATTTCTTTATTAGTTCCGTGTCCCCCAAGTGACGTGCTACCCACAGATCAATAAATCAGCAATGTTGCTTAGTAACGCGAAGAACAAGCTGCTATCATGTTGAGTTGACGGCTTGGTTGTTTTAAAGTCATTGTTCACAATCGGCCCGTGAAGATCCGGGTTAGAATAGCTCTTCAGCAACTCATGCTTGTCGTGTAACGGGATTGGGTAGTCAGTCTCGCTGAACTGGTTGATGCATGTTATCGTCTGGAATATCGATGAGTGCAGCGTTAATAACGACCAAACATTGTTCACAATCATAGCTCTATGCAAATCACTATGTTTACAGCATTGGGCATGGACTACTTGTGATGGCGCGATGCAGGATCAAAATCAGGAAATAGAAGACACCAACAGTAAGTAGCCATATCAGTGATATTATCACAATGTACATCCTATTTTAAGGTCTATCAAAGGGAATATCCTAATATTGAATGAAAAACACACATTGAAATATTCCCTTTCACCAGGATAGTGTAAGCCAGGTGTAGTCAAAAGTGCGTTGCAATTTATTGTAAAGTGTGTTATGATGAATGACTAGGTTTCAGAATATGGATTGCAAAGGGTGTAGGTGGAATGGGACTATCTGTCTGTCTGTCTGTCTGTCTGTCTGTCTGTATGTCTGTCTATCTATCTATCTACCGTTATAACAAACTACCGTTATAACAAACTCAAAGGTACCACCAATTTTAGCTCGTAATAATCGTAATTCGTTTTTAGCAAATACTCAGCATTTATATTTTGGCCGTGACTAAAACAAAAGTTTGTTATATCGGTCAGTTTCTTATAAGCTCGTGTATTGGGGTGTTCTACCGGCACAATAAAGCGGTGAAACTGTGAGTTATAGACTACGAGTCAAACAGTTTACAGTCAAAGATACCGTGTTAGGCTTATATATCTAACAAAACATGGAAAAATAATTACAATTCATGACATGCTGGATACTGAATTAACTTCAGGAAAGCAACTGGGATAGCGCTGCAACCTTCTTTATACTAGAATGTCATTGCATAAGAAATCTTGTGGCGTGACGTCATAGCAGTGTATGGCGTCATCCATAGAATGTCGTTGCGGGTTAGAAGGAAGTACGTAAATGTTTAAAATTTGTTCGATTTGAACGTGATAGATAAACGTGTTATCCATATGTGGTTAAAAATGAAATAAATTCTTTGATCATCCTTTGATGCAGAACTATTTAAAAGGTGCATTTTTTGACTCAATGGTTAAACATTACAGTGTTCCTAGCGCAATAAAATGCACACAAACTCCAACATTTGTTTTCATTTGGGCAGTGAGACTAAACATCACATATTTTAGAAAATGTTAAATACTTATTTGTACGGAGCTGTGGACATACTTTAAGTTTTATTGCAAAGAACAAGGACATTTACAACATGGTCGTTTAGGTAATGTCGTCTAATCTTGATTCATGTATTGATAGTGTATTGTAGGCCTCTATGACTGCATTTTGAAGTTCATGAATAATTATTGCCTTCCATTCAACCACTATGACTGTATGATTCTTAAGACATGTTTATGTTTTTTTTGCAGACTGTCAAACGTGCTCTGCCCTTTTGGATAGAAAGGAAGATTTTGATCTACCAGAGGACAATGCTCTGCCTATTGATGTAAATGTTGATTTAATAAACAAACCTCATGCAAAGTTGAGTAATTTGCAGAAGAAGGAACAACGAGATCAGAGGACTGACTTTGTTAACAAGCTGAAGAAGTACATATCAGCTCTGCGAAACACAGGAGGTGGTATAGTGCTGGTTCACATAAATGGAATAGCAGATGGGGACACATGTCTAGACTACTTCAATGAATTAGTTGATGTGAGACTGAATGATATGATCGAAGATGGCAGTCTCTTTGTGCAAAGTTATCAGAAGGATTGGCTTCTAGACACCGAATCAAACAGTGTAGAGAACAGATGTTTCAAAGGATTTGTTGTCATCCATGTAACTGGTTCTAGTATAGTGACAACATTTAACTTCAATTCAAAACAACCACTTGATAATGCTATAATTGATGTGCAAAGTAATGCAGTCATCAGATTTCTCAAACAGAAAAACAGTTTTCAAAACAAAAGTACATCAATTCGTGGAATACCACAGATCAACGAAAGGCGAAACATTCAAGTGAAAAGTTTCCGTCCTGAAACTCTACCTCCTGGGTTATTGCAAAATGCTGCCACATTCAATGACTATCTTTGGGAAAAGTGTGGTTTAGCAGGATATATAAGTGCCTTTTCTAAATTAGATGCTGGTGGCTCATTCTTCCTTGGCATCAACGAAGACGAAACACAATACCCGAAGGAGACTTACAAGTCAAAGACATTTACAGGAGTGGGCATACAATTCAGAGATTTGCAATTTCGTGAAGATACTAAAACCGCCATCTTGCAGTCTCTACAGAACAACACTGTTATCGTGACATACAGTGGAGAGCCACAGAACACACCTAGAGACACGATTAAAGTCGCATTCCATCACGTAGAGGCAGACAAGTTTGTGCTGGAGGTAGCTGTTGCAGCAGTCGACGGTTTGCTGTGTTTCGATAAGGAAGGACCAGAAGCTTACGAGTTTGAAAATAACGAACTGAAGAGGTTAACGATAAAAGAGTGGTACGAAGGGTAAGTTAAATTTGGTTGTCGATATCAAATTGAAGTTGTCTGTAAATATAATCGAGTCCTTATAAGGCAACAGTATCCAGCTGCTGTCCAGATTTTGTTCAAGAGGTTCAAATCCGATTTTCCATATTGTCAAAATTAAGGTTTCAATTTTTTGTATACACATAATTTCTACATAATCGAGTGTACTATTCCGAATATATCGTGAGCATGTGTCTACGAATCCCTATCAAATAGTGATTGTACCAGGCGTTCGTGAAAAGGTATTCGTGTTCGTTGCTTTATTAGGTATCGGAATATAATATTGATTTCAGTTTGTGTATCAAAGACGAGACTGACACCCAGGCTGAAAGCAGAGATGGCACTACTTGAAAAAGACAGCAACCCTCGTTTAGATGGTATGTTGGTTCTCTGATTAGAAATTTATTGTTAAAGTTCAGATGAGGTAAAATGGGGTTTATTGTCGCCTTCAAGGTTATTGCACTTACATTTTGACGTATTGTAGCATTGAATATTGTTCAAATATAAGTTTTGTGGAAACAGATTTTAAGATATAAATACAGCACTAAACACACAGTAATCACACTTTTCATTTGACTTACTGATTTACTGACATTTTGACAGTAACTTACATAAAGAATAAACTCCAGCAATGATTTAACGGATCATAGTATGTTAAAGAAAGTATATGTTCTGGTAACAGAGAACCTGACACACCGTCCTGTTGGGAGGGTGGACATAAGGAGTCTGTATCAGCGGAGGCCTCCCTGCATGCAGATAGAGAGGAGTCTGGAGGATATAGAGGCCACAGTTTTACATGGAGGTACAGCAAACGTTTTACAACTTGTTGGCACCGAGTTAGAAGTGGTTTATAGCTATATATTCCTTGTATGACTGAACTAAAGTAAATAAGATTTTGTGACGTGACTGATTGTATTTAGTGATTCCTAATATTCTGTGTTATATTTATTCCGCATTTCTTTCACAGGACTAAATACAATCAAGACATTTCCCACGACTTTCCCAGCAGGAGGGGCATATGTTAATTTGAAGACGAGGCTGAATGAGCTCTCAACAATGGAGAATGTTGGTCTGGCATACATCGCTAAATCTCTCCCTGCTACTGCTAATATGGACATTAAGTACAGGACTCCTGGAGATGTTATTTTGGACATATGTCTTATCAGACAGGGCAGTCCTGCAGTTGTTCTTTCTGTTGTGACAGACATGCCTGTGGATATGAAACTTGCTCAACGATACACCTCTGCTGTCTCTAAAGAACTTACAAAGAATGTTCGCAGATTTACGACTGTGACCTTCAACTCTATATACGGGTTACTTCATGAGAAGGACCTCGCATCAAAGGAATCATTTGAATCATCTCTATCAAGGATAGAGAAGGAAAGGTCTCGCCTCTGTGTTCCTGATTCTTTGAGCATGAACAGGGAAAAGTATAAACATGTTGTCCGCGCTTTCCTCTCTTCTGTTGCAGTAACAACGCTTGTTAGTAACAAAAACGAAGAAACTCTATGGTTTTTGACACACAAACAGTTCTGTATCCTGACACACAACATTGATCACACTGAAGTGCATGTAGATACCTGCCCAGCAAGCGGTGGTGGAGTCCTGTCTCTCACAGTTGCTCAACGTCTACAGAAACTTGGACCGACATTGCTGATATCAGATGACCCCACACTAGTCGAGCGTGCAAGGTAACATTTTATGACATTTTTTCTTATTAAAACTATTTTTAATTGATGAATGTGTTTATGTAGGCAGATGCCGACAACATATGATGAATGTGCTGCCTCTGTCCTCCTCACAGAAAGCAGAATATTGATTCCAAGACATTCAATGACATCAAGCAAAGTGAACTGATGGCAGATAAAGAAGATATCATGAACGTTGTTATATACCATGTTGGAGGACCATGCTCATCTGAGACTCCACAGTTACCCCAGCTTTTGTCGGGTGCACATAGGCGCTGGGTTTTCCACAGACAGAAAGGTATTTGTGATCAGCGTGATTCAACATTGTTAACCTCACACCCCTGGGTACGGTGACAAGAATCATTGCTAACGGGATGCTATTATGACAAGACAAACAACTTTATATATTGTTGAAGTAAAGAAAGACCATGTTGATATGATTAGCATCTGGACTAGTTTTCCTATATAACTTGCAAGTTATGATTAACAACAGAAGTATGAAATTTGTGCTAATTCAAGGGAAAATCTGTCTGGGAACATTCCGAGTGTCAGTGATCAAAGATGGACTGTTCGCCTTCTATTTACTATATAGCATAATAGCATGAGTGATGTGTTCCAGGAATGCTTGCGGATGAAGATGGGCAACAAAGGCAAAGCCTTTTGCCAGAACCAGCAACAGTTAGTGACTATGGTGAGTATATAGGGTCAGCATAAACATAATATAAAAAATTTTATACTTTGGATTACACTTTCTCAGTAACGTACAGATTCTCGTACTTGTTTTGGCTAAGTCCCGTCAGGGATTCGAACCCACACTGCCAGACTTAGGCACCTAATCGCCAGTACACAAAGTCAGCGATCTAACCCACTCAGCCACCGAGGCTTCAACAAATGAAAGTCCAACAACTGGCGGTCGTGTACCGTCTGCTTCAAGTAAGCTAATGAACGTGCATAATATCGTTTTTATGTCGTCTGTTAAATGTGTATTTACACAGCTATTGAACAACACGATTTTGTTAATATTGTATAACGTCATCAAAAATGGATGGTTACATGATAATGCGTGCAGTAGGCGACTTGAAACATTATTGAAGGATAGGTGACATGGAAAATTAAAATATATGTGATATAAAACGACCTGTCCCTGTTTATCTTCATGCACACTGGGTGCAACTTGGGAAATAGATTCTGTTCATACTTAAAAAAAGACTCATAGACAATCATTCAATCACAGTCTGGTTGATGAAAGATGCACTTACATTTGGTAACTGCAAATGATATTGTTTTGTTTGTTGTTTAACGCCGCACGCAGCAATATTTAGGCTATATGACGGCGGTCCGTAAAAAATCGAGTGTGGACCAGACAATCCAGTGTTTGATATCATGGGCATCTATCCACGCAATTGGGATACGATGACGTGCATCAACGACGTCAGCGTGCCTGACCACCCGTTCCCGTTGGTCGCCTCTTACGAAATACTCACATGTCATTTTATGCATTGGCAGTTTATAATACATATGTATATTTTACAGATGCGTATACCATGGAAAGAATTCATAATCTTTTAGGTAAGTGGAAGATAAAATACAACCATTCTGATGTGTTGTGCTTTAAACTTGATTCAGTAAAGACTGCTCTATTTAATATGATTAAATATCTAGGAAAAATTGCAATGATGTCTGTTGTTTTCTGTTATTTATAATGAAGCTCGGTCAGTGTGAAGTATACACCATATGCCATCAGAACAAAGTGCCTCAAGTTGTCAAAATGTGCATGGTATACTACATGTAGCATACTGCACTTCATTTTTGTTCCCAGATGCTACCTCTGCCGAAACAGCAATGGCCATCAAGGACAGCTTCAGAACATCAGCTGTTGATGATGTCATCAAACTGCTGGAAGGGGACAATCGGTGGATCACAATCACTGGTCTGCCAGGGGAAGGAAAAACCACTCTTGGGTACATGGTTCTGGAGACGATGAAAGCCAAAGGAGCAACAGTTTGTGTCATTGACAATCCAAACAATTATGCTCTTTTCACAGACAATGCAGTAACTATGCATGTGTTTTTGTTCAAGGATGTTTTGAGCTATGCTACCTGTGACCTAGAAATCAGGACACAATGGATTCACTTTATCAATAACTTACATAGACAGATAGTCAAGGGTGAGCATGTCAACAATGTCTATGCTGTCTTCATATGCAACAAACATGATGAGGAATGGAAATATTTCGGTGGATATGATGAGGAAATATTCCACAGAAATGTTTTCAACCTGAGTGAGCACTTCAGAGAAACCCATAGTGAACGAACCACAGTTCTTGAATACTTTCTGCAGAAATACCAGATTCCAGTACAAAGACTGGGCACAAGCATTGCCTGCATCACGCATGGATTTCTACATTGCTGTAAACTCTTTTGTGAATGGCAAAAGACAAATCAGACAAAACTGTCTCTTTTTTTCTCAGATCCTCTTTTTTATGTAATGAATATAGTCAGTGCCCACATACACGATGTAAGTACCATGACATTTCTACGCAATATGCTACAGAATGATAGATTCATCTCCACAAAAGAAGTTGTTCTTCCAAAGCCTTTGTCTCAAATGCCTGGTGTATTCCTTCAGGAGGACAAACAGATGCTAACGTTCAGTCATCCATCTGTTCGCATGGTAGTAGCATTGGTTGTCGGAAAGGAAGATCCGCTATTTGTCCTTCAGAACTGTAATTCAACCTTTGTCATTCCACGGCTGAAGATCCATACAGCAAAAGAAGATACAGGATTCTTATACGTCAATATGGACAACCCTGAGGTGTTGCAAAAAGTCATATCGACCTTCAAACATGCTTTGCAAGAGGGATTCTTTGATGTAATAGGACATGAAATGTGCCTTGAAGAAACATTCTGTCGAAAGCTGCTGACAGATGTTTCAAACGTAAGCATGGAATACTTGAATATCACATTCTATGAAATTATTTCATGTTCTTTGATGATGAAAGTGCAGTTGCGTCACAATATTAATAGTTATGGTGTCTTTAGTTGCCGTTAACAGTGTCATATTAGGTTAGCAGAAAAATATATGGTGAGGCGTCATTTATTTTGCCGAAAGGTTTACACTATTTGGTATCTTTGCCTTTGTATCTTTCCAAATGAAAACTTGACACTTACAACAGTATAAACGACAGGACCAGTACATATGTTTCTGATACAACGCTTTAATATAACCATAAACATTAACAATTTAATATATAATGCACTAAATGTGAACGTTTAAAGTACTACAGGTAAAATGGATAGAATTATCATAAAAATGCCTGAATGTTTACAGAAATCTGTGAAATCATTTTCCTAACGACGGATTGCTGTCTATTCTATTGCTATGTCTAGTCATTGGCGTCACGTTTCTTGTTTGTGACGTCATCCTATATTATGTTCTATGACGTTGCTATTTGTAACACAGTGACCTCCACTGTAAGCTTTTTTTCTCTATAATGTTTATTATTAAAGACACGAAGGGGGTCTCTTTAAAAATTCATATCTTTGCTCATCACAACTGATGATATTAAAACACAAAACAGTGTCGAATAAGGATTTTCTGTACCAGAATTTTCATGTGAGATATGTGTTGGAAAATCCAAAATGGCTGTTACTGACGGTATACGGCCTCATATTAGGTCAGTAACAACCATCTTGGATTTTTACTGACGGTACACGGGCTCATATGGGATTAGCAGTTCTGTGTGTTGATTGGTCAATCTCACTTTGAGGCATAATAAAGGGTAAGATAAGGAGGGTTGAACAGGAAAAATCTGAACATTAATAAAAGTAGCCTTAATCTAGTCCACAACTGAAAACTGCATATTGATGTTTGGTCAGCCAGAATCTGATAATGATAACGGTTTCATTACCTGTCCAAACATTTGGAGATTGTTTATTTGGAGATTGTGCTTTTCAGACATCTTCAACATTTCTAAACGAAGTGAACATGGATGGGTATTCGTTACTTCATGTAGCCCTGAGACATGGCAACAAAGTTGCTGTACGTGTCCTTCTTGACATGAAAGTGAATGTGAAAGCCAAATGTCATGGTAAAACGGTGCTACACATCTTCTGTGAAGACATTAAATTCGACGAAGATCTCTTCTTACTATTTCTTGAGAATGGTGCCGATGTCAGTGCAGTTGATGAAGAAGGACAAACTATTCTTCACCATTTATGCATGCTGTCGGGAAATGACCCTGCAATCCCATTGGTATTAGGTAAGGGCTGTGACACTACGGTTACAGATAAGAGTGGGAAAACAGCACTACATTATTTATGTGCAAACAGACACATTGATGAAGACTTGGTCACAAGACTAATTCAGTCAGGCTGTGATGTGAATATGTTTGACAAATGGGGAAAGAACGCTCTGCACTATTTGTGTGAAAGTTCTGTGTTTGATCAGAAACTTTTTCATATCATAGTCAAACATTGTGCTGATGTTAGTGCAACCGATCACTTTGGTAACATGGCACTGCATTATGCTGCTGAAAGGGCCCATCCGCTCTATACCATAGATTTTCTCATTAAAAATGGATCAAATATCAATTGGAAAACTAAATCCGGAGACACAGTACCACTCCTGCTTTGTAAGTTGAATAAATTACAAAGCCAACTTTTGGACTATTTAATTGGACATGGTGCTGATCTAAATGTGGCGGATGAGGATGGAAAGACGATCCTCATTATTCTTGCCGAAAATGGGACTCTAAATCTTGACATGTTACGCTTGTTAATATCAGCTGGTTGTGATGTCAACAAGCAGGATGATTTGGGTAGCACACCTCTCCATTACTGCTGTATCAGAGGTAATATGGATAAAACTATTTTCCGGATGCTGCGGTACTATGGTACAAATGTAAACCACCCAAATCAGTTTCTGAAGACCCCACTTCACTATGCTTGTGAACACAAGTACATTTATCCGCAGGTCATTAAACATCTAATCCTATCTGGTGCTGACACAAATGCCACTGACCTGCATGAAATGACCCCACTGATATATCTGTGTGAGAACACACGTACAAGTATGGATGATTTCTCTTTGAGTTTGGATATGTTGTTACAGGGAAAATGTGATTTGAACAAATCAGACAAAGATAGAAAAACGGCTCTGCATTATGTCTGTGAAAGGCAGAAAAATACAAAAATCATATGTGAGTTGATTCGAAAGTGTGAAGAAGTCAACATGAGCGATAGCCACGGGAGTACACCACTGCACTATCTTTGTATGAGGGAAGACCTAAAGGATCTATCAGGGATGGTGAATATGCTGACTCAAAAAGATTCAGACCCGAACATATGCGATGAGTGGAGGCGAGCACCACTACATCTCTTGTGCAACAGAAAGCATATTGACAAGGATATTATCAGGATCTTATTGACCGCTGGTGCAAACGTAAATGTGAGGGATGTTTTCAAAAAGACCCCACTTCACTATGCTTGTGATCATACAACTGTTAACAGAGATGCTATAACTTTGTTGATACGTGGGCGTGCTGATGTGAACATTTCAGACGGCAATGAACGAACACCTCTGCATCTATTATGCAGGCAGAAGCATATAGATATAGAAGCTGTGAAAATTCTTTTGAAACATAACACCCTTGTAAACAACACTGATGAGCACGGAAATACTGTCCTTCATTATGTGAGTCAAAATGAGGCGTCAACCAAAGATATTGTGACTCTTTTAATAGAACATGGTGCTGATTTAGACAAGACCAATGGTTTAGGCATATCAGTCTCAGAATGCCTTTTAAAGCGGACAGATTTGAAACCAATTGTACAGCGAGCCATCTGGAAACATATGCCAGCAGGCAGTACAATGCAAGCAGCAGAAGACTACAACCTCAGGTTTCAACTACCAAATGGAGCACAAGAATTGTTCAAAGAAATCGGTAGGACTGGGACCATTGACAGAAAAGACAAACATGGGAAGACATTTCTGCATTATGCCTGTGCTATGAAATATGATAGCATCATTGAACAAATATTGAAGCTCAACTGTGATATTAATCTGAAAGATTCTGATCACATGACGGCATTGCATATCATTTGCAAACGAACTGATGGGAACATTCAGAAATTCATAGCACTTTTGTTGGAGCATGGTGCTGAAGTTGACATGACTGACAGGTATGGACATACACCACTGCATTATCTTGGCATGACCACAATTAACGCTGAACAAAATGCTACTCACCTGGAACTGCTGTTGAACGGGGGCGCAGATGTCAGCAGGGCTGATGGTAATGGCATACATTTAGTTCACTATCTGGCTATTGCGGGAATATGCGATAAAATAAAAGTTGCACTGGATAAAGAGACAAGAGACGTTGATGTGACCGTTAAACATGATGTCAGTACAGTCATGCATAAAGGACAGACAGCGCTTCATTTAGCATGCATTTCATCTGAAGCTGGAACAGGTGTTGTCAGAGAGTTGCTGAAGTTTAAGGCTAATATATGTGCCACTGACAGAAGAGGAAGAACACCTTTACACTACCTATGTCTGAGTCCGTGCAAAATTGCATATAATGCAAAAACAAATGAACTGACCGTTGAACCTACAACAGACAGTAAAGGGCGGAAAGAACTTGTGGAGCTTTTACTTGCCCATCATATGAAGAAGAAGAGGAAACAAAGGGAACAATGGCTGGTTGATGAGGACAGCACTTCTGACTCGGTAAGTACCACAGTTAGTTACAACATTGACTGAAAGGTAGAAATAAACTAATGATACACAAAATTAATACAGAAACAGCATACTGTTACATTTATTTACATTTAGCGTTCAGATCCGAAATAAAGCTTACTTATACGTAATATAATCTAATTTCAATGTTACATTGACATGTAAATATACATTGTTTGTGGTACGGCTTTTTGTTTGCTGTTTTAGGGTCTTGGAGATTTAAGTGATTGTTCAAAAACAACGAAGAATGCAAGTGTCCCTGTTCCTCCTGCTGTCAAAGATTATGTTAACATGACGGACGACAGGGGAAGATCTGCGTTCCAGTATCTTTGTTCAAGTGGCACCATAGACAATGAACTTTTCCAATACATGATCTCACTGGACCCAACTCTAAAGGCGTGGTTAGTCAACAACAGTGACTACAATGGTCTAACAGTCCTACATTCGCTTGTGCTATCAGGATCACATCTTACCGAGAAGATAATCGGTGACATAAAATATATCAACGGTACCCTTTTTGATAGAGCTAAGGATGCATTCTTTGTTATTTCGCCTGGTCAAACGGCCCTACATTTAGCTTGTAGAACTATTAATGCTGATCTGAAGATTGTGCAACTATTGCTTCAGCACAAGGCTAACGTCAACGTAATTGACTGCAATGGCAGGACACCACTGTTCTACATCTGTGAAGACGCGCAGAACATCTCATGGGACCAGGGCAGCCACGAATTTGTCATAAAGTCTGATAGCAAGCCCTCAGAAGCCCTTCAGGATATCCGATATAACATTGCCTTAGCCCTTATACATGTAGGGGCTTCGACAGACAAACCCAGTGATGATGGTGTCCAAGCTCTCCATGGCCAGTTTAGAACCATGATTAGTAGTACATGAGTCTTTACTTGACCAATGTGTCCACGGATGATGCACATAGTGTTCCTGAAGTCTCCATTCTTATCCAATTTCTGAGGAGGTTGTGAATATTTCACTTAAGTCTGTACTTATTTGCCCAAGATCATGTACATGCTGTCATTTCGGCCATAGCTTGCATCAATGTGGCCAGGACGTTGTATATAATGCCATTCAAGTCTCTACTTAACCAATACCCCAGGGATGGTGGCTATTGTTTCATTTTAGTCACTTCATAAACAGTGTGCCCGGGATGTTCTATATAATTCCTCTTTAGTATCCACATGTCCAGTGTTTGATGTAAATGGTCTCGACAGGATGTAGTGCATCAGTCCACATTTGCCAAGGATCTTGTGTAAAGTTTACCGAATTCTTTCATGCAACATTTTTCCAAAATGTTGTTTATAATGCCATAATGGTCTGTACATCAGTTTGTATAGGGATTGACGTTTGGCGTTGCTAATTCATCTACCTAACGAATTTACCCAGAGTGGTTTCAATTTTAGTTCTTGATAAATATAATTGCTTGGGATGTCGTTTATCATGTCATTCAAGAATTTTCTTAATCAATTCGCTCAGGATGTTGTACATTGTGTCATTGAAATCTCTACTTTACTTTGTATAGAATGTTTTTTTACGTCTCTGAAGTATCTATTCAACACGTTCCCTTCGGGATGTTGTATGTCATGTCACTTGGGGTCCCGCCATTTAGTATTCTAGGGGAGTGGGTGGTGATAGGATGTTTGTTTGCAATAGGATAAATAGAGGATATTTCATGTGTCGAGAGATGCGCCACTCCTGAAAATGAGATGAGATATTTCACGAGACACATGGAATAACCTATTTATTATATACGCTTTTTGTAGTTGTAGTTGTCAACCGGAAAATATAATTATTTCATATCAAAAGTAAAACCAGGAAACATAAATTGTCCCTACATAACACACAGAGACGCGTCACCATCCCCTTGTATTTGCGACCCGAAAAGTAGTTTCCCGTTTGCAAAATCATAAAAATATAAACAAAATTAACAAAAAATAATTAGGGTCACGAAAATGCTGTATCATACAAACTTTTACAAAAAATATTCTTGAAAACTTTGAGACCACTTTTGGAAGCGAATGATTACACTCATGTCAAGTAACAAAAATGGTGCGAAACGAACGGTCTCGATTGAAGAATTGAATGCAAAATGTCCTGTTTATAACGGAACATTTTCAAGAGAATAACAAACGCAATGAAGAGATATTTACTCCATAAATGACCATCTGTCATTATTTGGCCTTGTCAATGTGGAACTAACGTAAACGGATGTCAACAATTTTTGAACAGGCCAGACACTTACGAAAAGGGAGGCAATTTGAATATAGTTCCTTTAAAGTGTTATGTTCAGTGCGGTGAAATATCAACTGTTATGTTCAGTGCGGTGAAATATCAATTGTTATGTTCAGTGCGGTGAAATATCAATTGTTATGTTCAGTGGGGTGAAATATCATTTGTTATGTTCACTGCAATGAAAATACCACTCTTCTCAACTTCGGAAAACTCAGTCTTTCACACTTAAGTATGTGATAATAGTTTGTTCATTGCTTCAAGACTGTTATTTTACAAACGTGTTTCAGGACGCACTAAGTATCAAATAGCCGGTCCCTTAACTATCTACTTTACCAATTTGCCAAGGGTTGCTTTAAGTCTCTGCTCGAATAAAGTTTGCCAGGATGATGTATGTACTGCCACTCAAATCTGTACATAACTAATTTGTCCAGGATGTTGTGTATGATGTCACTTGAGTCAGGATGTTGTTTCAAATACTACTTATCTACTTAAATATCTAATCAACCAATTTGCGGATAATGTTGCAAAAAGTGACTATTTGGTCAGTTCTTGACCAATATGTCCAATATATATGTAGTGTCATAAGTAGTATAGGTAATGGGGGTTCTGCCGCAACTCCACTGGAGCAGGATTCATATACCTATACTGCTACTACAGGAGGAATTTTTTATGCCAAAATGATGATGCGATTTAATGATAGTCATAAGATTAAGTTAAATTGGCTCTAGGTGGAGTCAATGATATAAATTTTTATAGGTAATGATGGTTCTGGACCACTACCAATACCTGGGGCCAATCATTGCTTTAGATGAGTCTAAATGGTAATAAAAATATTCTTTATTATTTTTATCGATAAAGCGATATTCAACATTTTTATTAAGTTCTTCGTTCATTTTACTAGGAGACCAGACTATATAACTACACTCTTTTTGTAAATTGATAAGAAACAATTGATAACCGTATTTGGTTGGTTTGACATCACTGATATAATAAAAACCTTGTGGTAATTCTTTCCATTGAATAGCTTTCTCCATTATTATATATTTATGTTAGCATTTGTCTAAATGTAATCACACGATAGTAAACAATCTATTTTTAATCTCCAACCAGTTCTTTGGTTTTGGCACGGAATAATTGACGCGCTTGTTGCCTCCCCTCTTCTATGAACTTTTTTTTCTCGTCTTCGTTAATACCACTGGTCTTACGAGATTTTGATCGAATCTCCTGCTTCATTTTATTGTATTTGTTGAGCTCCAACAGCACTAAACGAAACTCATCCTCGGATATCTTACAATCAGCCATTGCTGTCGAAATATGATCCTCAATGCTGTTCAACTTTGCTTCGGCGAGTATCCGAATACTATCGTGTTTTAATGCTTTCTTTTGTAACCTACGAGAAATGAATTTTATCGCTATTCCTGCCAGTCCCGAGACTCCAGCGGTTATTTCCATGCCGAGCACGATAGGCGCGGCGATTATAGTTGATAGTAAACCGATACCCGCTACACCGAGTCCCATGCCAGATACTACAAGAGCGGTGTCAACTCCGTCCAGAGCATTCACGGCTCTGCGATACTTTTTATACAATCCAAGTCTCAACTCCCTATCCTTCCCTATTCGATGTTTTATGTCGCTTATTTGATGTAATCGAAATCCATCAACGGTATCCATCTTTTCAAATGCTTCATTGAGCGCCGGATATAAACTCATAGTGTATATAACGATCATATAATAGTCTTTAATTGGTCTTGCTTAAATGTTTTGAGACTATACATCAACCTGATCAAATGTATATTATACGGCAAGAATATCTTAGTAAGAGAAATACTGTCACTTTTAATAATTTGGACCCCCTCGAGGGTTGCAACGGGCGATGCTCCGATATGAATAATACTGCAACGTTGACGCTCGTGATTCTTGAACCATTTAATCGATAGACCTGGTAATATATCGAAGGCATCTTCCGGTGCATCTCCGAACAAGACTTCAATAATAAGCGTAGAAAGATTAGGTATTGCACTCAAGTTATCTTTAATATCTTCGAATTCAGTAACCAAATTTAAAGTAACATTTTTTAAGGCCGGACGACTATATATCATATGACCTGGGTTTTCTGGCAGGGGGGTAACTAACACACTTTTTCGTTTTGATGGGATATAAGCCGCGAGTACGATGCCACTATTTATTATCTTAGTTAAATTATGTCCCTTACCCATCATCACATAAGGTGGGGTAATGACGATATTCAGTAGCCACTCGATGTTTGCTTCAACCATAGTCCATTTATTATCGTCGTTGCGAGTAATATTGTACGAAGTGTTTTTAAGGAGTCTACTAACATCGACATCGCTTAAATCTCCTAGATTACCCGTGAATGTGACTTCTTTCCGCTTGTATACATTATCGTGTAAGTGTAAAGCGTATAACTTACCATCGGTGCCGGGTTTACCAAATCGTTCCGTGTCTCCGAGATCGGAAAGCGCAATTGTATTACATTGTCTTACTGTTCCAGGGCCTGATGCATCAACCATTATTTTTAATATGGAGTGTTACACTTAAGTATCCTATATGTACAGGTTAATGTTCAAATCTTATACAGAAATTTTAGGTCTGAAATAATTCCCCGCTTTAATTTTTTGTATTGTAGTGACGAGAAAGATTCCGTTCTACCGCTATTATATTTTTCATTTTTCACTGGAATAGATCTGAGCAAAGTTGAAGGACTTTCTAGTTGAATATTATTTGTCGTACTGATTTGATCAAGATGGATACACAACTCTTTATAGGGAACTAAATCGGACAATGTCTCTTCATCAAATGTTGCCTTGAATATTGATAAAATTCCGCGTGTAAATCCAAGTGTAGCTGATAAGTTCCCTACAATCCGTACACCTTTTTCTCCAGTGTCGAATTTCAACATTCCATTGGACTCATTTTGTGTTAGACTAATTCCATTAGACTTAAAAATTTCATCATTGAGTGAGCATACGCTGTAATACCCATCAGGTATAATAATGAATTTTTCAATAATATTTTGTTCATCTAATATCCATATCTTATTATTACCTCTCACAGCACTTATATTGGTCCACAGTGGGTAATACGTTACATCGCATAGAGCGACTTCGAGTTGTCCATCCGAGTTATCGATAGTACGAAGCAGTTGAATAGACTGACCATTTGTTATTCCCAGGAGTGTAACATACATATCAAACATACAATGATACTATATCATAACTTAAATATGGAATTAACCATTATATAATATGGAGTGTTACACTTAAGTATCCTATATGTACAGGTTGGTGTTTTACATCTAATACAGAAATTTTGTGGTCTGAAATAATACCACGCTTCAATTTTTTATATTGTAATGTCGAGAATGATTCCGTTCTACCGTATTATATTTTTCATTTTTCACTGGAACACTTCTGAGTAGAGTTGAAGGACTTTCTAGTTGAATATTATCCGTCGTGCTTATTTGATCAAGATGGATGAACAACTCTTTATAGGGAACTAAATCGGGTAATTTAATTCCCTGTCGTGGTTTGTTAGAATTTATAATTCCTATTCTATGATGAAATCCAAGTGTAACTTCTAAGTATGGGATAAGAACTACAGCGTTTTCTCCAGAGTCGATTTTCACTGTCCCATTCGACTCATTTTGTGTTAGACTAGCTCCATTAGGCTTAAAAAATTCATCATTGAGTGAGCATACGCTGTAATACCCATCAGGTATAGTAATGAATTTATCAATACCATTGTTTTCACCTATTATATGTATCTCATTATTATCTCTCGCAGCACTTATATTGGTCCACAGTGGGTAATACGTTACATCACATACAGCTACTTCGAGCTGACCATCCGAGTTATCGATAGTATGAAGCAGTTCAATAGACTGACCATTTGTTATTCCCGGGAGTGTAACATACATATTAAATATACAATGATACTATATCATAACTTAAATATGAAATCGAGATACATTACTAATCAATCGATTATAGTAACTGCCTCTGGTGCTGAATTTTTTGTTAAATTCCCAGATATCTTTGAAAATTACAGGGTCACGGCAACTAGCGATAAAATGGTGCACGATTGGTTTCACAATCCTATGCAATTTTGGCAGAATCAGTTAAACTTTGCCATATGGTGTGCCACAACGGGATGTGGCATATCTGTTAATGCCCCAGGATTTATGCTAAATAAGTCTGTTTTATTATTTCACGTGTATTATCAGATTAGACGTATACTTAAAGAAATTCATGCTCCATTACCGCAGGATCGAGCGTGGAATTCCACAAATAATAATTATGATAGGTCCGCGTATGAGCGTATTTGTCATGAATTTAATGTTTCTACGAGTAAAGATTGGCGTATTAAAGGAGCAAACCATGGTCTAGGTGTTCCGTACAGTGGACAAAGAACTGTTAAAGAAGTCAGCGATGATTTAGTTAAAAAAACTCATCGACCATTCGATCCATTTAAATTCTTACAGAAAGACAATCTTTTTGTAAGATTGCATAATCTTAATCATGGCTGGGAACTTTCGAGTAACGATTGGAGAGGTTCCCTTATGAGTTTTAAGGGTGGTTTGGCTTATATTGTTACAAAATTTATACAAATGAACGATACCGCAAACGCTTGGAATGAATTTCTTAATGATAAAACGGAAAATAATTTTACTAACCCAGGATTTGTTAGATTTAATGAATCGATAAGAACTTATGTATGGGCAATTCTCGGTGCACAATCGCAAACACGAACATCCATTATCGGTACTGGGACGGCGCTCGATGCACAAAAACAGTTTGTCGCAAACGTGGAGGACGCCATTAATTCACCAGTTGACATACCATCGTCTATAAAGCGTTTTCAAGATGCATTACAGTACGCTCAATCCAAAGTGGACTTCGTTTATGCGCCGGGACTATACATGTCTCCGAGTAATATGGAACTTAAGATCGGTCAAGTGATAGGCTATAATAATAAAATTGTTATCGCTACCGATCAACAAAAACCAGGTATAAATTCAGATATTAACGTCGAATTAATAACGCAAACGATCACGGGCGAAAAGGGAATAGTCAAGCCACAAACACCAACTATCGCTCAACCATCTTTTATCGATCAACCATCTACAAACGCACAAGTACCACCGCATATTGAGGCTAAAAATCAACAACATATCGATGAAAAAACAGCGCTCGTAGTGGGTGGAGTCTCGGTTGGCTTACTCATGATTTGGTTAAATAGTTCTTAGCGAACTGATTTGGTAGTTAAATAGTTCTTAGCGGATACGTACAACAGCCCTGCAATTGCTACGATCAACCCCCACAAGTTTTGACTAAGCCAAGTGGTGGTCTTAGCTAATAAATTCAATAGCCAGGAAACAACACTCCCTATTATACCGGGAAGTGCGGCCGCGGCTTTCTCAGCGAGCTTTCAAAGTGCTGAACCTAATGCTTTTAAATGCTTTTTTATCCACTCTTTTATACCATTTTTATCGCTGGGCGGTGATCCGCCTCCACCTGTACTGCCACCTGTTAATGAGAGAGTCAAAGTCGATATAATAAAACCCAACGCGGTTAAAATACTGGCAATTGTTATTCCCTGTTCTCTGAACAATGTTTTAATTTTATCGGCCAGTGTAGTGTCATCGTTGAGGACTTGATCGATAGTTTCTCGAATACGACTGATTTGCGAACGAAGTGCCTTTCTATTACTGGAAGCTGCTTCGAGGCGGGCCGATCTTTCGTCTTCTAAGTTACGCAATCTTTCCGCTACGCGGCGTCTACTGAACTCATCGCCCGCCTGTTCGAGTTTTGTTTTCTCTTTAGCTATATGCTTGTCGATTTCGGATATCTTGGCTGTATTATTGATGAGTTCTCCCCGCATTGTTCGCATTGCCTTGTCAAGACCTCGTAATTCCCTAATACTGAACTCTGAATATGGTACCTGTAACGTGGAATTATCGTAATAGGTATCTAAGATTTCTCCGAGTCCGTTCGAGGCCACGTTAGAGGCTTCTTCCAAATTTTCTGTGTTACTGAGTTCTTCCCGCACGGTTCGAAGAACCTTAGTAGTCTTAGCGGGAAGTTTTGCTCGTCCGTATTCTACAAAACCTAATTTATCACGAACAAACTCGCGGCTATGTTTACCAGCTATAGTAGACAAGGCTAGGGGCTTACGAGTACTATAATGCATAAGATCAATATGCGGAGAGTCACGCAGTCGTAATATTCCTTTACTATCTAGCATAAACTTTGAATAGTCACGACCTATTGGGATAACATAATTTTTATCATCTTTTAATGCATCGTAATAATCATTGACGGTTGATTGTAAAAGTTCATCGTTAAGACTACCAAAGTTGGTTTCATCAGTACCCTCTTCGATTGGGTTATCAAAGTCATCAAAGGTACTTAGATCAAAGTCATTATGTTCAAAATTAGCCATTTTTATATTAAACATAGGGTACATAATTTCAATATAAACAATGTCTTCACAATACGGACGCAAGTTAAACCCACAACGTAGACTTCGAGATCCATTAGGGGTCAAAGCAATTCGTCAGTCTGTAACTATAACTAATAACCCTAGTACCATAGATCAGAATCAAACGCTTCTGGTTCGCTTTCCTAATCTCGGCGCACACGATGTGTTAGTTCCGGGAACTGTCCGACTAGCATTTAGGATTAGTTTGACTTCTACAGACGTTAACAGGGAGCCCGTTCAGAACATAGGTCGTGCTATCGTTAAGAAAATCGCTATTAAAATTAGCGGTAATGAGGTTTTGAGTATCGACGATAGCGATGTATACTATTGCTACATGGATCTCTGGAGAACGGATAAAGAGCGGGAAAACTTACAGTACCAAGGTATTTGTAATAAGAACACATTGAGACTGCGCGTGGGTGCTGAAAATGGTGATGATAACTTCGTAAAAGATAAGGCTGTTGCCGACGCATTAGGTAACAGATTCTATGTTCCCTTAGACTTTGAATTACTAGATTCCCACATGCCCTTTTATCAAGCATCCCTAGGCGATAGGTTAGAATACGAACTCACTTTTAATGACTACGGTAGAGTAATCAGATCTGCTAATGATGATGCTAGCTATTCCATTGATAATATATCGCTGGAGTACGATATGATAACGGATCCCGAATTAGCCAGACAAATTCGTAACCAGTATTCGGGAAGTTTAGCCATTTTGTACGATCGCGTGCTGCGACACCGAAAGATCACGAGGGACAAAAAAGATACGATGTGGAATATCAATCTAAACGTGCCCACGAGATCGTTGAAGGGTATTTTAATGTTGTTCGAGGACCCCTCCGATGCGTTTAAAAGAAATAACGAGAAGTTCTACAATCCCAAGATTACAAAAGTAGAATTGACTATCGAGGGCGTTCCTAATCAACTATATAGCCAAGGAATGCTAGCGTATCACCAGTGGGATGAGATTAAAAAACTTCCTTCTATAAAACGTTCTCCGGAAGTTAACGCGGTCGTGAAAGATCTGTCTCTCGGGAGTGTATCGATGGGTGAATACCTCACCACGAAGTACGCGCTATGGCTCGACATGCGAACAACGGACGATGACCAATTACACGGCAGTGGGAGGAGAATAGAAAATGCTAGCGAGGGTGCCACCATACAGATAACGAAGCTTCAGGAAACGGCTGGTAAATTAAACATTTATTTGTACGTGATTATGGATGCGCAACTTAATATACAGAATGGGAGATTCGTGCAAGCAATCTATTGATAATCTTTTACCTAAAGATCCGCACTGCGCTATCATATGCGGTCAAACGGGCCGCGGAAAAACAGCTTTTATTCTAGATATTTTGGAAAGTCATTATCGGGATGTTTTCGATCATATCATTATTCTGTGCCCGACTATAAGCGTTAATAAAACCTACTTATCGAGAGATTGGGTAATGAATGACGACGGGGTACACAGAGTCGATCCGGGCGATCGTTTACAAGACTGCCTCCGAGTATGTCACGAAAGATACAAAGAAGAATCAACCCTTTTCATAATAGACGATTGTAGCGCGAGTAAAGAACTCACAAAAAAGAAAGATATGCTTTCGTATTTAGCATTCTCCGGTCGGCATACTCAACATAGCGTTTGGGTACTTACTCAAAAATACAACTCTGTACTGAAAGATCTCAGAGAGCAGACCAAATGGGTAGCACTGTTTCATTGCAAAGATCGAGATTCATTCGAGGAATGTTTACGCGAAAATGATGTCATTTATACCAAGGGGGAACGAGATAAAGTCAGAAAAGTGTTAGCGGCAACGAAGCACTGTAAACTTGTATTAAAAACCGATCAACCAGCTGCTTATGCAATTGCTTAGCAAATTATAGCAAATTGTAGCAAAATTATAGCAAAAATGTAGCAAATTATAGCAAAATGTAGCAAATTATAGCAAATTGAACATTAGCGGTTAATATTACATAAAATGTGGTTCGAAATCCTCATTCTTTCACAACAGTTCATTATTGCGGGTTGTATTGGATATGTCATATTATATTATGTTAGACTTAAATATCTCCTTAGGTATTACATTATGGAATGCGACGAACTCATCGAACAAATGCTCAAAGAATCTGATGCAGATCAACATGCTGATAAATCTTTAGATAAATCTTTAGATAAACATAGAGAAAGACTCGCCGCTTTGGTAGCCGGTGGAAAATGTTCCCAATATTTGGGGGAAAATTATACCATCGAAAAAATTGATAACATGACAGACGAAGAAATTAAAAAACTGTACGCTCGTTACGAGTCTAGACTGGGAGCTACCATGACTAAAACGATAGGGTCTTCTATATTACAACTATACACAGTCGTAGCTAGTACATTTCTCCCTATCCCGGCAGAACATCGCCTGTATTTATGCGAATCTCTCGAGAAAGACCCATTCATCGAACACGCTATAAGCGCAGTGAGCTGTGAGTTTTATCGTAGATACGGAATGTTTTTAGCTCCGTTCACCACAGCTTTAATAACGGCTAGGTATTGTCAATTTAAACATACGTGCCCACTTAATAATATAAATGGAGACACAGGTGACACCACAGATTGTGAACGAGGAACCACAGATTGTGAACACACAACAACAAGTGATTGAGGAACCACCACCAGTGAATGTGAATGCACCACATGTGAATGAGAAAACAAAAAAACAACCCAGAGTGACAAAGAATCCTTTAAAAATAGCCGCAGGAAGAAAGGGTGGGCTGGCGCGCAAAGCAAAATTAATAAATAATTCAAATATTAATCCGATTAAAACATGGGCACTAGTAGGAGTTGCTGGTATAGCGGTTGTATGGTTCTTTTATAAGACCGGAGAAGAAAAAACGTCACCCCCGCCGCAACAACAAGTTCAATTAGAGGTTAGTCCTCATATAATGCTATAAGAAGCATGACTACTCCAGCTACAGACGGTAAAATGTTGGTAAACGCGACGTATCATTCAGCGGTGGTCACCGGCTTGGCCATTGGCTATGCCCATATGGCTAAAATGATTACTAAAGCCACACCTCCCAAGCTAGATTTTAATGGATATGACATACCAATGATGGTTCTGGATATTGGATTAGCTATGGCAACGAAGGATATGCTCATCAAACAAGGACTTATCCCGGAAGACGTAATGAAGTAATTAAACATTTGAATATTTTATATTATTATACATATGGCATCAATTGCGATGATGGTTGGTGGAGCTATTGTTAATGCTCTAGCTTTTTCGGGGAGTAATTTTTTATTTTCTAGTATGAGAGGTTCGGAGCAGAAAAGACATAACGAAGCTTTAGAACAATACCAAGCAGCCCAGTTACAATATACACAGCAGAGAATGAAGAGATTAGACTTTATTCATGAACAACTGATTAAGGAAGGACATTCAATTCAAACGTTTAAGGATGTCGAATCTGCCATGCACGAATACTTCCTCGTTTATGGGAAAAAACTAGACCCAATACCAAGACCAATAATGAGTCAGTTTTATACACCGTCAGAGGAACAAAAGAACCGAGAGATCACATTTATCATGTTGGGATTGACTTCTGTATATATACCATGAATAACTGCAAGTTTACACTCATGGGAAAGACTACCCTTTGTAACCTACGCTGTGTTGATTTTTTTTACTGCGGGATACACAACTATTACATCAGGCGCGGAAACATCAACTATACGTGTTCTGTATGCGGGATAGGGGTCAAAGGTCGTTATTGTTTATGTAAGGAACACGGTGCTGATAGGGTCAGGAACCAGATTATTTATGCTAGGAAGAGAGATTACATCAATGAGAGGAATAGGTTGGGGAGAATATGTATTTAGATATATGAAAACAACCAATTAGACATTTGTCTCATTTTGCATATACCATTCAACCACAATGGTTTTTGTCAGAGAATTAAAAGCTATGGCAAAGCAAAGTGGACTGCGTGGATATTCTCGTATGAGAAAAGCTGAATTGATGGATTTACTCGGTTTTGAATACAACAGACCCCAGACTGTTAGAGAACTCAAAGTTCGAGCGAGAAACGGTGGGCTGAGAGGTTATTCTCGAATGAGAAGAGCTGAATTGATCGCTTTACTAGATAATAATCAACCTATTGATGATGATATTCAACCTAATAATGTTGATAATCGACATAATAATGATAATGATAATCAACATCAAGAATTAATATTTGTACCCACATCCGCCGGCGTTGGTAAATATCTAAGAGGTTGGAAGATGGATATTAATTCCAACATGGATGTTAACGATATTAAGCCCATCATATCGAGTAAAATTAACGAGGAATTAGATGATTTACATAGTATAAAATACCAGCTGACGATTAAAATGACATTGAGTAAAAGTAACACAGACGATAGCACCGAATATACCGAACCATATTTCCGTAGCAATCAAGAAGTTATAACCGAATCCGATACTATAAACTCATCATTAGATACATCAATTCAGAGAATACAGGAAACTTTAGAACGCTGGACTAATAGAGGTTCTGGTTGGGGTGTTGATAAAATCGATAGTTTATATTTAGATATAGCAAATTATATGCCTTTCAAAGGTGGATCTTATATAGATTTACCCCCGTATTATAAGAAGAAAAAAGCCATAATTAACGTAAAAAATAAATCCGATGACTGTTTAAGAATGATGATAAGATCTGCATTGTTCCCCGTAGATTCTAAAATTGCAAATAGACCTTCTAGCTATCCCCAAAACGATGGACTCAACTTCGATGGTATAGACGAACCTACACCAATATCACAAATTGATAAGGTGGAAAAGCAAAATAATTTAGCTATAAATGTTTTTGGACATTCTAAAGGAATTGTTGTACACAGGATAAGCTCCTCTCCGGAAAATATCCCCAGAATCAATTCATTTCTGATCGAAAAAGATGGTAAATATCATTATACGTGGATAAAGAGTTTAAACAGGCTGCTATACGATCAAACAAAACATAAAGAAAAGAAATATTTCTGCGAAAGATGCCTGCATGGGTACAGCAGACAAGATCTATTAGAAGCGCATAAAGAAGACTGTAGAGGTGTTGGACAGAATTCTATCAGGATCGATATGCCTAAAGAAGGAAAAAATATATTAAAATTTGAACATTATTGTAATCAAATGCCAGTACCGTACGTAATTTACGCCGACTTCGAAGCGCTTATCAAACCCATAGAAAATAATCAAGATAATAATCAAGATAATAGTTTTACGTACAAAACTCAAGAACATATTCCTTGTGGGTTTGGATATATAGTTGTAAGGTATGATGGGAAAACAAACACTCCCGTGATTTACAGAGGTCCCGATGCAGCGGGAAAGTTCCTAGAATATCTACAAAATGAAGAGAGAATAATCAGGGAAAAATTATCGTGTAAGAAACCCATGCGTATGACGAGGGATGATTGGAGGGCTCATAAGAAGTCAACGAGTTGTCACGTTTGTAATAAACGCCTTGATGGGGATTCAGTAAGAGATCATTGTCACGTCATGGGTAATTATCGGGGAGCCGCTCATAACGAGTGTAACTTGAAACTAAAAATGAACTCTCAAACAATACCCATCCCCGTTGTGTTTCATAACCTTAGGGGATACGATTCACATCTCATTATGCAAGCTATCTCGAAGACCGACGGCGGTTTAACGTGCATTCCTAATAATATGGAAAAATACATATCGTTCTCGTTGACTAAACCTATACATTATAGGGACAAGGATGGGAAATCTAGAACAAAGCAAAGTAATGGGCTTAGATTCATAGACTCCGTACAGTTTCTGTTATCTTCCCTTGACAATTTAGCTAATGCGAACAATCCCGATGACTTCGCGATAACAAATAAATATACCGATAAGATAACACGTCATTTGTTGCTGAGAAAAGGTGTATATCCTTACGAATATATGGATGATTGGTCTAGATTCGAAGAAACTGAATTACCAACCCTCGAATCATTCTATAGTAACTTAACAGAATCTAGAATAACAGATGCCGATTATGAACACGCTCTGACGGTCTGGGATAAATTAGGTTGTAAGAATTTAGGCGATTATCACGATCTGTACTTAAAAACCGATGTACTGTTACTCGCCGATATATTCGAGATATTTAGAAAGACATGTTTCAAACAATATGGCTTGGACCCGGCATGGTACTATTCCAGTCCCGGACTATCGTGGGATGCATTGTTGAAGAAGACCGGCGTAGAACTAAAATTACTCACAGATTACGATATGCACTTGTTTATTGAGAAAGGATTAAGAGGTGGTATATCGATGGCAGCTAAAAGGTATTCTAAGGCTAATAATAAATTAGTGGAAGGATACGATCCCAGTAAACCCGACACCCACATATTATATCTCGACGCTAACAACTTGTACGGATGGGCTATGAGTCAACCTTTACCCATGGGTGGTTTTGAATGGGTCGATGATATCAATGTGAATAATATCCATAATATCGAAGTGAATAAAGGGTACATACTAGAAGTTGACTTGGAATATCCAAGTTCGTTACATAAAGACCATAACAGTTATCCGCTAGCTCCCGAAAGATTAATGGTTAATAAAGATTGGATGTCGGAATATCAACGCTCCTTGATGGGTAATAGTAGGTTAGCTAACGTAGAAAAACTCGTACCAAATTTGATGGATAAAACAAAATATATAGTTCACTACAGAAATCTCCAGTTGTATCTATCGTTAGGTATGAAACTTAAGAAAATACACAGCATTCTAAAGTTTGATCAAAGCCCTTGGATGGAGCCCTATATAAGGTTGAACACAGATTTAAGAAAGATAGCTACCAGCGATTTCGAAAAGAATCTATATAAGCTCATGAATAACTCGGTATTTGGTAAAACTATGGAGAATCTAAGGAAGCGTGTTGATGTTAAATTAGTCAGATCTAATGAGGAAGAAAGACTCAGGAAACTTATAGCCAGTCCGGCTTTTAACAGAAGCAAGATATTCGATAACGACTTAGCCGCGTTGCATATGCAGAAGAGTAATATAAAATTCAACAGACCGGTGTACGTCGGTATGAGTATTCTCGACTTGTCAAAACATTTAATGTATGACTTTTATTACAACGAACTTAAGAAGCAATACGGCGATAGATGTGAGGTGTTATATACCGACACAGATTCTTTGTTGATGGAAATACAAACCGAGGATGTGTATAAAGATATGGCAGAAAAAATAGATATGTACGACACGAGCGATTACCCAAAAGATAATCCACTGCACAGCGTTGTAAATAAAAAGGTGTTAGGTAAGATGAAGGATGAATGTGCTGGGACCCCTATAGCGGAGTATGTAGGATTAAGACCTAAGATGTATTCTATAAAGAAGTCCGATAATGGGGAGATAAGAAAAGCTAAGGGCGTTAAGAAGTACGTTGTAAAAAAGCATATCAAACACGAACAGTATAAAGAATCATTATTCAACGGTAGAACGTTCAAACACGAGATGAACTCTTTAAGAAGTTACGATCATAGGATATATGGATTAGGAATGAACAAGACATCATTATCCCCCTTAGATACAAAGAGATGGATTGATAATGATGGTGTAAATACCTATGCTTATGGTTATGGTGGTAATACCGTACCTTCGGGAACTATGAACAACTCTTCTCGTACAAATGCCCTACCCGGTCCATCTTGAAGATAATAAAGAATAGGCTCTCCTTCTTTCGTAACCAATCGACTAATGTTATACGTCTTAAGGGACCATATGGGATCGGTTGCGCGACGTAGGCCTCCTTCGAGTTCACCGGCCTGGTATAAATATCTTACCCTTACTCTATCCGGAAGTTTTCGTTCTTTGCCTCTCCTCGGTGCTGAAGATTCGGAAGTCACGGATATCATTTTAATACCATCGGATGGTTTCTTCCCTATTAATCTCGTTACTTCATTATTCAGCGCTGATACAACGGCTGATAATCGTGTCACCCATTCGGTTGATCTCAATCGCTCGGATTTCATTTCGATCCCATACTGATAGCCAAACAAACGTTCCGCTAATGTCCTGTTAAATCTTTCGACGATAGCTTGACTGCGGTGGGCCTCTCTTTCACCACGGACGATTTTGACATCGTGCTTTGTTAACAGTTTAGTTACCGATCCCATAAACTCGCGACCGGGATCTACTTGAAATAACTTAGGCCATTTTAGCGGTCCACGTTTATATATGCGACTCAGTGCATTAGCTACCTCTGTTGATTCTTTCGATGTTAATGGCTCAGCCTCTTTGTATCGACTAGCCACATCCACTACCGTTAAAGCGTATTTATACGTTTTGCGTTTTACCTTATCGTGGGGAAGAAACAAGAGGTCAGCCTGATGAACTTCATTCGTTGTAAAAATATCAAACTTCTTCCTCGGTATATAACGCGGTGCCGGTAAATATATCTGCCACATCGCTTGTTTCTTTAACCAATCCTTGGCCACATCTTGAGATACCTTAGCCGCGGTGGCTAATTTTTTTATTGCTCCTACACCTTTCCAATATCCTCGTGGGCTATAGTAAATTTTATCCATTATTAATTAATATTGATATTTCTTTTAAAACGACTTTCGTTGAATCACATCATCATTTTTATACTAATAGAAGCAATGATTGGTCCCCAGGTATTGGTGAGCTAGAGCCAATTTAACTTAATCTTATGACTATCATTAAATCGCATCATCATTTTGGCATAAAAAATTCCTCCTGTAGTAGCAGTATAGGTATATGAATCCTGCTCCAGTGGAGTTGCGGCAGAACCCCCATTACCTATACTACTTCATATAAGTCATTACTCGAGTATCTTTACTGTGTATAGGGGTTGTCGGGTAGCCTAGTGGTTAGTGGTTAAAGCATTCGCTCGTCAGACGAAGACCCGGGTTCGATTTCTGAAATGGGTACACTGTGTGAAGCTCATGATATTGCTGGAACATTGCTCAAAGCGGCGTAAAACAATACTCACTCACGTATATGGTAAAAAGAGTGGCTTTAGGTTGTTTTTGTGGGTGGGTGATGGAATGTTTGTTAGAGATGGGTTATCGTTTTGTCGACTGCTTCCTTTGAAGGGAGGGGTCGGGTAATTAAGGGACCGAAAATTGATATTTAGTTGGGCCCAGGAACACTTTTGAAAACCCCAGTAATTGTTCCACCAAAGAGTAAAATGATTTTCGCTCAGGATTTACCATTCAAAATAATTTTTCACTGGACATGCTGCAAAGATTTCGTTCTAACGCGAAGATAAGACATCACAATCGTATATAGAGAACGCTAAATAGTGATAGGCTCTCTGTTGTCCTCAAAACTTGGAATGCATTCATTTTGTGGATTTCTGTCGCGTTGTCTGCACGATATGTATTGCCACACATCCTCTGAATATTGTAGTAACTCCATGTTTGTATTTCGTAGCCGATAATTGTACACATACTTACATGAATATGCCTACCGACAATTACGTAAAAGAAGTACTATTCTAAAAGTATTAGCTTTCTCGGTGATGCGACCGTCACATCGACCGTTTCAGTCAGAGGTGGTTTATCGTGATAGGAAACCTGTGACTGACAAATCAAACTCGAGTATTTTCCAATTGACCAATGTGCCCTGAATGTGCATAGTGTCACTTAAATCTTGACTTCTTCAATGTGCCCTGAATGCTGTATATGGTGTCACTTAAATCTTGACTTCTTCACTTTGCCCTGAATGTTGTATATAGTGTTACTGAAATCTTGACTTCTTCAGTTTTCCCTGAATGCTGTATATAGTGTCACTGAAATCTTGACTTCTTCACTTTGCCCTGAATGTTGTATATAGTGTTACTGAAATCTTGACTTCTTCAATTTGCCCTGACTATTGTATATAGTGTTACTGAAATCTTGACTTCTTCAGTTTGCCCTGAATGTTGTATATAGTGTCACTGAAATCTTGACTTCTTCAGTTTGCCCTGAATGTTGTATATAGTGTCACTGAAATCTTGACTTCTTCAGTTTGCCCTTAATGTTGTATATAGTGTTACTGAACTCTTGACTTCTTCAATGTGCCCTGAATGTTGTATATAGTGTCACTTAAATCTTGACTTCTTCAATTTGCCCTGAATGTTGTATATAGTGTTACTGAAATCTTGACTTCTTCAGTTTTCCCTGAATGCTGTATATAGTGTCACTGAAATCTTGACATCTTCAGTTTGCCCTAAATGTTGTATATAGTGTCACTTAAATCTTATCTTCTTCAATGTGCCCTGAATGCTGTATATATTGTAACTGAAATCTTGACTTCTTCAGTTTTCCCTGAATGCTGTATATAGTGTCACTGAAATCTTGACTTCTTCAGTTTGCCCTGAACGTTGTATATAGTGTTACTGAAATCTTGACTTCTTCAATTTGCCCTGAATGTTGTATATAGTATTACTGAAATCTTGACTTCTTCAGTTTGCCCTGAATGTTTTATATAGTGTCACTGAAATCTTGACTTCTTCAGTTTGCCCTGAATGTTGTATATAGTGTCACTTAAATCTTATCTTCTTCAATTTGCCCTAAATGTTGTATATAGTGTCACTGAAATCTTGACTTCTTCAATGTGCCCTAAATGTACATAGTGTCACTTAAATCTTGACTTCTTCAGTTTGCCCTGAATGTTGTATATAGTGTCACATAAATCTTATCTTCTTCAGTTTGCCCTGAATGTTGTATATAGTGTCACTGAAATCTTGACTTCTTCAGTTTGCCCTTAATGTTGTATATAGTGTCACTTTAAATCTTGACTTCTTCAAATTGCCCTGACTATTGTATATAGTGTCATTTAGGTCTCAACTTGACCAATTTGCCCCGAATATTGTATTCAGTGCGGCCACTTGACGATCACCTCCGGATCCGTGTTCTAGAGGATAGAACGTCTGCCCTAAGCGAAGGTCAAAGACGTTACAACATGGTACGTGTAACCCTGGTATTAAGGGGCTGAAGCAAGGACAGGTCGGCTCGGAATGAGTGTTTTTTGTCTGAGCTGGGTATCCCAGTTGGCTAGCTCTATTAACTCAGCATTTGTCCGGACTAGTACACACACACACACACACACACACACACACACACACACACACACACACACACACACACACACACACACACACACACACACACACACAAACACACACACACACACACACACACACACACACACACACACACAACCTCGCCACTCCTCTACTTGACAATTGTGCCCTAAAGTTTTAATATGGTGTCATTTAAGTCTGTACTCGACCAATTTGCCCTGAATGTTGTCTTTACTTGACAAATACGCCATGCATGCTGTATATAGTACCATTTAATTGTCTACTGTATAATATATTTGCCAAGGCTATTGTCTATATATGTCACTTTAGTTTCTAACTATCTTCTTCACTTTGCCCAGAACTTGTATATAATGCCAATGAAACCTATAGTTAACCATTTTGTTACGTATGATGCCACTTTAGTTTCTACTTAACCAATTAGCATGCAGTATAGTATTCACTTACGTCGCTGTATAACCATTTTGGTCTCTACTCAGGCTCACTTCTGTTATATTAGAATTGACTTCACTAGTTTTGGGCTTTTATGGAGGTTTATACGCATTGGGTATTAAGTCATTTTATTCTTTACCAAACCAGTTTACCTAGGATGTTTTATATAACGTCACTTAAGGCTCTACAGGGCCAATTTGTACATGATGGTTATGACGCCAATTTGGTCTCAATCAGAGTGAGAAGGATGTTCTTGAATAATGTCGCGCAAGTCTCTGATATAACCACTGCCTTCAGGCAGTACACAAAGATGCAGTATAAACGAATGGTGTGGTGTCATTTTATTATTTTTAACATGTCATTAATAACCCAACAGATATTGTCCTTTTCATTTTGCTATTCACGTTCATATTGTCCCTAACTGAAATGTATCTACCTTATTTTTTAATATGTTGATACGTTTAAGCACAAGGTTTAGATTTTAGCATTTGAACCTTAATCTAACGCTTACTTCAAATGGTGATTAGGAAAGTAATATTTCCCCCGAGGAACCATTTGATCTCACACTGTAGTAGAGTAATGGATAATTATGTGTTCTCTGTACAAGGAAGTTTGCCCAACGCGACACCTTCAGTAGTCGTATTTAGTGACGTATTGACTGATTGAATGTATGTATATTTAAAGGTAGTTATTTAGAATCAGTTGAACTGCTGTGTTTAGTACATTGTCTGACTACTGGATGTAGATAAACTGACGTCACTTCCAAAAAGAGACTGATTCTAGTTGAAGTGATGTGTTTGTCGAACCAGTTACATTCAGGTTTAGTGCGCCTGGCATAATGCCACTTAAGTCTCTCCATAACCAATTTCCTCAATTATCAATTAGTTGATAATTTTACTTAATTCTCTACGTAATGCTTTTGCCAGAGGATGTGTATACTATGTCACTTAATCTTAAAATAACAGTTTTACCACGTATCTATTTAACTCATTTGCTTAGTTTATCACGACGTCACGTACGTCTCTATCTATCACACTTGCCCATGATCGTTTGTATAAAAGCATTATTAACCAATTTGTTCACCTCATTGAAACACAACCGCAATACCAACGAAGCTGACACGTTAGCCTGAATGATGTCACTAAAATGTGCTCACAGAATATCGATTCAATTTAAAACGTGGCTACCCCAGTATACATAGACATGATCATATCTGCCCATTACGCTGACATTTTTTAACGTTTTCAGATGACATGTGATAAATAGTAAGTATATGACAATTATGCAGAATACCATATTTTGATCTTTACCTCCAAGAAACCCTGTTTATCTAGTTTCACTGCACTTTGATATCTCCTCTGAAAACTTTGAAGCTAAGATTTTATGTTCTTGGCCACAGCAATATTGTATTTATTATTTGCAAATGAATTCAGATTTGTCTTTAAATATTGGTGTCTTATTGAAACATGTAATTTCCACGAACTGCTCTGACATTTCTACATATGTTGTCATATCCAAGTTGATATACAGTAATTACATGATATGTCTGAATATAACACATGTTATAGTGAATAACGCATGTAATGTTTTGTTGTGTATCGTGATATCTTACACAGTTACAACCTTTGGCCACTGCAGTCTGTTCTCCTGTGGGGACTCCTGCAAAAGTGCTCTTCCCCCCAGTCGAAAGAGGGGACCACGTGGACGGGGTTGTCCGGCTTGGTGACATGGTTGACGACGTGTCAAGGTGACCCGACGACTAAATGTTAACTACATTTCTGGATTGTCAGACTCGATTATCTATACACTTCTGTCACATACCTAGATTACTGCTGAATTCGGCGTTAACGACAAGCAAACTAACAAACAAATGCATACTTCCTAGGTTGTCAGTTATGCATGTCCATCGTGTAATATTATGAACATGATGAGGGGGTAGCAGAGATAGTTGTTATTTCGGGGTTTCTCCGTCTTTTGTCTTTAAGTGAATTGTCTGATCTAAAATATTCAAGAAACATTCAGACAAGCTACATTTATATTTACTTATGTGTGTTAGGTTTCTTTTTAAAGAAGGTAAGTTATATGATAGCGGCCTGTTAAAAACACTTTTTACTTCGGTGTGCCATTTGTTTGTTTGTTTGCTCGTTTTGCAACGCCTACGTTATGTGAAGGTGGGCTGTATATAAGGTATTTTTTAGGACCGACTATTTGATATTCTGGAGCGGGTGGGTTGGGGGTTGTTGGTGTTTTTGATTGGACATTACCTACGTTTTTTAAATTAAAAAAATCGCCTAAATGTATTGTTAAGAAAACCACCTTGCAAAAATGTATTTTTGTGGCAGACAATTTCTTTTTTATCTATAGTCTGAAATATATGTATGTATTTCATTTTCTGAGACAAGTATTTTTGAAAATTAAATATCCCCCCCTCCCTTCCCATCTTCACCATGTCGTCCCATAGTATTAACAACTTCTCATACCTTCGGAGTACGAAGACACAGACACAACTGTTACGACAAGCTCAGTTCGTTGGGAACCAATTCTAGACCCATGACTACCACGGTACACCATTTATACAAGTTGTACAACATTTGAGCACCTGCATGTCCGTTTTTATGTGTGTCGTTGCTGTAATTATATATAAATAAACCTTTGAATTTATTTGCTTTTGTTTTGTTAATATCAGTTTTCATAACTTGGCGTGGTCTGTAAATAAGCTGCATGCGTGCTAATGTTAGTACTTGCGGTGAACCTAATGTCTACACACATTATTTGACTATCTTCACCCTTATTACAGAACTCGGTTCCAAATTCACTCGTATACGCGTTTGATGTGTGAATGATGTGCATCAAGGATAGACAATCATTTGAAAACAAAGTTATCTGAGAAATAGGAGAGATTTCGAAAATTAATAACTAGGATACCATAAATATACAGCAATCAATGATTTACCATCCCAAACTGGCTCCCACAGGATATATCGCTTGGGTGAGATCAAGCAATATCTACATTGCAGATATCGCTGCAATGGAATTGCATCACAATGCTTTGAAGACCATTGCACATACATGACGTCATTGGTTACCATGACGTCACAATCAAATCGCATCACTAATGGCTCTGCTAGCAGGACTTTTTACACTTAAGACACTGCTTCTTACAAACTACAAACTGAAAAAGTTGGAAGAATGATGTTGGATGATAAATAAAATCTCACCCTCTTGCGGAAAAAGTTGTTCCACTTTTATCAACGAGTGTTGATATATTTGACCTCAAAAGACACTCGGGTGAGATTCTCTTTCTGTAGTAAGTGGAATTGGCTCAACAGATCTTTGTTTCAGTATTGTCACGACTGTCAGTTTCATAAGGAATGAAAGCCATAATCGTGACTGAACTGAACTGAACTTTATTACACTCAGGCCGCTATCGGCGGCATTAGAGGTACAGCGTTGATGCATTAACATATACATCACTATATACAAATATACAATATATATCAACAATCTTTCACACAACGTTACTTGGGACAACAGTGTGAAAGACCTCGCGACTAGGGCCCCGTTCCACAAAGCGATCTTAGCTCTAAGACGATTCGTAACTATGCGTTTTTGCATCCTGAGTCAAATGAGGGCTGATGTATTTGTAAAACCCATACCCTAATGACACCTTGAACATGTGGCCCAGATGCAGTCAAAGGGACATAACTCTATACTACAGTGTGTGCTGAATGTGTTAACGTGGCGGGGGATTTAGGAACGGAGATAGAGAAATTAAATTTCACACTGATGCTCCTGGGCACGATCCAAAAAGGTGTCTAAAATTCATTTTAAACAGATTTATGATCCTCATATGAGCTTCTGTCGTAACAGACACGGAAATTAGTATAGCGCCAATGTTTAAGTCTACAATAAGGTTAAGGTGTGCTTTCTTTGATAAATTTAACACGCTCCCCCGGGGTTTGGTTGAAATGTAGAAACGAGGGAGAGGGACAAACCCGTGCGCCACACCCAACAACCCATCACCTCCCCCACCCCACACCGAGAGTCAAAGCCGGGGGATGGTGTTGTTATCTGTCTCCCAAACCAGCAAATCTGAAACAACAACCACAACAATTTTGTGTCCAGTACACGTTGTATGAACCTTAGGAAACGGACGTAAAATATCTCTTGCTGGTACGAAAACGATTCATCAGCGCCTCTGTATCCTATTGATTCGGTCATGAGGCTGCAAGTAAGAAGGCTGCAAGTTCGAACCTACTGCAATTTTAGGTACATTTGTTGATTGATTTCACATCGTCCACATTGCCACCCCCGAGTACGGAAGTGCCAACAGAACACGAATCGGAATCAGCAATTATGTCACACCCGCTTGCTGTGTACTGCAGTGTCGGGGTATTATCAATAACTATAGTTTCATAATATGTTGTTATATGGCAGTGTATTTTGTTAACAGTGGTTTTAACTGTTTTATATTGTTTCTATAGAGATTCGGCAGACGCTCATTGGGTTGTATTTGGTCAGAGATTAGTCGTCATAAAAATAGTGCCATTTATACTAAGCACTCGTCAGGACGTTACTATATTTGGACACTAGGGTGGTGATCAGCATGAATAACCTCTCATTCCACCCGGCATGATGTCACGCAATCAACCATGTCTAATCACTCGATCTATTGATGCGTGTCATATGACAAGCGTAGTAAATTGTGTTTACATATACCGTATGAACGAACCTCGAAGATCTGGGATAGAATAGGTCTTCAGCAATCCATGCTTGTCGTCAAAGGGTATATGGCCTGCACACCTTTTATCATGTTTCACATGCTGCTCCCGTATGACAGGATCAATGTTGACGCGACGTTTTATTCAAGTTGAATTCATTGGGGCTGTGAATCTGTTATGATTTCAATGGTACCCCATCTTCCAAATAACGTTCTTTGAAAGGTATGCCAAGGTGCAGTCGACCTGTCAGTTCCACTACTCGGGTGGGCAGTACGGCCATTGGTCATGCTTTCAGGCATTTGATGACATTCTGCTTCACTGGAACAAAGTGCTCCATTTTTCCAGCGCCATCTGTGTACCATCCTGGATACCTGAAATGAGTCATTCCGGCTGCATCCCCATCAATCAAAATTGTTTTCTGTAAGCACGGTAAAAGTATATATCCACGGAGGGGGAGACTTTCGGCTGGTTGTGACCCACATGAGAGAGTGAATGCAACATAGTCATGAAGGTAACACTGACTCAACTTAATGTAGATACGGATATAGTTAGCAGTCTAAACTTGAAGGGCGGTCGGGTAGCCTAATGGTTGAGGCGTTTACTCGTCACGCCGAAGATTCGATTTTGAATTGAAGGGTTGTAGCCACTTAGATGGCGCAAGAGGACTGATGAATCCTCCGACCTTGTACCAAGATGACCATCTTCATCCACACTGTACAGTTGATTGCCAACATGTATACCAAAGGAGCTGGTAACACCCGACATGTACTGTAAGTTTTAATAGGGTCCTGGCCATTCCGGGGTGGTATCCTGAAGAGTACCCTGGCTCCGATCAAAATCGTATCTTAGGGGATTGGCGTAAGAAGTCCATTACAAAGCGAAAGACTTTTTGTGGGTAGGCGAATGTGATGACATAACCTCGTCGATCAGATTGAATGAAACTTGATGCATCCCTCAGCATCTGCATCTGCGCCCCGTGAAGATCCGGGGTGGAATAGGTCTTCAGCAACCAATTCGTGCCGTAAAAGGCAACTATGCTTGTCACAAGAAGCGAATAACGGGATCGGGTGGCCATGCTCGCTGACTTGGTTGGAGCATGTCATCGATCCCAATTGCGTGGATCGATGCTCATGATGTCCATCACCAGACTGTCTGGTCCTGACTCGATTATTTACAGACCGCCGTCATTTAGCTGGAATATTGCTGAGTGCGGCGTACGACAACTAACCAACCAACCTAATGTGCCTAAGGGAACGGAGATCTTCACTGACCACAGGAAGAGGGAGTCATAAGTTGGATAACTTGTTCTCAATCCATATTGACCAAAATAAAACATCGAAAAACTAAACACTGAACACAGGGGATACTCCTTTGGTCTCTTTCTACCACTGAACATTGCCCCCCATTCCCCCATCCCACCCCTTGAGATAATTATTGGGTATTTTTCACCTCTAAGGAGTATTTTTTTTTAACTTTCCAGACTAAGGGAGGTGAACGTTAAAACGGTTGGTTCTTATCCATCTGACCTACCATGCCGTAACTGACCGAGGCTAAGCATTTGCAAGGAAGATAAGAATAAGAAGACAGCTATTATAGCAGGGGGGGTTGTTTGGGTTTATCATGGAGACACACGCAGACACACATACACCAGCTCACATACACACGAACACACTAACACACCGACACAGACACAACGACACACACAGCTTAATTTGTTGATACATTTCCTATCTGACCAACTGGCCTCCGTGGACAAAGGTCGTTATTGTTATAGGATTTACAGAAATAGCAGAGACAGTATATGTAAAATAGCTAGGATTCACAAGATAGATAAACGCGGCAAGCATATCAGCCAATGAAAACAGTTGTCACCACTGTGCCGGTAGCTTCAGGCCACGCCCCCAAATAGGTTTGTGTTGGAAGCCGGTTACGGAGCGTGTGATTTGCATACTTTCACTTGGCCATTTTTATACTTTCTGCGAATATTATGAATTTGAAATTGAGTAAATGTATGAAGGGAAATTAATATTCGCAACATCATCTGTTTTTCACTTTACTTGTCTTTAACAGTTTGGATCTTTATGGGAGCTCTGAATCTTATTGGATTATGTGAGCAGTTTGGGGATGTTCAACACACATACAAACAAACGCGGTAATGAATAATCGTTCCTTTTGAATTGTTGATTGTTGTCAACAAATTTGTCTACCAACCACAAAACCTATTTTGGATTATTTGCATTCACTTATCAAGTTGTGTTAACTTGCTGCCATAAAATACAAAGCTGTATATGACTTGGTTTACAATACACTGGTGTAATCGTCACGGGAATTGTGCAAACATTATTGTCCTGTGCTACAACCTTGGTAAAGCGACACCGTCGATTACCACCTGACTACACCTGTGGTCACAATCAAATGACACCACTAATGGCTCTGCTACTGAAGCTGTCAGCAGTAATATTTGACACTTAAGACACTGCTTATTACGGTCAACAAACTGAAAAAAAGTTGGAAGATGATAAATAGAATCTCACCCTCATGTCCTATGATATCAAAAGTCACTCAGGTGAAATTCTCTATTTATAGTACAGAAACTATGATAACGTTGTAAATGGTTTTACTGTATGTATAACACCTATGCTGATCGTAGCTAACTTAGATCAAAATTGTGATTGTGATTGTTGTTTGTGGCAACAGTGTCGATTGTAGGATAACCAATGTTTGGTTGATGTGTGTTGAACGTGTGCAGAATCTGTGATGAATACCGGTACTTGTGAGGCTGTTGACGTCGCCGTGATGAAACGGTCCCGCAGCCATCGTACCCGGATGTAGCGATCTTGGCCAGGCGTTGTAACGGAAGGTCGTCCTGACCTTGGCCTCTCACGAACCTTGTTGTAACGTCTCCACAAGTTAGAGATGGTCAATCTGGTCACACCCATAACTGCGCCACATGCTGTTGTGTTTCACCCGCTTGCTGTCGGCCGATGGCGTTGTTGCGTTGTGCTTCTGATAGACGTGGCATTTTAACGGCTCGTTTTCTGATTTTCTGATGTGTATATCAGCAGTCATTGTCCTTGCCTTTTAAACCTGGCTGACAGAGGAATTGTCACGACAGTTCAGAAAATCGCATGCTGCACGTATATGGCATTGCCTTTTTTGTAGCTATGGTGCCACATGTACACACAGGAATTTTCTGTCAGAGCATTCCTGAGTTGGCTTTTTGTCAAACACTTGAGTCGGGGTAAGGCCGATGTTTATCCAGCACCAATGCAGTCTTGAAGACATGACAACCCTAAATGAAGCTTTGGAGTATTCAGTGTGGAAGAAACGCGTAATGTCAAACGACAAAGGGTAGTGTTGGGTTCCTCTAATCTATTAGGAGATACACTTAACATAACCAGACACAATGAAAGAAGAAATGATCTTTACATATATAAATAACACATCTCATATCCACGATAATGATATAGTAAGCGTGCCGGGACCAACGGAAGGTATCTACATGAGGGTTTTTTCTACTTAAAGGTTTCTACTTAACGGGAATTCAGGTATGTTTATTTTATCTGATATGTTTGCGCAACTAACTAGGCAGTGCCAACGGTTAGAAACTGGATAGATCATGAGAGTGAGTGAGTTTGGTTTTACGCCGCTTTTAGCAATATTCCAGCAATATCACGGCGGGGGACACTAGAAATGGGCCTCACACATTGTACCTATGTCGGGAATCGAACCCGGGTCTTCGGAGTGACGAGCGAATGCTTTAACCACTAGGCTACCCGACCGCCCCAGATCATGAGACCGGGTCTGTGTTGTTACGCGTCGATTCCCAAATTGAAACAATATGTTAACCCGGAAATCTGTACGTTAAAGAACCCACTGTGAAACCAACAAACAACCAACAAGTTGTATATAATCAACATACGTATTACACAATTACGGGCGGTCGGGTAGCCTGGTGGTTAAAGCGTTCGCCCGTCACGCCGAAGACCCGGGTTCGATTCCCGACATGGGTACAATGTGTGAAGCCCATTTCTGGTGTCCCCCGCCGTGATGTTTCTGGAATATTGCAAAAAGCGGCGTAAAACCATCCTCCCCACTCACTCACTCACTATTACACAATTAGCACGGTTTACAAATTAACCCATATTACTACACAGCAATTACAACGGCAGTTAACAATAGAGCGGTAGTGCAATATTCAATGGCAATAAATAATATGGCAGTGGTCACTATCAAATTCAAAAATTACTTTGGTGATAGCAAAAGTCGGTGATAATAGATATTTACTCAGCGGCGACGGTGGTCAAGCTTCCGAAGTTGGGTAGGCAGGGTATCAGGGATGACGAGCGATCCTCACATCAAAACTGGCGCGTGAGGCAAGCCCACTCTTTACCCCCAATACAACTAACAAGCTGGTGTATAGACCCGTCGTGGTTGCTTCTTGCATGTCATTTTATCCCAACTGTGTAGATCGGTGCTCATGTTCTCGACCACTGGGCCGACTCCGCCATGTTATTGCTTAACTTTGCTGAATGCGGCGTAAAACAACAAACAAAACAGGCTGACATACATCAGTGTTATACCTTTTTATCCGATTATAATATCAAACAGCAATTGTACTGACGTTATCACCTTGTGAAGCTCAGTTCCTCCATCGTTGACACCCACTAATCACACAGAGAGTAATATTACAACCACTGGATGTAACAGAAAGTATATAGAAATGCTTAATCCTTAATCACATGAATAAGCTGTCGTCATTCCTCTTAATTATGCTACTGTTGTCAGCCACGTTGTTTATTGATGTATCAGTGCTCGTGTCACGTGTCGAGGCTTTGAGGTGTGAACAATGCAGATGTGTGACGAAGATATCAGGATGTATACATAGGTAACTTTGTGTTTCAGGGGGCACGGGTGGCCCAGTCGTCTAAGGCGCCGCGATTCGCTGTGCAGAGTTGCGTCCCTTGGGCATGCCAGAAACCTATGATTTCGGGTTCGAATCCCGATTCGCCCCGATTATGTTTCTAGGTTTGTCAGTACCATACCCATGCTCGTGGGTATCACCGAAGTGGTAAACGTCTAAGACCTGCATCACTTCGGGCTTTCCTCCCACATTAAGCTGACACGCTGCGATATAACTGGAATACTGTTAAAAGCGGCCTTAAACCCAACTCACTCACTCACTCACTTTGTGTTTCAGCGATTCCATCACCAGCAGACTGCGACAACCTCCATGTAGCCAGCGGGAACGGCGGCGACCTGGAGAGAGTGAGGCGGATCCTGTCTGCAGGTGATGTTAACATCAACTGTAGAATGTAGAGCATGATGTGGGCAGCACGGTACGGACACAGAGAAGTGGTGGGGCTCCTTGTGAGTGAAGGCGCCGATGTGTCACTGCTGGACAGGCACGGTAACAACATCCTTCACTGTCAGGGAGGAGACGTGGAGACGGTGAAGTTTGTCCTGTCTCTGAACGTGGGGGACATCAACAGTAGAGATTTGGCACGGTATGGACACAGAGAAGTGTCACTCAGAGACGATGACGGTTACAACACCCTTCATTTGGCCTGTGATGAAGGAGACATGAAGTTTGTCAAATAGTGATGGTACAAGATGTTCGCGAAAAGGTGAGCGTATCCTGCCCTACCGGTGGCACCCATCACAAACACATGCAAAGGCAAGTCAACTGTTCATCTGAAAAAAACATGGGAACATAAGGTACAAGTCCAAATAGCGAATTGCATCGGACATCATTTTTGTCACTGATGCGTCAGATTTGGAAAGGCCCCCCCGCATGTCTACCATAAAACCATTTGAAAGCTTTCCTGAGGCCTTGAATGTTGTAACCTTGATAAAACAACTTCTGAACAAGATTAGTGGCAGGACTGCACGTTTTTAAGCCCTGGGCGTATTCCGGAATTTGCAATGAAAAGTGCAATGGAACAGCAACACCTTAACCTCAGGAATTATTCTATTTTTCATCCAGAAAAAATATGTCAAAAACAGGTTGAATGACACCTGTCAAAAAAGTAGCAAGAAACTGATATCGCAGTTATGCGTGTTTGTTATATGCGCTAAAAACGTTCTACTGAGTATCCCGAATATCATACTATTAAGGGCCCAATGTGTCTGGTAAGCATGGCAAACTCTGATCATAATGGTGCAACATTTGTGCAAAGTGGCCATATAGAAGCGTGCTACAACAGTTGTTGACGATCTCCTGGTTTGGATCTCCTGGCAACCCATGCTTGTCGTAAAAGGCGACTAACGGGATCGGGTGGTCAGGCTCGCTGACTTGGTTGATACATGGCATCGATCCCAATTGCGTGGATCGATGCTCATGATATCAATCACTGGATTGTCTGGTCCCGACTTGACTGTTTACAGACCGCCGTCGTATAGCTGGAATATTGCTGAGTGCGGCGTTAAACAACAAACCAACCAACCAATGTTAAGGACGTCAATAAATTGTACAAGCTTTAAAAACATTTATCTGTATTTAAATATTGATGGCTCCCTGAATAGAATCCCAACCTCGCCAGACAACGGGATACAAGATCCACCTGTTGTCCCTGGTCCGATAGTTTTGTAAAGAATATTACTCTCTGTGTTAAGTCTCCAGTATGAGTTTCTGCCGCTGATGGCTTGAAGTACACTCAGCGAGTCTGATAGGACGACTAACTTTCCTTCCGGTAGTTCCGGTAGGAGTTTGAGTGCATGATGAATTGCCTCCAATTCAGCAGTGAATACTGACTGACCATCAGGTAGGCGGACCCAATGTGCTTGGGGTTTGGAGCTGTGGAGGTGAAGCCTGTAACCATCAGTGTTGTTGATAGGCTTCTTGGATCAATCAGTGTATATATGGGCCCAATTGTCCCAGGTGGTTTGAATTTTAGTGACAGCTGCTGATTTTAGTATGGTTTGGTTTTCTTTTTAAGTTACTTCTGATGTTTAAGTACAGTGTCAACACTGGGAGTTTTAAAGTACAGGGAGGGTGTAACCTTTGCAGTGACCTTCTGGTGGCTGACTTTCGGATGGGATCACGTAATACACTGAACAGCATTGAAAACGCACCACCATGAAAATGGATGTATTTTTATCCGGGCTTAAGTCATATGAAAATATATAATTGAATGAGTAATATTCGACGTTCTGGACGAAGCATAAAGAAGAACAGCTCGTCAAAATACATTCCTAAATTTATTGTGAGCGACAACGCCAAAACGCAACAAATTGCGTGCGCATCATGGAAAACGTGTTTTGTTTCACGGGAAGCATGCAGAATAGGGCTATAAAAGATAGACTTTAAAAAGCCACATCACTTGTTGCTGCAGACGTAAAGGGTACTGACACAAGATTAACAGCAGAACGTGAACGTGCCTTGGGAAAAGTTAGTACGTCAAGTAGAGTCGTTGCACTCCGGTTTCAATGTCATCATTCAACAGTTCTCAGGCTACGGAGCGGATACTAGCAGACAAGAACCACCAGAGATCGACCACGTCCGGTTCGTCGGCATCTTCGTGACCGTACACTTCCGGCTACCAGGACTGCAGCAACCGTACAAGGCCGACGGAATTGATCAGTGCTGACACCGTACGTCGACGTCTCCGCTCAACAGGGCTACGTGCTCGACGTCCATATGTTGGACCCATACTCACTGATCGACATCGAAATGAACGTCTGCGTTGGGCAAAAAGGCATCGTCATTGGAGATTGCGACAGTGGTATGGTGTGCTGTTCTCTGATGAGTCCCGTTTTTATGGTGTGTCATGGTGTGGGGCGACAGCAGTCATAACCATCGAACAGAGCTCCATGTTTGTCGTGGAAGAGTTAATGCCCTTTACTACAGGAATAACATATTGGCAAATCACGTCATCCCATTCTTTCATCAGCACCAGGATATGCACACCTTCCAGCAAGATAATGCAAGAGCACATACAGCACGTGTTTCAACACAGTACCTAGCGAACAATAATGTGCCTCTGCTTCCATGGCCAGCCCTGTCACCCGATCTATCGCCAATTGAACATCTATGGGATTACCTGGGTCAAAGTCTCTCACGTCGTCCGCAAGTACGGAACCTGAGAGAACTTGAAGATACACTACGTCAAGAGTGGAATGCCCCAGAACACTATTCGCAGACTTATTCGATCAATGAGAAGACGTTGCATGGCCTGTGTTGCTGTCAATGGCGGACATACCAGATATTGACTTTTCATTTTAACCCTATGTGTCTTCCTTACACTGATGACGTAAATGTAATTACTGTGTGGTATTCCTGTTTCCTTTGTCGTCTTTCTTAATAATCCGTCTATATCTGTTCTAATCAAAATCGGTCATTGCTCAAGTTGTTTTTGTAATATTTCAAGATTTATTGCTGGTGCGTTTTCAATGCTGTTCAGTATATTACCCTAAATGGCTTCAGACTGGGATGTTTCCAAACTTGGGCTTCATCTCGGGTGTTTTTGTCTTGCCATATCTTTTTCGACAAAGATTTTTATGTTCGTCCTCAGAACGATAATATTGCCTGCTCGCTTGTCAGTTTCAATAGGAGTTCTCCTGTTTCTACTTGTAGTGCTTCTACTAAAGTAGGGGGGTACGGGTGGCCCAGTCGTCTAAGGCGCCGCGATTCGCTGTGCAGAGTTGCGTCCCTTGGGCACGCCAGAAACCTATGATTGTGGGTTCGAATCCCGGTTCGCCCCAGTTATGTTTCTAGATTTGTCAGCACCATACCCGTGCTCGTGGGTATCACCGAAGTGGTAAACGTCTGAGACCTGCATCACTTCGGGCTTTCCTCCCACATTAAGCTGATACGCTGCGATATAACTGGAATACTGTTAAAAGCGGCGTTAAACCCAACTCACTCACTCACTCACTCACTCACTTCTAGTGAAGTACCCGTTGCTGTGCTTTAGGGTTTTGTATTGTATTCTGTCGAGGCTGCCCAAGACGGGTCTAGTGTCCGCGTAGACTGCAGACGTGTAGTCTCGCTCATAGACATATTTGTACATTTGCAATGCTGCTTCTTTCAGTATCTTTACTGCATGAAAGGTTTCGAATCAAAATATAACCGCCAAGCGACTTTAATGTTAACAAAACAAAACACTCACAACAATTGTGCAATATTGATATATAAAATACCAACTTTCAATGTTTCATATGCAGATCCGTTGAAGATACGAGATTTAATAATACATATCTGAGAAATTTGAAGTAACGTAAAATCGCAGCTTGGTGTACGTTGGACGTAAAGAAATCAGAAGTAAGATCTGAGGAGGCATCTGTCGCTACTACAAATGCCAAATTTGACAGTTATTGGATGATCTGGTGAGGAACGATCCATGTTGTTATACATGCATTATGTTTTAGGTTTCCCTATGAGGCTACAAGTAAGGATTACAATCAACAATCATATTCTACATGCACACACGTGAGTTGGCCGAACTCGGACCACTGGTTTCTGAGATACGGGTGATTATAAAATCACTGGATTATCTGGCCAATCACTCGATTATTTCCAGACCGCTGTCCTATAGCTGGAATATTGCTGGGTTCGGCGTTAAACAACAAACAAACGTAATAAAGTTGTTTTCAAGGTGGTAGTTGTGACAGTGTTGGTTGAAGTGGAGACCTCAGTCTATTCTTTATGTCTTCCATCTCTACTGTACTGCCTATCTGTCTATCACTACCCTTGTGTATACATAACAGGCTTCTCTACTCCAGTATAACAATATCTACTCTACTGTACTGTCTATCTGTCTATCACTACCCTTGTGTAGACATAAATGGCTTCTCTACCCCAGTATAACAATATCTACTCTACTGTCTATCTGTCTATCACTGCCCTTGTGTATACATAACAGGCTTCTCTACTCCAGTACAACAATATCTACTCCACTGTACTGTCTATCTGTCTATCACTACCCTTGTGTATACACAACAGGCTTCTCTACTCCAGCATAACAATATCTACTGTACTGTCTATCTGTCTATCACTGCCCTTGTGTATACATAACAGGTTTCTCTACTCCAGTATAACAATATCTACTCTACTGTACTGTCTATCTGTCTATCACTACCCTTGTGTATACACAACAGGCTTCTCTACTCCAGTATAACAATATCTACTGTACTGTCTATCTGTCTATCACTACCCTTGTGTATACATAACAGGCTTCTCTACTCCAGTATAACAATATCTACTCTACTGTACTGTCTATCTGTCTATCACTACCCTTGTGTGTACATAACAGACTTCTCCACTCCAGTATAACAATATCTACTCAACTGTACTGTCTATCTGTCTATCACTACCCTTGTGTGTACATAACAGACTTCTCCACTCCAGTATAACAATATCTACTCAACTGTACTGTCTATCTGTCTATCACTACCCTTGTGTGTACACAACAGGCTTCTCTACTCCAGTATAACAATATCTACTCAACTGTACTGTCTATCTGTCTATCACTACCCTTGTGTGTACATAACAGACTTTTCTACTCCAGTATAACAATATCTACTCTACTGTACTGTCTATCTGTCTATCACTACACTTGTGTGTACACAACAGGCTTCTCTACTCCAGCATAACAATATCTACTGTACTGTCTATCTGTCTATCACTGCCCTTGTGTATACATAACAGGCTTCTCTACTCCAGTACAACAATATCTACTCCACTGTACTGTCTATCTGTCTATCACTACCCTTGTGTATACACAACAGGCTTCTCTACTCCAGCATAACAATATCTACTGTACTGTCTATCTGTCTATCACTGCCCTTGTGTATACATAACAGGTTTCTCTACTCCAGTATAACAATATCTACTCTACTGTACTGTCTATCTGTCTATCACTACCCTTGTGTATACACAACAGGCTTCTCTACTCCAGTATAACAATATCTACTGTACTGTCTATCTGTCTATCACTACCCTTGTGTATACATAACAGGCTTCTCTACTCCAGTATAACAATATCTACTCTACTGTACTGTCTATCTGTCTATCACTACCCTTGTGTGTACATAACAGACTTCTCCACTCCAGTATAACAATATCTACTCAACTGTACTGTCTATCTGTCTATCACTACCCTTGTGTGTACATAACAGACTTCTCCACTCCAGTATAACAATATCTACTCAACTGTACTGTCTATCTGTCTATCACTACCCTTGTGTGTACACAACAGGCTTCTCTACTCCAGTATAACAATATCTACTCAACTGTACTGTCTATCTGTCTATCACTACCCTTGTGTGTACATAACAGACTTTTCTACTCCAGTATAACAATATCTACTCTACTGTACTGTCTATCTGTCTATCACTACACTTGTGTGTACACAACAGGCTTCTCTACTCCAGTATAACAATATCTACTCTACTGTGCTGTCTATCTGTCTATCACTACCCTTGTGTGTACACAACAGGCTTCTCTACTCCAGTATAACAATATATACTCTACTGTATAAACATTGCCTCCTACTTGTATATATACTTGCTTACTACACTCTGTAAATCACTTGCTTGATAACAGTGTTAGAACCTACACCGAAACGCCGTTCTTATTTTTAATAAAGAAGTCGTTCGTCCATAAATTCTTATACTCACTTTCTACTGTCGGTGTCTATTCCCAACGTATGTAACCTTTGTCCCGTGTATGCTTCAGTGCCGGCTCTGTAATGAACGGTATCAAGAATTTATAATCCATAACACATAACAGGTCAAACTTGTCAATCGCAAGCACGAATATTTCCATTCACGTTATGGCGCATGTTTCCCATGCAGCTAGCATTGTGTGAGTTCATACACCGTGACACGACTCTTGGTCAAGGTTGCAGCATTTATATAAGGACTTAGTGAAGCCAGCGTGTCAGTGAACAGGAATCGAGTTCTCTCTGTGTGTCATTTAATGGTTTATATTCCAGCCTATGTTCTGTCATTTCACCCTTCATATACTGGAAGTTTGCATGTTCATGTCTGTAGGTGTGTTATGGGAGATCGGCGTCCGAGTCCATACTTTGTTTGGTTTTATTGATACATAAACATTTATCTGCTCGCTTGAATTTGATTTTCAGTACTATTACAGACCGTGAAAGCGTTGCCTAAGGTTCCTTTTGAGTCACTATGGCAATTTATTGTGGCACTGTTTAGGTGTTTTAAATACGAGGTGTCAATGAAACCCATATGTCCCGGACGTCGATAGTTGTCAGCAAACCAGAAAACCATGTCCCGACGCTCCGTGTTCCGGGCGGGATCGCTGGCAAAGATTGATATTGTACGAGCGTCTAAGTCATTTTGTTGCAACTTACAATCAACACTTAAACTATGTTTGTTGTCTATGTTTGTGTGTAAGTGTGTGCCTGTGAATGTGTGTTGTGTGTGTGTGTGCGTGTGTGTGAGTTTATGTGTGTTGTGATCGTGTTTGTGCGCGTGTATGCGTGGTGTATTTGTGTGTGCGTGAGTGTGTGTATGTGTGCGTGTGTTTGCGTGTATATGTGTTGTGTGTGCGTGAGTGTTTGTGTGAGTGTGTGTGTATGTGTGTGAGTGTGTATTGGTGTGTTGTCTGCGTGTGAGTGTGTATGCGTGTATGCGTGAGTATGTCTGTGTTGTGTGTGCGTGAGTGTGTCTGTATGGTGTGAGTGTCTGTATGTGTGTGAGTGTGTTGTGTCCGTGTGAGTGTATGCGTGTGTGTGTACGTGTGATTGTGTTTGTGTGTGCGTGAGTGTGTGTTGTGTATGTATGTGTGTGTTGTGTTTGCGTGTGTGTGCTTAAGGATTGTTTGCCAGTTTTTGTGCGTTTAACGAAGGATCATGGCCACAAATTGTATAAAATTGAATAAATAATAATCATAAGCATCAGTGCATCTATCGCTACTACATGGATGCCACCACCAAGAGTCGGCACACGTTCAGTTTACGCGGCAAGCAGAGATATAGAGAAACCTATGTACTAGTGGCATCAAGTTATTGTTGACATGACCAGTATCTTTCACAACAATAATCTTATGGTAGACATGTGCAGAACATTTCCAAGTTTGACCCATCCGTGACCAAATTGATGTCCGGAACAATTCCATGTCATGACTTGAATGTTCGCATGTTTGATCAGGAGAACAGTTGACGTGCCTTTGCATGTTTTTGTGATGGGTACCACGAGCGGGACAGGGTATGCTCAGTCTTGTGCGAGTATCAGGTGTCATCACTATTCGAAGCATGCTTATGAAAAAGTGAGAATCGTACAGTTTTTTTTTTATGATTATGGAAATGAATTTGTTGCATTTATTTGGTTTGTTCAGGAGTGAGAAAAGCAGGTTAGTTCTATGATATGAGTGAACAGAGCATGGGGTGGAATGTTCATGAATGTAATGTGTATGGCCTTAGTCTGGTTGAGGAGGAGCTTGACTAACCAAACCAGTTTGGCAGGCTTGCACCTCACAGCACGAACAACCGAAGCTTTTAATAGCCATCTCCTCATTGGTGCATTTGGGGACAATGGGCGAATCTTCTTCATGCATTAATATCCTACAGGAGCCTCTGTTATATATATTCAGGGATTCGAATTTTGTTGGAGAATGTATATTAATTTTCTGTCACTACTTTAAATATGTGAACTACCGAGCAAAAAAAAAAGCCTACAGTAAACTACGTTTATAAAGAACACGCTTATAACGAACTGACGGATAAAACGAACATTTTTTGTGCCGACCATTTGCTGTACAAATGCGGTGCATTCTTATACCGAACTACGGTTATAACGAATCTAACTTAGTGGTCCCTTTGAGTTCGTTGTAACCGTAGTTTACTGTAAATTCGATAAGGGTACCATAGTATTGTTTTAAACCTTAAGTCAACTGTTTTCAGCCTTAATAATATTTATAATTATTTTGGCCAATTCAATTAAAGTTGTAAAGGTTTGCCCTAGGGCATTGTCTGCTTAGATAGCCCTAAATGACATGTGTCTAATATTGCCTGGCGCAGATCGATAAATACATATGGAAACGTTTTTGGGCAATCTCTTAAAGAAATTAATATTTGTCAGCATAGCTCTAAGATATTCATTTATGTTCTATCAGACAAGGACGTCTAGTTCGAGGCTATTACAGATCAAATCGATCTGATAGAAATCAGATGGTAGTGCTCCGTGCCACCACTCAAAGATCTCAGCATATCCAATTGCTGGTCACGTTGACAACGGCCTGTCTTTCGACCAGTCAGAGTTGACTGTTTTCTGATCATGCGACCTCGAGAAGCTGACACAGAGCATTTCGAAAGATAGTTATAGTCCGTGCTGCTGATTCAGACTGAGATATCGTTCATTGCTCGCTTCAAAAGGATATGTATTTCAAACGCAAAAAACCCTACTCAGCCGTCACTCACGATTTTTTCTTTGTTCGGTTTTAAAATTTTGAATCGACTTTTTCAATGCGTGGTCTTGAAGTCACCATTTTGAAACTTGAGCTGTAAAGTATGTGTCATTAGCCATTTCTCAGAGGTTGTTGGATGACAAAGTGGACACAATTTATGGATAGCGACTTCTTTAATATCCTACCATAGCAACGTTTCCTTGTAGATCCTAATACACAAGCCAAGCAAGAGTGACGTAGACACTATTTGTGGATAACGACTTCTTAATATCCTTTCATAGCGACCTTTCCTTGTAGATCCTTATACACTTGCCAGGCAAGAGTGAAGTAGACACTATTTGTGGATAGCGAGTTCTTAATATCCTCTCATAGCGACCTTTCCTTGTAGATCCTCATACACAAGCCAAGCAAAAGTCAAGTAGACACTATTTGTTGATAACGACTTCTTAATATCCTATCATAGTGACGTTTCCTTGTAGATCCTTATACACTTGCCAGGCAAGAGTGAAGTAGATACTATTGATGGATAACAACTTCTTTAATAAACCATTACAGCAACGTTGCGCTCAAGGCAGAGTGGAGTAGAGATTATTTGCTGATAATAACTTCTAAATGTACCATTACAGCAACGTTTCGTTATTGGCAGAGTGAAGTAGACACTATTTGTGGATAACAACTTGTTTAACAGCGACGTTCCTTATAGATCATTATACTTGTCAAACAAGTAGTTCTCCATAAATTGTGTTTACTTTGTTTTGGCGTAAAACTCGAGAAAACTGTTTTCTGATTGGCGATGTCTACTTCTCGTTAGTCATGTTAGTGAAAGTCCACGAAAGGTCTTTCTTACTTGACCTGCAAAGTAATGTCTTCAGGTATCGTGTAGCGGTAGCCAGCACTAAGATCCGATTGTAATGAGCTTGGTTTCAAATTGTATTGTTGATGACCTGGATAAAGAACTGTAATTAACGAAACAGAAGACTGCAGCTGGATGAGGTGGCCAGTTTCCGCACTTGAAGAGTGTCTCTTGGGACATGTCAGATCCAGCTAGGTGAGCTGGCCACTTCCGTAAACTAGGACTGTCTCCAGGGAAATGTCAGATCCAGATAGGTGAGCTGGCCACTTTCGTACACTAGGACTGTCTCCAGGGAAATGTCAGATCCAGATAGGTGAGGTGGCCACTTCCGTACACTAGGACTGTCTCCAGGGAAATGTTAGATCCAGCTAGGTGAGCTGGCCACTTCCGTACACTAGGACTGTCTCCAGGGAAATGTTAGATCCAGCTAGGTGAGCTGGCCACTTCCGTACACTAGGACTGTCTCCAGGGAAATGTCAGATCCAGATAGGTGAGCTGGCCACTTCCGTACACTAGGACTGTCTCCAGGGAAATGTCAGATCAAGATAGGTGAGCTGGCCACTTCCGTACACTAGGACTGTCTCCAGGGAAATGTCAGATCCAGATAGGTGAGCTGGCCACTTCCGTACACTAGGACTGTCTCCAGGGAAATGTTAGATCCAGCTAGGTGAGCTGGCCACTTCCGTACACTAGAACTGTCTCTTGGGAAATGTCAGATCCAGCTAGGTGAGCTGGCCACTTTCCTACACCAAGACTGTCTCTTGGGAAATGTGAGTGAGATGACCTGGATGTGGAACTGTAATTGACGAAACAGAAGACTGCTACTGGGTGAGGTGGCCAGGTTCACACTTGGACAGTGTCTCCCAGGAAGTGACAGACCAAGCTGGTTTCGATACCGTTAGTCACATCAATCAGTCTTGACCAGTCACTGGGAGGTACTTTGAGGAGCTATTACAGGTCTGCATTCAGAAATTTGTAGAAAATTAAAGCAAATGCCATCTGAATTTTACTGAGAAAACAATAAGTGAATTGCTGAACTTCCTCATTGATAACATCTACGTAAAATGTGGGGGTAAGACATTGAGGCCGGAAGTGGGCATCGCCATGGGCACAAATTGTACCCCCCTTCTTGTGGATCTAGGGGCGGTCGGGTAGCCTAGTGGTTAAAGCGTTCGCTCGTCACGCCGAAGACCCGGGTTCGATTCCCGACATGGGTACAATGTGTGAAGCCCATTTCTTGTGTCCCCCGCTGTGATATTGCTGGAATATTGCTAAAAGCGGCGTAAAACCATACTCAATCATTCACTCTTGTGGATCTGATTCTTTATGCATCTGAATTTCTGTTCGCATTGGCAAAGTCAAAACAAGGTAATTAACTTAAGCCAAGAAGTTTAACTTAAGCTCGAGGTATACCGGTGATCTGATATCGTTCTATAACAATCAAATGGCCAATTCCCTTCCACTGATTTGCCAGCCTGAACTAGAAAAAAAGGAGATCAGCGAGATCGCCTCATCTGTTTCATATTGAGATCTATGCATAAAGATTCGGAGTGACAAAACACTCTCCACAAGATTGTATGACAAGAGGGATGACTTCAACTTTCTAATAGTCAACTTTCCCTTCATGTCGAGCAATATTCCACCAGCTCCAGCCTTTGGTGTTAACATTTCGCAACTTTTTAGATACAGTTGAGCATGCTATTTCCACCAAGATTTCAAACAGCGTCACACGGCTCTTGGTCAGAAGTTGTTTGATCAAGGTTACCACATTCAAGGCCTCAGTAAAGCTTTCAAAATGTTTTATGGTAGACATGTGGAAGAGCATTTCCAAATTTGACGCATCAGTGACAAAAATGATGTCCGATGCAATTCCCTGTTTACCCCTGTATCATGTGTTCCCATGGTTTTAGGTGAACAATTGACTTGCCATGTGTATGTGATGGGTGCCACCGGTGGGGCAGGATACGCTCACCTTTTCGCAAACAGCTGGTGTTATCACTATTTGATATTGATTCATAAACATATGCTTATGATACAATCGGAATCGTACAATCTACTCCGCTCAATGCAGTGATTTCTATTGGCTATGGAAAGGGTTTTGTCCTGTTTTGTAATTATTATTATGTACAGATTAAAATAAAAAAATGCAGCAAAAAGGGTTTTGGTGATCCTGGCACAGTCAGGCTGGTTAGGCTCATAATCAGCTCAGGGCCCTTGCCCCCCTCTACACGCAGCGAATGGGACTTCTCCAAGGAAGCGCTGCCCAGTCTAACCCACCCAGAACTTTTCGGAGAATGTGAAGACTCCCCAACACTGCAGCCTTCTGCATTACCCAGATTGTCAGAGGGGCTGTATTCCTGGTAGCAAACCCGGGTACTCTCCCACTGTCAGTGAACAGATTGGAAGGTACCAAACCTAAGGCACCGGAAACAATGGGGAGTCGGACAACTTGGTACTTGACGGTTTCGAGTTGGAAGTGACTGGTCCTGAGCAGCAAACAGAAAGCCTTCTGTTTCACTTTTCAGGCCAGACGAATTCATCCAAGTGAAGGACTCTGCATGATTGCTTATATTCTCAAAACACTCAACATAAACTCCATGCAGGGGTCGTGCAGATCGCCTCTCCTTGAAAAACTGAGTCTGGGCCGATTTGATATGGCACTTCACTTGGTTGACACTCATTTCTGTACCGTCCAGCAGTACAGATGAATCAACAAATTCAACACCGACATTAAGATTATGTCCCACACCCTTGGCTCGTTTTAGAAAACTGTGGAAACTTGTTTTCATCAGATTTCTTTAGTCTACATTTGTACTCTGCCCGAAGTTTCCTTGATATGGGCATTCTGGAATTTGTCCCTAATTAATCTGCATCCCTAAGTACGTATAGGCCTGACCTTCCACAAGATGGTTAATAACTCCTCCTCCAAGTAAACTGACTGATCCTCCCTTTCAAATGAAAAATGTTGCATCATCATCATCATCATCGTTATCATTATGATGATAATGATGATTATTATTATTAAAGAAGCACAGCTTGGATAAGTAACCTCATTTTAGATGTTACATCGACGACAGAAGCCCGTTACAAACTCAAAGCTTGTTGCCAGAGTTAAGGGCGACTATTGCCTCCATCAGTGTTGTTGGTGGGGTGTTCCTCCTTACTGTGTAAAGTCACTGGAGTCTTCCTTTAGTCCAGGTGGAAATACCCTAAAAATATAAAATAGGTATTACGAAAACGAAAATGCTTGTTGTGGTCATGAGAACCGGGAAAAGAAATTCCCAAAGTCCCAAACTAGCAGAAAACACCAGCAGTTCGTGTCTGGACTGATCTGTGCTTAGTTTGAACGCGAAAAAATCCCTGTGCACCAGTAAGCAAAGCGCAACGACCCCCCCCCCCCTTTCCCCCGTATGGAGAAATAAGTATCGTTTCATCTTACCGAGTCAGCAATAACGATGGAAAATTCCCTAGTTTTCAGTTAAGATGCGCATGGACGATTACATGCCGTTACATATAAAACCCTGCACCATGTCACTCAACGGTATAACTCTATCAATCGTCATTTGTGCTGATTGTGTGAGAGAACTTCGCAGAATCGTAAGTTGACACAGATTACACTGTAACATATACGATGTATCGATTTCTGGACATTTTGGTATGTGCGTGTATGTGTGTGTGTGTGTGTGTGTGTGTGTGTGTGTGTGTGTGTGTGTGTGTGTGTGTGTGTGTGTGTGCGTGCGTTTGCGTGAACGTACAGATGTGCATTATTTGTATGTTATTTTTCCGCATAGTTCCAGCAATAAGATCGGCCTGGAAAAAATCAAGTGATGTGACTAAAATACTCGCGCGCGCGGTAAATCAATATCCCCTGTTGACCACTACAGGGGCTGCATCTATCTCCTACAATTGGGAAGGAATGTTGACCTTTTCTCACTATTTACTTAAAACATAGTTTAACTGGATAGACGGAGGGGATTTTAAAATACACAGAATTTTGCGTAAAATGTAAAATAAAATAAAGCGTGTCGTTTCTACTTGAGAGTCGGTCTCTAAACACCTAACTTGGCTACTCGCGCAGAAATGGGGTGGCTATCTCCTCTAACGAAACATAGAATCGATATCTCACGTTTTTGGTCAAAATTGAATAATGCACCCCCAAACGTTTGGTTTGCCTCATTAAAACCTGGTCAGTAAATCCTGGGATAACACTGTGCTAAACATGCTCAACAGTTTACAGCTTCCTGGGTTAGATGTTTATAATGTCCTACCGAGAGATTCACATATTATTAAGGAAAAACTGATTATTATTGATGGTGAAAGGTGGCATAGTGCCTTAAGGAACGATTCTGGTCAGCCTAACGGTAATAAACTCCGAACATTGCGATTATTTAAGAACACGCTTCATACTTTCTTTTATGTCTACAATAACTGGAACAGGTCAAACCGTAGCTGTTTAGCTAAACTTCGTTGTGGCACTCTTCCGTTAGAAGTTGAAGTTGGAAGATTTTCTCGCCCTTTAACACCTCTGCCAGAACGTACCTGTAAGTTTTGTAACTTAGATAGAGTTGAGGACGAAACGCACTTTTGAGTTACTTGTGACCTTTATTCAGACCTAAGATATAACTTATTCCATCAAGCGTCTTAAATTAATCCATTGTTCTTTGCTATGACTCCTATTGACCAGCTCGCCTTTTTAATGCAATGCGATGAATTATCGGCAAGCCTTGCCGCTTTAGTGAACCGGATGTTTCAGCGTAGAAAGCATTTTACAATAACTGATAATATGCTATAGACCCGGGCGCACGTCGTCTGACTCGCATTGCTATGACTGTTGCACATGTAGTTGTATCTATCCATCTATTTTATTTACCTATATCTATCCAATCATTTGCTTAATGCGGGATACATGCCGCGCACCCGCGCCTCTTACACGTTTTACATCGTTTATTTTAAATGTACTTTTTTCTTCTTTTTTTTTTTTCTTTTTTTTTAACATCTGTGTTTTTTAGCACACTATGTGCTTTTATCTGTACTTATGAGATATTTGGTGTCCCATAGGGCATATCGGCCGGGTGATATACAATAATTGTGTTTTAATTGTCTGACCTTATGTATGTATATCATGCGACACCTTAATAAAATATTTTCTTCTTCTTCTTCTTCTGTAAATTGATTGATTTATTGCCCTATTTAGTTGTTAGTGACCATCACGCCGGAAGCGCGTGGCGGATCATGGCTATACGCTCTAAATAAATTAGGTTAAAATCTAAATATATACTTTTCAAAAGAAGTTTAGAAGGCTGTGGTTAATTAGTCATGGCTGATTGTATTGCAAAATACAATCTTATGATTGTGGGTGTTCTATAACTTGGTTTCGGTAGTATATGATGTAACAGTGTGTTATTCTGTTGTCCGTCAATATTCTTTTGACATTTGATTTATGATCAACTTGAATTGTGTCTCTTGTCGTGAGCAAATCTACAAGTATATGTACTTGCATATAGTAATTTAATAAACACCGCTCTGAGTGAGAATGGTTTTACGTCGCTTTTAACAATAATCCCGCAATATCACGGCGGGGAAGACCACAAACGGGCTTCACACATTGTACCCATGTGGGGAATCGAACTTGGTCTTCGGCGTGACGAGCGAACACTTTAACCACTAGGCTACCCGACCGCCCCAATGCTGTGGCGTAATCACAGTTCATATGTGTACTTCTGTAAATGGCACAGATGGTGAGACGTACTACTTAGTGTGGCCACATAGTTGACGTTGATAACAATATAAGGTGCATTATTATGATTATCTATAACATATGTTAAGTCAGCTATAATTGTCATATCTAATGTATATATCGTAAGTTTAGTTTTGTTAAAAGTATGTATGTATGTGTGTGTGTATGTGTGTGTGTGTGTGTGTGTGTGTGTGTGTGTGTGTGTGTGTGTGTGTGTGTGTGTGTGTGTGGGACTCATTGTCTGTGTACATATGTGGATATATATAACTCACATCAGAACGCACATTTGTTAACAATACAGTTAATAGTTAGAGAATTGCTACATCAACATGTATATTCCTACTTGAGCCTATACTATACATCGGATATCTCGTCTCCCCTAGCGGGAAAGCCCATTTTTCAAGCACTTTAGACAGTTTGATCGAAAGGAATTATAAGATACGAGTTGTTTTTAAATGATAATTACAACGCAACAAGAGTCAAACTACATCCCCCCAATCAGGAGAATGTTGAAATCTATGGACTAATTTATAAGTTGGATAGTGCCATCCATTTCGATATTATTTCCTTTTTCATTAAGTTCGAATTCATCATTTGTAATGGGTTTTTTTATACCTAAACGTATACAGTTTCAATATCGATATTTGTGTTTGAATAGTTTGGTTCCTCGTGAACAAGACACTACGAAAATATCTTGTCCTTATCCTACGGTGGCCCATAAGGGACATGGAGTCTGTTTTTCCATATTTTGATGTTTCACTTACTTTTATCGTAACCTTTGTCATACAAATATGTAATAAATCATGTATAAAAACAACCGAAAACATGGAAAATGAACTTTCAAGTAGCTATAGAATCGCTGAAATGTGAAGCGAAAATGTCAAAAACTAAAACGGAAATGTCAAAAACCAAAACGAAAATGTCAAAAACTAAAATGAAAATACAGAAAACTTGTCCACCGCGGTGATAATATTTCGTTTCACTTTTCTGCGATTCAATATCTTCTTTACACATAATTTATCACATATTTGTAAGACAAATCGTGTTAATTTGCAAAAGGTAACGACAAAAGTAAGTGAAATATCAAAATATGGAAAAACAGACTCAATGTCCCTTATGGGCCACCGTATTATCCACAGGTGATTCTCACCAAGTGACTTGAGTTACAATAAACTAATACTAAGAACAGCGGAGTTATGCCCCCTTGTCTGTGTACGTGGGTCACCTCTCTGTCGTCGTTTGACGTCAATGAGGGAAATCAGTTTTCTTAATTTAGGGCAGGCTATTTTATGTATGGAATGTATAATGTTATACAAAAGCATTATACATCCTGTTGATATGTATTGATTTGCGGAGACGTTTGCTGTTTTTTAACGTAGAATTAATTCTCCGACAACATATAGCAGTGTCTCTTTTGTAAACCGGTTTGAAATTTGCAGTTAAAGTTTCACCATCAGATAGAAAATTTCATCTTCTACATCTCTGCGTCAGTATATAGCCGGCGGTACATCTAGTTCCGTGTGAGCGCAATTCTCGCATAACCTTTTCTTTTTAGATCTTAGGAAAATGTGCGTCTGAAAAAAACTCGGTATCCAGCGGGTCAGTAAATAAGCGGTCATTACATAGATATTGACGTAGTCTCACGGAACCATCACGTCTCGTCCTCATTATCTTCTTGTCTGAGTGGGTGAGTGAGGGAGTTTGGTTTAGCGCCGCTTTTAACAATATTCCTGTTATATCACGGCGTGTCAGCTTAATGTTGGAGTTAAGCCCGAAGTGATGCAGGTCTCAGACGTGGTGAAACCCACGAACACGGGTATGGTGCTGACAAACTTAGAAATATAATCGGCGCCACCGGGATTCGAACCCACAATCATAGGATTCTGGCGTGCCCAGTGAATCGCGGCGCCTTGGACGACTGGGCCCCCGGCGCCCCCTCTTCGTACAAGTTATGAAGCGTCACGTAATTAAAAGTATGTTGAATAACCTTCATACATGCCCAGACATTTCTTTTGCAGTTGTTCATTCCACAATGAATCATGTATAATACGTTTCATAATATAGGAAAATTTTATGGGAAATTTCCACTGATGAAGGGTAGGTTGACTTGTACTTGTGCGAGTTTAGGATCACGTGGCGAGTGGAGAAGGGGGGATTTGTTGCCTCGTTTACCAAACAAAGGGTGTTCTCAGATTAGTTTATGCTGCATTAAACACATCCAGTTGTTCGCGAAGTAATTATGCATTTGTGAAGAATAGACGCAGATGTTGAAGAATGCGTGCAAAACCTCGTCGGTTGGATATCTTGTTGATAAACCGGTAGCCCGAGTACTCGTGATGGGTTTCGAGATATTTTGAGATCAGACAAGATACTTATATTTTGAGGATACATGAGACTCATGTTTGAACATTGTAAAGGTTTTTTTTCGATGAAAAGATATTAAAGTCTACAACAAGTAAGTGCGTGTCAAGTCTTGTCATCACCATGTCAGAGTAGTGTGGAAGAGCTCAAGCTACGAAATTACATGATTTTATTACTGTCATTAGTTGAAAATATAAAATGGCTTCGACAGTGAAAGCTAGATGTGATGGTTAATATTTGAAGTAAACGATTGGTTATGGCTCAAACGCTGTCCGCTTGAAATAGCCTACCTTGACCATGTCATCGCAATTCGAAATATGAAGTGTCATCCCAAAATTAAAAAAAGAAACAATGCCATTTTGTAGACAGGGTGTTGTCAGATTGGCATATATTACCTCAGTCCTAGATTGTCTCAACATAATTGTGGCACACAACACTGTTGTAGATGTGTATCTATGTCATTGAAATAATATCTTTACAGCTATTTATCCAAACCTTCATTAAGAGTCTGTCTTCAATGTAGCAGCTTGACAAATAGATCGAGGATCTTTCAACTTGTTCTCCTGGGGACGGGTCCAAGATATGAAATGGTCTTGAGTGACCTCTGTGCTGGGTCAAGGTCACAGTAAAAAAAAATGTTTGCTTTATCTGTGCTTGAAGTCTCCTGCGCGTGGTGTCATTGTGTCGATGCATTGAATTTCTCCTAGGGACCTCCTAACTTTTTTGAGAGGCATTTACTAGTTGGAGTGAGTATGGATTTACGCCGCTTTCAGCAATATTTCCGCAATATCACGGCGGGGGACACCAGAAATGGGCTTCACACGTTGTACCCATGTGGGGAATCGAACTTGGTCTTCGGCGTGACGAGCGAACACTTTAACCACTAGGCTACCCGACCGCCCCAATGCTGTGGCGTAATCACAGTTCATATGTGTACTTGTGTAAATGGCACAGATGGTGAGACGTACTACTTAGTGTGGCCACATAGTTGACGTTGATAACAATATAAGGTGCATTATTATGATTATCTATAACATATGTTAAGTCAGCTATAATTGTCATATCTAATGTATATATCGTAAGTTTAGTTTTGTTAAAAGTATGTATGTATGTGTGTGTGTGTGTGTGTGTGTGTGTGTGTGTGTGTGTGTGTGTGTGTGTGTGTGTGTGTGTGTGTGTGTGTGTGTGTGTGTGTGTGTGTGTGTGACTCATTGTCTGTGTACATATGTGGATATATATAACTCACATCAGAACGCACATTTGTTAACAATACAGTTAATAGTTAGAGAATTGCTACATCAACATGTATATTCCTACTTGAGCCTATACTATACATCGGATATCTCGTCTCCCCTAGCGGGAAAGCCCATTTTTCAAGCACTTTAGACAGTTTGATCGAAAGGAATTATAAGATACGAGTTGTTTTTAAATGATAATTACAACGCAACAAGAGTCAAACTACATCCCCCCAATCAGGAGAATGTTGAAATCTATGGACTAATTTATAAGTTGGATAGTGCCATCCATTTCGATATTATTTCCTTTTTCATTAAGTTCGAATTCATCATTTGTAATGGGTTTTTTTATACCTAAACGTATACAGTTTCAATATCGATATTTGTGTTTGAATAGTTTGGTTCCTCGTGAACAAGACACTACGAAAATATCTTGTCCTTATCCTACGGTGGCCCATAAGGGACATGGAGTCTGTTTTTCCATATTTTGATGTTTCACTTACTTTTATCGTAACCTTTGTCATACAAATATGTAATAAATCATGTATAAAAACAACCGAAAACATGGAAAATGAACTTTCAAGTAGCTATAGAATCGCTGAAATGTGAAGCGAAAATGTCAAAAACTAAAACGGAAATGTCAAAAACCAAAACGAAAATGTCAAAAACTAAAATGAAAATACAGAAAACTTGTCCACCGCGGTGATAATATTTCGTTTCACTTTTCTGCGATTCAATATCTTCTTTACACATAATTTATCACATATTTGTAAGACAAATCGTGTTAATTTGCAAAAGGTAACGACAAAAGTAAGTGAAATATCAAAATATGGAAAAACAGACTCAATGTCCCTTATGGGCCACCGTATTATCCACAGGTAATTCTCACCAAGTGACTTGAGTTACAATAAACTAATACTAAGAACAGCGGAGTTATGCCCCCTTGTCTGTGTACGTGGGTCACCTCTCTGTCGTCGTTTGACGTCAATGAGGGAAATCAGTTTTCTTAATTTAGGGCTGGCTATTTTATGTATGGAATGTATAATGTTATACAAAAGCATTATACATCCTGTTGATATGTATTGATTTGCGGAGACGTTTGCTGTTTTTTAACGTAGAATTAATTCTCCGACAACATATAGCAGTGTCTCTTTTGTAAACCGGTTTGAAATTTGCAGTTAAAGTTTCACAATCAGATAGAAAATTTCATCTTCTACATCTCTGCGTCAGTATATAGCCGGCGGTACATCTAGTTCCGTGTGAGCGCAATTCTCGCATAACCTTTTCTTTTTAGATCTTAGGAAAATGTGCGTCTGAAAAAAACTCGGTATCCAGCGGGTCAGTAAATAAGCGGTCATTACATAGATATTGACGTAGTCTCACGGAACCATCACGTCTCGTCCTCATTATCTTCTTGTCTGAGTGGGTGAGTGAGGGAGTTTGGTTTAGCGCCGCTTTTAACAATATTCCTGTTATATCACGGCGTGTCAGCTTAATGTTGGAGTTAAGCCCGAAGTGATGCAGGTCTCAGACGTGGTGAAACCCACGAACACGGGTATGGTGCTGACAAACTTAGAAATATAATCGGCGCCACCGGGATTCGAACCCACAATCATAGGATTCTGGCGTGCCCAGTGAATCGCGGCGCCTTGGACGACTGGGCCCCCGGCGCCCCCTCTTCGTACAAGTTATGAAGCGTCACGTAATTAAAAGTATGTTGAATAACCTTCATACATGCCCAGACATTTCTTTTGCAGTTGTTCATTCCACAATGAATCATGTATAATACGTTTCATAATATAGGAAAATTTTATGGGAAATTTCCACTGATGAAGGGTAGGTTGACTTGTACTTGTGCGAGTTTAGGATCACGTGGCGAGTGGAGAAGGGGGGATTTGTTGCCTCGTTTACCAAACAAAGGGTGTTCTCATATTAGTTTATGCTGCATTAAACACATCCAGTTGTTCGCGAAGTAATTATGCATTTGTGAAGAATAGACGCAGATGTTGAAGAATGCGTGCAAAACCTCGTCGGTTGGATATCTTGTTGATAAACCGGTAGCCCGAGTACTCGTGATGGGTTTCGAGATATTTTGAGATCAGACAAGATACTTATATTTTGAGGATACATGAGACTCATGTTTGAACATTGTAAAGGTTTTTTTTCGATGAAAAGATATTAAAGTCTACAACAAGTAAGTGCGTGTCAAGTCTTGTCATCACCATGTCAGAGTAGTGTGGAAGAGCTCAAGCTACGAAATTACATGATTTTATTACTGTCATTAGTTGAAAATATAAAATGGCTTCGACAGTGAAAGCTAGATGTGATGGTTAATATTTGAAGTAAACGATTGGTTATGGCTCAAACGCTGTCTGCTTGAAATAGCCTACCTTGACCATGTCATCGCAATTCGAAATATGAAGTGTCATCCCAAAATTAAAAAAAGAAACAATGCCATTTTGTAGACAGGGTGTTGTCAGATTGGCATATATTACCTCAGTCCTAGATTGTCTCAACATAATTGTGGCACACAACACTGTTGTAGATGTGTATCTATGTCATTGAAATAATATCTTTACAGCTATTTATCCAAACCTTCATTAAGAGTCTGTCTTCAATGTAGCAGCTTGACAAATAGATCGAGGATCTTTCAACTTGTTCTCCTGGGGGCGGGTCCAAGATATGAAATGGTCTTGAGTGACCTCTGTGCTGGGTCAAGGTCACAGTAAAAAAAAATGTTTGCTTTATCTGTGCTTGAAGTCTCCTGCGCGTGGTGTCATTGTGTCGATGCATTGAATTTCTCCTAGGGACCTCCTAACTTTTTTGAGAGGCATTTACTAGTTGGAGTGAGTATGGATTTACGCCGCTTTCAGCAATATTTCCGCAATATCACGGCGGGGGACACCAGAAATGGGCTTCACACGTTGTACCCATGTCGGGAATCGAACCCGGGTATTCGGCGTGACGAGCGAACGCTTTAACCACTAGGCTACCCCACCGCCCCTTAGAAGTTGGAGAACTAAGTAAGGATAAAATATACGGATGAACAAATTCTTTATTATGGAGACATCCTATTTTGTTTTTGTATTTACATATTTTCTTGTGAAAAATCAAATGGATTAGGCACAAGTGACACACTTACGAGGCCTTCTCCAACATACATATCATTACATTGTGATACGTGAATAATGATAGTGCAGAATAAGTGTACAGGGCATAGGAATTATATACACATAATTAAATTTTCCTTGTGTTCATTGAAATTCCTGCATTCTGATTAGCTGAATTGGTCACATGTTATGAATGTAAAAACGTAAGCCACGCCCACCGAAGCAGACTACTTTTATTGCTACGGAATGTCGGGGAATCCTAATATTACATGCGAGGGATTCCCTTTCTGCTCACGTGTATCGCGATGCACAGGACATTTAGCGAAATTCATGCATATTCCTTGTCCATACAACCCTTGAGACCGAAGGCCGAGAAGGAATGAAACAGCAAATGTGCAGACTCGCTCGCCTGTTTTTGTCCCGCTCGCCTCTGTGCCACAACTTTCATTTCTTCGGGTTTCACTTCTAACTAGCATTTTTCCAACTGGGTCTGCCCGTTCTCAGGGAACTAATGTTCGAATCCGGCGGTAACTGACTTTGTCATTTGAAACAGCCGCCTTTTCCCGGACATATTTGTTCCGGCTCGTTACAGTCTGACTGTTGCAGTTCTTTTCGCCTCTTTCCTTGTTTGACAGGTCCTGGGGACTTTGTTTTAATCCTACTCTCGGTTGATTGGCTACTCACTGTGTGGGCGTGTCAAGTTATGTGCTTAAATTAAACAATCACCTGATTCATGTCACGCCACAGTATGTATTCCTACACCGGGAATGTTTATCAATCTCGTCATTTTCGTCTGCTTTTATATAAACAACTGTTTTTGGTTAAACTATTATATGTTTCCGTTGTCGAATTTAATTATAAGCATTGACTGTGTACGCGGATTCATACAGTTTGCATATCGGTTTTTCGATTCATACCTCAATGAACCGAAAAAAATACACAGTCAATCCTTAACTAAAACGCTTAACACATAAAAATATGCATATATACAAAAGTACATAAAACAGTGTTACATACATATAAACGCACGTGCGCACGCACACGCATACGCACACACAACCATTCATCTATCCATCCATCCATCATCATCTATCAATCCATCCATCCATCCATCCATCCATCATCATCCATCAATCCATCCATCCATCCATCCATCCATACATACATACATGCTAGTCCTGCTAGTCCCATGTGTAGCCCTGCTTGTTTGTGCACGTGACCGACCCCATGTGTAGCCCTGCTTGTTTGTGCACGTGACCGACCCCATGTGTTGGTGTGACATGTTTGTGTACGAGACCGACCCCATGTGCTGTGGCGTGTCTGTGTACTTGACCGACCCCATGTGTTGGTGTGGCGTGTCTGTGTACTTGACCGGCCCCATGTGTTGGTGTGAAGTGTTTGTGTACGTGACCGGCCCCATGTGTTGGTGTGGCGTGTCTGTGTACTTGACCGGCCCCATGTGTTGGTGTGAAGTGTCTGTGTACTTGACTGACCCAATGTGTTGGTGTGGCGTGTTTGTGTACGTGACCGGCCCCATGTGTTGGTGTGAAGTGTTTGTGTACGTGACCGGCCCCATGTGTTGGTGTAAAGTGTTTGTGTACTTGACCGACCCCATGTGTTGGTGTAAAGTGTTTGTGTACTTGACCGGCCCCATGTGTTGGTGTGGCGTGTTTGTGTACGTGACCGGCCCCATGTGTTGGTGTGAAGTGTTTGTGTACGTGACCGGCCCCATGTGTTGGTGTGAAGTGTTTGTGTACTTGACCGGCCCCATGTGTTGGTGTAAAGTGTTTGTGTACGTGACCGGCCTCATGTGTTGGTGTAGCGTGTTTGTGTATTTGACCGACGCAATGTGTTGGTGTGAAGTGTTTCTGTACTTGACTGACCCCATGTGTTGGTGTGGCATGTTTGTGTACTTGACCGACCCCGTGTGTTGGTGGTGCGTGTTTGTGTACGTGACCGACCTCATGTGTTTGTGTACGTGATCGACCCCATGTAATGGTGTGAAGTGTTTGTGTACGTGACTGACCCCGTTTGTTTGTGTGAAGTGTTTGTGTACGTGACCGACTCCATGTGTTGGTGTGGCGTGTTTGTGTACGTGACCGACCCCATGTGTTGGTGTGGAGTGTTTGTGTACTTGACCGACCCCATGTGTTCGTGTGACATGTTTGTGTACGTGACCGACCTCATGTGTTTGTGTGGCGTGTTTGTGTACGTGACCGACCCCATGTGTTGGTGTGGCGTGTTTGTGTACGTGGCCGACCTCATGTGTTGGTGTGAAGTGTTTGTGTACTTGACTGACCCCATGTGTTGGTGTGTAGTGTTTGTGTACTTGACTGACCCCATGTGTTGGTGTGAAGTGTTTGTGTACTTGACCGACCCCATGTGTTGGTGTGAAGTGTTTGTGTACTTGACCGACCCCATGTGATGGTGTGAAGTGTTTGTGTACGTGACCGGCCCCATGTGTTGGTGTGAAGTGTTTGTGTACTTGACCGACCCCATGTGATGGTGTGAAGTGTTTGTGTACTTCACCGACCCCATGTGTTGGTGTGGCGTGTTTGTGTACTTGACCGACCCCATGTGTTGGTGTGGCGTGTTTGTGTACTTGACCGACCCCATGTGTTGGTGTGGCGTGTTTGTGTACTTGACCGACCCCATGTGTTGGTGTGGCGTGTTTGTGTACTTGACCGACCCCATGTGTTGGTGTGGCGTGTTTGTGTACTTGACCGACCCCATGTGTTGGTGTGAAGTGTTTGTGTACTTGACCGACCCCATGTGTTGGTGTGGCGTGTTTGTGTACGTGACCGACTCCATGTGATGGTGTGAAGTGTTTGTGTACTTGACCGACCCCATGTGATGGTGTGAAGTGTTTGTGTACTTCACCGACCCCATGTGTTGGTGTGGCGTGTTTGTGTACTTGACCGACCCCATGTGTTGGTGTGAAGTGTTTGTGTACGTGACCGACTCCATGTGATGGTGTGAAGTGTTTGTGTACTTGACCGACCCCATGTGATGGTGTGAAGTGTTTGTGTACTTCACCGACCCCATGTGTTGGTGTGGCGTGTTTGTGTACTTGACCGACCCCATGTGTTGGTGTGAAGTGTTTGTGTACGTGACCGACCCCATGTGTTGGTGTGAAGTGTTTGTGTACTTGACCGACCCCATGTGTTGGTGTGAAGTGTTTGTGTACGTGACCGACTCCATGGGTTGGTGTGAAGTGTTTGTATACTTGACCGACCCCATGTGTTGTGGCGTGTTTATATACTTGACCGACTCAATGTGTTGGTGTGGCGTGTTTATATACTTGACCGACTCAATGTGTTGGTGTGGCGTGTTTATATACTTGACCGAACCCATGTGTTGGTGTGGCGTGTTTTTATACTTGACCGACCTCATTGTGTTGGTGTGGCGTGTTTATATACTTGACCGACTCAATGTGTTGGTGAGGCGTGTTTATATACTTGACCGAACCCATGTGTTGGTGTGGCGTGTTTATATACTTGACCGACCTCATGTGTTGTGGCGTGTTTATATAATTGACCGACTCATTGTGTTGGTGTGGTGTGTTAATATACTTGACCGAACCCCATGTGTTGGTGTGGCGTGTTTATATACTTGACCGAACCCATGTGTTGGTGCGGCGTGTTTATATACTTGACCGAACCCATGTGTTGGTGTGGCGTGTTTATATACTTGACCGAACCCATGTGTTGGTGTGGCGTGTTTATATACTTGACCGAACCCATGTGTTGGTGTGGCATGTTTATATGCTTGACCGACTCAATGTGTTGTGGCGTGTTTATATACTTGACCGACCTCATGTGTTGGTGTGGCGTGTTTATTTTACTTGACCGACTCAATGTGTTGGTGTGGCGTGTTTATATACTTGACTGACCCCATGTGTTGGTGTGGCGTGTTTATATATTGACCGACTCAATGTATTGGTGTGGCGTGTTTATTTTACTTGACCGACTCAATGTGTTGGTGTGGCGTGTTTATATACTTGACCGACTCAATGTGTTGGTGTGGCGTGTTTATATACTTGACCGAACCCATGTGTTGGTGTGGCGTGTTTATATACTTGACCGAACCCATGTGTTGGTGTGGCGTGTTTATATACTTGACCGAACCCATGTGTTGGTATGGCGTGTTTTTATACTTGACCGACTCAGTGTGTTGGTGTGGCGTGTTTATACACTTGACCGACTCATTGTGTTGGTGTGGTGTGTTTATATACTTGACCGAACCCAATGTGTTGGTGTGGCGTGTTTATATGCTTGACCGACTCAATGTGTTGTGGCGTGTTTATATACTTGACCGACTCATTGTGTTGGTGTGGTGTGTTTATATACTTGACCGAACCCATGTGTTGGTGTGGCGTGTTTATATACTTGACCGAACCCATGTGTTGGTGTGGCGTGTTTATATACTTGACCGACTCAATGTGTTGTGGCGTGTTTATATACTTGACCGACCTCATGTGTTGGTGTGAAGTGGTTTTGCATTTGTCCGAACCCATGTGTTTGTGTGACATGTTTGTGTGTGTGAAATACACACTATGTGATTGGCTGTAACTAAAGAACTGCCAGGAATTTTATTTGTTGAAATATGAAACAGTATGAGTTCTCTTTTACATGAAGGCCTGGTGCCGCCAGAATCTGTATATCTGCATGAGCAGTGAATGGATTGCTGAAGGTCTCATGGTGTTTTGAAGGTCTGGTGATGTTTTTGTTTCTTTCAGATTAGGAGAAAACAAAATGGCAACCCTGAAAAAGATTTTGGTATTCGGGACTGGGAGGGTGACGGGCCCAATGTATGAAGACTTTTCTAACGAGAAAGGCGTTCAGGTCACCGCTGGTGAGTGTCACACTGGACTATTGCTATTTTGCTGAAACACTTTATATGGAGGACAGTTGTTTAATATCCTGGTTGGGGTGGAGGCAGGGGGTGGGAGGAAATGTTTAAAATCACGCATGTTTTTGACAAAATTAGGTACATGTTTCCGCAAACCTCGTCATCTGATTGGTCAGAAGTTTCAAATCACAATATCATGCCACTGATTTGCAATTTAGAAATTTGTAATGCGTGTATACGTTATTTAACAGGTAAAATCCGTGACATACCCTAACATTCTCTGAAAATGCATTTTGGCTAATCATTACTATGTACAGCTTGTTTCTCTTTTGTTTTTTATTTATGCAGTAAATATTTGAGTATAATGCTGACAGTAAGTTTCTCCAGTGGTTGTCTTTGTTGACATTTTAAACACATCCAGGTCAGCTGCAGCGATATCACACTATTTCTATCAAAGATTAAAATTGTTCATCCTCTTTTATTCTCTGGTTGTCAGTGAACAACACCTGTTAAAAATAAACGGAGCTAGTAATCATGAGTACTAACTGCATTGAGTGTTGATGTTGAATTAGGTTTTACGCCGCTTTATCAATATTCTGGTAATATCACGGCCGAGGACGCCAGAAATGGTGGTGAGTATGGTTTAACGCCGCTTTTAGCAATATTCCAGCAATATCACGGCGAGGAACACCAGAAATGGGCTTCACACATTGTACCAATGTCGGGAATCGAACCCGGATCTTCGGCGTGACGAGCGAACGCTTTAACCACTAGGCTACCCGACCGCCCCCACCAGAAATTGTACCCAGGTGGGGAATCGAACACTGTCTTTCGGCGTGACGAGCAAACGTTTTGACCACTAGACCACCCCTCCTCTCATTTAACGAATTCGACAAAATGATATTGCATGGTTGGTTCTTTATCGTCATTTCCCCTTTACAGTGAGCAAAGGAGGGCCCGGCTTAAAGCAAGTTGGTGAGCTGTGTCCGGGTGCGAAGCTGGTGCGCTTGGACGTGATGAAAGAAACTGACAGCCTGAAAAGGCTTATATCTGAACATGACGTCGTTGTCAGGTACCTCACGTTGTCGATCTTAAAAACAACGACATGGACATGCATACCCCCAAACGTTGTATCTAGCACATTTCCCAGGGGGCCAAACCATCTGTTATAAGGTGGACAGGAGCTTGACATTATATGATTTGGAAATCGTGGTCTTGTCTAAAACTCAAGTTTGACTGTAATGTTATGATGGTGTTGGTGAAATTGAATTAATTTAAATTTATTGTAATTTATATAGCGACTATGCTTGTCGGATCGAGATCAGGTGGTCAGGCTCGCTGACTTGGTTGATGCATGTTATCGTATCCCAATTGCGTGGAACGATGTTCATGATGTAAATCACTTGAATGTCTGGTCCAGACTCTATTATATACAAACCGACGTCATATAGCTGGAATATTGCTGAGTGCGGCGTTAAACAACAAACAAACAAACATACAAACAAACAAAGGTGCATGTAAGCGTGTGTGACTGCTTGTACTAGTCTGGACGTAAGTCGGTTTATCAGTGCTAGCCCACTGAGGTTCCATCCCGTAGTGTAACACGATTACCCCATTCAGCCAAAGTATACCGACTCCGAGAGCCAGGCAGGGTAATAACAAGTACCATATTTAAGGTCTTTGGGTATGTCGCGAGTAATTGAGCCCCCTACCTTCCCCTCTCCGGCAAGATGCTCTCTGTGTCAATGTGACCGCCTCCATGGTCTTGTGGTAGAGCGTCCGCCCGGAGAGAGGAAGGTCCGGGGTTCGATCCCCGGCCGCGTCATACCAAAAGACGTTAAAAGATGGTACTTGTTGTTACCCTTTCTGGCGCAAGGACTGGTCGGCTCGGAGTCAGTATACTGTGTCTGAGTGGGGTATTCGGTATTCATGTTAAACTGCGGCATGGTATCTCAGCGGGCTAGCACTATTAATCGGCATCAGTCCGGTCTAGTACAAGCAGACACACACACACACACACACACACACACACACACACACACACACACACACACACACGTGCATGTACGTCGCTATATAAGTGCAATAATCTTGTATGCGACGTTTAACCATATTTCACCTGACCTCACCTGTGTCAGCGTTACTCTGCGGCACGGAGCCTCAGTGGACACTGTACAACCGTCATAAGTTCGGACCAGTACAAACATCCACGCACACGCATACACGTGGTTATGGCAATTTAAAAGTCATTAACGCCACATTACACCCCATTTTACCACAGTTCATCTGTTTATATTTGCTATCAAGCGCTGTATGTTTCAGTTGTGTGCCGGACGCTGTGATTGAGAGTCTATCCCTAGCTTGCCTCGCCATGAAGAAGAGTCTCGTGTCGGTGAACTACACCGTTCCCGAACAGACGCGGCTGCATCAACAGTAAACTGTTTTGTGATATTACTTATATATAAATTACTTCACTTGAGTGCGTGTGAGTGGGTTGGGTTTAACACCGTTTTAACACTATTCCAGTTATATCGCGGCGTGTCAGCTTCATGTTGGAGGAAAGCCCGAAGTGATGCAGGTCTTAGATGTTTACGGCTTCGGCGAAACCCACGTGCACGGGTATGGTGCTGACAAACCTAGAAACATAATCGGGGCGAACCGGGATTTGAACTCACAAGGATAGGTTTCTGGCGTGTCCAAGGGATGCAACTCTGCACAGCGAATCGCGGCTTCATAGACAACTGGGCCACCGTGTCCCCTTTTACTGAAGTGTTATATGTTTTGTTATGTAACATTGCATAATAAATAAACATACTTTTCAATAACATATACACAACTTCATAAGACGCACGGCTATTTTAAAAATATTTTTTAAAAGTGATTTATTTTATATGAAAACATAATTAAACATGTTCCACGTACGCACGGGATATTAACGCTTGGATGCGCCCGTATGAACGTTACATGAAGCAGTTATTCTTCCGTTTGAATACAACAGTCAAATGTGGAAGATGAAGTTGTTACTATAAACAGGTTCATGACTCTGGTTCGACCCGTGAAGATCCGGGGTAGAATAGGTCTTTAGCAACCCATGCTTGCTGTAAAAGGCGACTATGCTTGTCGTAAGAGGCGACTAAGTGGATCGGGTGGTCGGGCTCGCTGACTTTGTTGATGCATGTCATTGATCCCAGTTGCGTGGACCGATGCTCATAATGTCAATCACTGGATTGTGTGGTCCAGACTCGATTATTTACAGACCGCCATCATGTAGCTGGAATATTGTTGAGTGCGGCATTAAACAACAAACAAACATGACTCTTGATCAATCTGATGAAAAAGATCTTGAGATCGTTCCTGTGATTCCGTGTGCGAATTACGCTTTTATGTCGGAGAGGTCACGTAAAATCTCAAAACGCCTTACCTTACCTGACGGTGGGTAGATGGACTAGTGTCGTTGTCGACTCCCTGTCTCAGCTATTTGTTTCCCAACGATTGTACTATGACAGTTCTCATGCCTTTACTTTCGTGATTATTTGATGCCATCTGGCAGAATGTTAACGGAACCACACAGTATCCATTTCACGTATCCGTCACGTGTTTCAGAGTTGTCGACGCTGGTCTGACCTTCCTGGTTGACGTTGGTTTCCGCCCCGGTGCGGACCACATGATTGCCAAGAAGACAATAGACGAAATGAAGAGCAGAGGAGGGGAGGTAAGTTGAGGTACTCTGCTGCTGGACGCTGTGGTAATCTAGTGGCTGAAGCTTTCGCTCGTCACTCCGAAAAACCGGGTTCGATTCCCCAAATGGGTACGTGTGAAGCTACCCGTGAAGATCCGGGGTAGAATAGGTCTTCAGCAACCCATGCTTGCCGTAAAAGGTGACTATGCTTGTCGTGTGAGGCGACTAACGGGATCGGGTGGTCAGTCTCGCTGACTTGGTTGATGCATGTCATCGTATCCCATTTTCGTGGATCGATGCTCATGATGTCAGTCACCGGATTGTCTGGTCCAGACTCTATTATTTACAGACCGCCGTCATATAGCTGGAGCACAGTGCGGAGTTAAACAACAACAACAGCAACAAAAAACAACAACGTGTGAAGCCCATGTCTGCTATCTCCCGCCTCGAAAAAGCCGTAATAGTACTAAAGGTTACGTAACACGATATTAGGTACAATGTGACAAGCCCATGTCTGGAGTTTCCCGCCTCAGAATATTGCTAAAACCGGCGTAATAAATAGTATCCACTCCTTCTGGTTCTTTTGCTACTTAGGAATAATACACTGAAGTTTTTTACAAGGAGTTAGTTTAATAAGATCCATTTCCTGTCGAACCAGGATGTACTTGTTTAGCTTCTTCTGCCATGTGTGACCATCAACCCGTTGGGATTCAGGGTAGGCCCAGGGGAATTGCTGGATTGACGTAAGAGGCGAGTGAATGGCTCGGTTGGTCAGGCTCGGTCACATGGTTGATTATTGCTGGCCATCAACCCATGGGGATTCAGGGTAGGCCCAGGGGAATTGCTGGATTGACGTAAGAGGCGAGTGAATGGCTCGGTTGGTCAGGCTCGGTCACATGTTGATAATTGCTGGCCATCAACCCGTTGGGATTCAGGGTAGGCCCAGGGGAATTGCTGGATTGACGTAAGAGGCGAGTGAATGGCTCGGTTGGTCAGGCTCGGTCACATGGTTGATGATTGCTCACCATCAACCCGTTGGGATTCAGGGTAGGCCCAGGGGAATTGCTGGATTGACGTAAGAGGCGAGTGAATCGCTCGGTTGGTCAGGCTCGGTCACATGTTGATAATTGCTGGCCATCAACCCGTTGGGATTCAGGGTAGGCCCAGGGGAATTGCTGGATTGACGTAAGAGGCGAGTGAATGGCTCGGTTGGTCAGGCTCGGTCACATGGTTGATGATTGCTCACCATCAACCCATGGGGATTCAGGGTAGGCCCAGGGGAATTGCTGGATTGACGTAAGAGGCGAGTGAATGGCTCGGTTGGTCAGGCTCGGTTACATGTTGATAATTGCTGGCCATCAACCCGTTGGGATTCAGGGTAGGCCCAGGGGAATTGCTGGATTGACGTAAGAGGCGAGTGAATGGCTCGGTTGGTCAGGCTCGGTCACATGGTTGATGATTGCTCACCATCAACCCATGGGGATTCAGGGTAGGCCCAGGGGAATTGCTGGATTGACGTAAGAGGCGAGTGAATGGCTCGGTTGGTCAGGCTCGGTCACATGGTTGATTATTGCTGGCCATCAACCCGTTGGGATTCAGGGTAGGCCCAGGGGAATTGCTGGATTGACGTAAGAGGCGAGTGAATGGCTCGGTTGGTCAGGCTCGGTCACATGTTGATAATTGCTGGCCATCAACCCGTTGGGATTCAGGGTAGGCACAGGGGAATTGCTGGATTGACGTAAGAGGCGAGTGAATGGCTCGGTTGGTCAGGCTCGGTCACATGGTTGATGATTGCTCACCATCAACCCATGGGGATTCAGGGTAGGCCCAGGGGAATTGCTGGATTGACGTAAGAGGCGAGTGAATGGCTCGGTTGGTCAGACTCGGTCACGTGGTTGATGAATGCTGGACTCACTGGTTCAGTCACGTGTGTACAGGCTGCGTCGTGTTGTTTGTATACAGCTGCTTCAAGTTTTCCCAACGCAGCTTTGCATACAAAATAACTGCCATATTCTGATTCTTTCAGGTCACTTCGTATGAGCTGTACACAAGCGCCATTCCGACTCCAGAATCCGCCAACAATCCTCTCAAGTATAAGTTCAAGTACGTTGACAGACGCACTGCTCAGTTGGGACTAGACCAGACTAACACATTGCTCCGTCAGCGCACTGCTCAATTGGGACTAGATCAGACTAACACATTGCTCCGTCAGCGCACTGCTCAATTGGGACTAGATCAGACTAACACATTGCTCCGTCAGCGCACTGCTCAATTGGGACTAGATCAGACTAACACATTGCTCCGTCAGCGCACTGCTCAATTGGGACTAGATCAGACTAACACATTGCTCCGTCAGCGCACTGCTCAATTGGGACTAGATCAGACTAACACATTGCTCCGTCAGCGCACTGCTCAATTAGGACTAGACCAGACTAACACATTGCTCCGTCAGCGCACTGCTCAATTGGGACTAGATCAGACTAACACATTGCTCCGTCAGCGCACTGCTCAATTGGGACTAGACCAGACTAACACATTGCTCCGTCAGCGCACTGCTCAATTGGGACTAGATCAGACTAACACATTGCTCCGTCAGCGCACTGCTCAATTGGGACTAGATCAGACTAACACATTGCTCCGTCAGCGCACTGCTCAATTGGGACTAGATCAGACTAACACATTGCTCCGTCAGCGCACTGCTCAATTAGGACTAGACCAGACTAACTCATTCCTCAGTCAGCGCACTGCTCAATTAGGACTAGACCAGACTAACTCATTCCTCAGTCAGCGCACTGCTCAATTAGGACTAGACCAGACTAACTCATTGCTCCGTCAGCGCACTGCTCAATTGGGACTAGATCAGACTAACACATTGCTCCGTCAGCGCACTGCTCAATTGGGACTAGACCAGACTAACACATTGCTCCGTCAGCGCACTGCTCAATTGGGACTAGATCAGACTAACACATTGCTCCGTCAGCGCACTGCTCAATTGGGACTAGACCAGACTAACACATTGCTCCGTCAGCGCACTGCTCAATTGGGACTAGACCAGACTAACACATTGCTCCGTCAGCGCACTGCTCAATTGGGACTAGACCAGACTAACACATTGCTCCGTCAGCGCACTGCTCAATTGGGACTAGACCAGACTAACACATTGCTCCGTCAGCGCACTGCTCAATTGGGACTAGACCAGACTAACACATTGCTCCGTCAGCGCACTGCTCAATTGGGACTAGACCAGACTAACACATTGCTCCGTCAGCGCACTGCTCAATTGGGACTAGATCAGACTAACACATTGCTCCGTCAGCGCACTGCTCAATTGGGACTAGATCAGACTAACACATTGCTCCGTCAGCGCACTGCTCAATTGGGACTAGATCAGACTAACACATTGCTCCGTCAGCGCACTGCTCAATTAGGACTAGACCAGACTAACAAATTGCTCCGTCAGCGCACTGCTCAATTGGGACTAGATCAGACTAACACATTGCTCCGTCAGCGCACTGCTCAATTGGGACTAGACCAGACTAACACATTGCTCCGTCAGCGCACTGCTCAATTGGGACTAGATCAGACTAACACATTGCTCCGTCAGCGCACTGCTCAATTGGGACTAGATCAGACTAACACATTGCTCCGTCAGCGCACTGCTCAATTGGGACTAGATCAGACTAACACATTGCTCCGTCAGCGCACTGCTCAATTAGGACTAGACCAGACTAACTCATTCCTCAGTCAGCGCACTGCTCAATTAGGACTAGACCAGACTAACTCATTCCTCAGTCAGCGCACTGCTCAATTAGGACTAGACCAGACTAACTCATTGCTCCGTCAGCGCACTGCTCAATTGGGACTAGATCAGACTAACACATTGCTCCGTCAGCGCACTGCTCAATTGGGACTAGACCAGACTAACACATTGCTCCGTCAGCGCACTGCTCAATTGGGACTAGATCAGACTAACACATTGCTCCGTCAGCGCACTGCTCAATTGGGACTAGACCAGACTAACACATTGCTCCGTCAGCGCACTGCTCAATTGGGACTAGACCAGACTAACACATTGCTCCGTCAGCGCACTGCTCAATTGGGACTAGACCAGACTAACACATTGCTCCGTCAGCGCACTGCTCAATTGGGACTAGACCAGACTAACACATTGCTCCGTCAGCGCACTGCTCAATTGGGACTAGACCAGACTAACACATTGCTCCGTCAGCGCACTGCTCAATTGGGACTAGACCAGACTAACACATTGCTCCGTCAGCGCACTGCTCAATTGGGACTAGACCAGACTAACTCATTGCTCCGTCAGCGCACTGCTCAATTAGGACTAGACCAGACCAACACATTCCTCAATCAGTGCACTGCTCAAATAGGACTAGACCAGACTAACACACTGCTCAATCAGCGCACTGCTCAATTAGGACTAGTCCAGACTAACACGCGGCTCAATCAGCGCGCGGCTCAAATAGGACTATTGACCAACTACTACTACTACTACTACTACTACTACTACTACTACTACTACTACTACTACTACTACTACTACTATTTTACAACAACAACTACTTCTTCTAGTACTGCTGCTGCTACTACTACTACTACTACTACTACTACTACTACTACTACTACCATTCTACAACTACTTCTTCTAGTACTGCTGCTACTACTACTACTACTACTACTACTACTACCACTTCTACTGCTGCTACCACTACTTCTACTATTACTACTACTACTACTACTACCACTTCTTCTGCTGCTACCACTACTTCTACTACTACTACTACTACTACTACTACCACTTCTACTGCTGCTACCACTACTTCTACTGCTGCTGCTGCAACTGCTGCTCCTATAACTACTTCTGCTCCTACACCTACTACCACTACTATTACTTCAGCTTCCGCTGTATTTGCTTTGTGAGCCCCATGGAGTCTGTTTCGCGGAGCACCTGTTGACATCCTTGATCCTGGGGGTCCATTCTTGTGTTTTTTCCCGCTGATTTTTTTCTGTTTGAGCGTCATGGATTGTCGAAACAGGTTGTTCTCTGGCGTTGACATTTTGTATTTTTTTAACAACATTTTAAGAACATTTCAACATTCTCAACTTCAATACCCGAGTATCTATAACGAAATACTTTAACAACTTTTAATGAATAGAATGATGTATCTGTGTTGATCAGCTGGAACCCGAGAAAGGCTCTGTGGAAGTACTGGAAGGCGAGCGGCTACATAAAGGACGGCAAGGTAAATAGTTGTTTGTTATTTCACGCCCTAAATATTCCAGCTATATATCGGCGGCCTGTTAATTGTCGTGTCTGAACCGTATATTAAGAGGGTAAGATGACACGGGCAACCAGCGTGTCCAGTCCATCTATTACGTTGCATCTTAAGGCAAACATGGGTTGCTGAGAAACTAATTCTAACCTAGAATCTCTTCAGGGTTGGGGTAAATCGACGTAACTATTGATGTGCGTGTACATATTATTACTCGGTAATTTCCCTATTTTGTTCAGTATACTCCAGGGGAGCGTTGTGCAGCGAAACGTTACAAGCCTCGCTGTGCAACGCTGCTCACGAACAGACAACGGATTAGTTTAGGGCACTTCATTGAAAATCGCATCGCTCAGAGGATACACCTCACCGATTCTAGCCGCACTTTTGAGTGTCAGATCAGAACTGTAAATACACTATTATTTGTGAATAACAAACCACAAACATAGCAAATATAGCATTCGTTGCGCTTGCTCTTCAGTCAGCAATAAGGAAAAGTGGCCTTGTGAAACCTGCGAGTAGGGTGCTGACAAACCTTGAAACATTGATAGGACGAACCGGGATTCGAAATCATTATCAGAGGTTCTGCATCAACAAATACGCTCTTTAACTCCTCGGTATTATAAACGCAAACATGTAAATCTCCTGCTATAGGAGACGTTAATCTGCACAGGAATTTGCACCCTTTAACTCCTATATATTATGGATGTGCAAACATGTAAATCTCCTGCTATAAGAGACGTAAATCTGCACAGGAAATTGCGCCCTTTAACTCCTAAATATTATGAATGTGCAACCATGTAAATCTCCTGCTATAAGGGACGTAAATCTGCACAGGAAATTGCACCGTTTAACTCCTAGATATTGTGAATGTGCAAACATGTACATTTTCTGCTATAAGGGACGTAACTCTGCACAGGAATTGCGCCCTTTAACTCGTAGGTGTAACGAATGTATATGTGAATCTCCTGCCCTAAGGGATGTCCGTCTCCACGTACAAGTGCGCCCTTTAACGCGTAGGTGTAACGAATGTATATGTGAATCTCCTGCCCTAAGGGATGTCCGTCTACACGTACAAGTGCGCCCTTTAACTAGTAGGTGTAACGAATGTATATGTGAATCTCCTACCTAAAGGAATGTACGTCTACACGTACAAGTGCGCCCTTTAAAAGCAAGGTTATGAATGCGCAAACATGTAAATCTCCTGTTATAAAGGACGTATTTATACGCACGGAATTGCGCCTTTCAGCTCCGAGATGAGGTAAAAACCTGTATATTTCCTGCCATTATGACGTTATTGTTCTGTCCTACAGACGACGATCCTCCCGGCGGGAACAGCCACCATGGAAGCTGTCCATGACATTGGGGCGGTCCGGGACTTCAAGGCCGAATTTGAGGCCGTCCCCTATTCCTTCCACCAATCGTACATCCCGCTGTACGGCATCGAGAAAGTGCAGAACATGGTCGTGGGCTCCATGAGATACAAGGTATGTACCTCCATCCAGTGTGGGCTCCATGAGATACAAGGTATGTACCTCCATCCTGAGTGGGCTCCATGAGATACAAGGTATGTACCTCCATCCAGAGTGGGCTCCATGAGACACAAGGTATGTACCTCCATCCTGAGTGGGATCCATGAGATACAAGGTATGTACCTCCATCCAGAGTGGGCTCCATGAGATACCTCCATCCAGAGTGGGCTCCATGAGATACAAAGTATGTATCCCCACCAGAGTGGGCTCCATGAGATACAATGTATGTACCTCAATCCAGAGTGGGCTCCATGAGATACAAGGTATGTACCTCCATCCTGAGTGGGCTCCATGAGATACCTCCATCCAGAGTGGGCTCCATGAGATACAAAGTATGTATCCCCACCAGAGTGGGCTCCATGAGATACAATGTATGTACCTCCATCCAGAGTGGGCTCCATGAGATACAAGGTATGTACCTCCATCCTGAGTGGGCTCCATGAGATACAAGGTATGTACCTCCATCCTGAGAGGGCTCCATGAGATACAAGGTATGTTCCCCCACCCAGAGTGTGCTCCATGAGATACAATGTATGTACCTCCATCCTGAGTGGGCTCCATGAGATACAAGGTATGTACCTCCATCCTGAGTGGGCTCCGTGAGACACAAGGTATGTACCTCCATCCTGAGTGGGCTCCGTGAGATACAAGGTATGTACCTCCATCCTGAGTGGGCTCCATGAGACACAAGGTATGTACCTCCATCCTGAGTGGGCTCCATGAGATACAAGGTATGTTCCCCCACCCAGAGTGTGCTCCATGAGACACAAGGTATGTACCTCCATCCTGAGTGGGCTCCATGAGATACAAGGTATGTTCCTCCATCCTGAGTGGGCTCCATGAGATACAAGGTATGTACCTCCATCCTGAGTGGGCTCCATGAGACACAAGGTATGTTCCCCCACCCAGAGTGTGCTCCATGAGATACAAGGTATGTACCTCCATCCTGAGTGGGCTCCATGAGACACAAGGTATGTTCCCCCACCCAGAGTGAGCTCCATGAGATACAAGGTATGTACCTCCATCCTGAGTGGGCTCCGTGAGATACAAGGTATGTACCTCCATCCAGAGTGGGCTCCATGAGATACAAGGTATGTTCCCCCACCCAGAGTGGGCTCCATGAGATACAAGGTATGTACCTCCATCCTGAGTGGGCTCCATGAGATACAAGGTATGTACCTCCATCCTGAGTGGGCTCCATGAGATACAAGGTATGTTCCCCCACCCAGAGTGAGCTCCATGAGATACAAGGTATGTACCTCCATCCTGAGTGGGCTCCGTGAGATACAAGGTATGTACCTCCATCCAGAGTGTGCTCCATGAGATACAAGGTATGTACTTCCGTCCAGAGTGGGCTCCATGAGATACAAGGTATGTACCTCCATCCAGAGTGGACTCCATGAGATACAAGGTATGTACCTCCATCCAGAGTGGACTCCATGAGATACAAGGTATGTACCTCCATCTAGAATGGGCTCCATGAGATACAAAGTATGTACCTCCATCCAGAGTGGGCTCCATGAGATACAAGGTATGTACCTCCATCCTGAGAGGGCTCCATGAGATACAAGGTATGTTCCCCCACCCAGAGTGTGCTCCATGAGATACAATGTATGTACCTCCATCCTGAGTGGGCTCCATGAGATACAAGGTATGTACCTCCATCCTGAGTGGGCTCCGTGAGACACAAGGTATGTACCTCCATCCTGAGTGGGCTCCGTGAGATACAAGGTATGTACCTCCATCCTGAGTGGGCTCCATGAGACACAAGGTATGTACCTCCATCCTGAGTGGGCTCCATGAGATACAAGGTATGTTCCCCCACCCAGAGTGTGCTCCATGAGACACAAGGTATGTACCTCCATCCTGAGTGGGCTCCATGAGATACAAGGTATGTTCCTCCATCCTGAGTGGGCTCCATGAGATACAAGGTATGTACCTCCATCCTGAGTGGGCTCCATGAGACACAAGGTATGTTCCCCCACCCAGAGTGTGCTCCATGAGATACAAGGTATGTACCTCCATCCTGAGTGGGCTCCATGAGACACAAGGTATGTTCCCCCACCCAGAGTGAGCTCCATGAGATACAAGGTATGTACCTCCATCCTGAGTGGGCTCCGTGAGATACAAGGTATGTACCTCCATCCAGAGTGGGCTCCATGAGATACAAGGTATGTTCCCCCACCCAGAGTGGGCTCCATGAGATACAAGGTATGTACCTCCATCCTGAGTGGGCTCCATGAGATACAAGGTATGTACCTCCATCCTGAGTGGGCTCCATGAGATACAAGGTATGTTCCCCCACCCAGAGTGAGCTCCATGAGATACAAGGTATGTACCTCCATCCTGAGTGGGCTCCGTGAGATACAAGGTATGTACCTCCATCCAGAGTGTGCTCCATGAGATACAAGGTATGTACTTCCGTCCAGAGTGGGCTCCATGAGATACAAGGTATGTACCTCCATCCAGAGTGGACTCCATGAGATACAAGGTATGTACCTCCATCCAGAGTGGACTCCATGAGATACAAGGTATGTACCTCCATCTAGAATGGGCTCCATGAGATACAAGGTATGTACCTCCATCCAGAGTGGGCTCCATGAGATACAAGGTATGTACCTCCATCCAGAGTGGGCACCATGAGATACAAGGTATGTACCTCCATCCAGAGTGGGCTCCATGAGATACAAGGTATGTACCTCCATCCTGAGTGGGATCCATGAGATACAAGGTATGTACCTCCATCCAGAGTGGGCTCCATGAGACACAAGGTATGTACCTCCATCCTGAGTGGGCTCCATGAGATACAATGTATGTACCTCCATCCTGAGTGGGCTCCATGAGATACAAGGTATGTTCCCCCACCCAGAGTGTGCTCCATGAGATACAAGGTATGTACCTCCATCCTGAGTGGGCTCCATGAGATACAAGGTATGTACCTCCATCCTGAGTGGGCTCCATGAGATACAAGGTATGTTCCCCCACCCAGAGTGAGCTCCATGAGATACAAGGTATGTACCTCCATCCTGAGTGGGCTCCATGAGATACAAGGTATGTACCTCCATCCAGAGTGGGCTCCATGAGATACAAGGTATGTACCTCCATCCTGAGTGGGATCCATGAGATACAAGGTATGTACCTCCATCCAGAGTGGGCTCCATGAGACACAAGGTATGTACCTCCATCCTGAGTGGGCTCCATGAGATACAATGTATGTACCACCATCCAGAGTGGGTTCCATGAGACACAAGGTATGTACCTCCATCCAGAGTGGACTCCATGAGACACAAGGTATGTACCTCCATCCTGAGTGGGCTCCATGAGATACAAGGTATGTACCTCCATCCTGAGTGGGCTCCATGAGATACAAGGTATGTACCTCCATCCTGAGTGGGCTCCATGAGATACAAGGTATGTACCTCCATCCTGAGTGGGCTCCATGAGATACCAGGTATGTACCTCCATCCAGAGTGGGCTCCATGAGATACAAGGTATGTACCTCCATCCAGAGTGGACTCCATGAGATACAAGGTATGTACCTCCATCTAGAATGGGCTCCATGAGATACAAGGTATGTACCTCCATCCAGAGTGGGCTCCATGAGATACAAGGTATGTACCTCCATCCAGAGTGGGCACCATGAGATACAAGGTATGTACCTCCATCCAGAGTGGGCTCCATGAGATACAAGGTATGTACCTCCATCCTGAGTGGGATCCATGAGATACAAGGTATGTACCTCCATCCAGAGTGGGCTCCATGAGACACAAGGTATGTACCTCCATCCTGAGTGGGCTCCATGAGATACAATGTATGTACCTCCATCCTGAGTGGGCTCCATGAGATACAAGGTATGTTCCCCCACCCAGAGTGTGCTCCATGAGATACAAGGTATGTACCTCCATCCTGAGTGGGCTCCATGAGATACAAGGTATGTACCTCCATCCTGAGTGGGCTCCATGAGATACAAGGTATGTTCCCCCACCCAGAGTGAGCTCCATGAGATACAAGGTATGTACCTCCATCCTGAGTGGGCTCCGTGAGATACAAGGTATGTACCTCCATCCAGAGTGGGCTCCATGAGATACAAGGTATGTTCCCCCACCCAGAGTGTGCTCCATGAGATACAAGGTATGTACCTCCGTCCAGAGTGGGCTCCATGAGATACAAGGTATGTACCTCCATCCAGAGTGGACTCCATGAGATACAAGGTATGTACCTCCATCCAGAGTGGACTCCATGAGATACAAGGTATGTACCTCCATCTAGAATGGGCTCCATGAGATACAAGGTATGTACCTCCATCCAGAGTGGGCTCCATGAGATACAAGGTATGTACCTCCATCAAGAGTGGGCACCATGAGATACAAGGTATGTACCTCCATCCAGAGTGGGCTCCATGAGATACAAGGTATGTACCTCCATCCTGAGTGGGATCCATGAGATACAATGTATGTACCTCCATCCAGAGTGGGCTCCATGAGACACAAGGTATGTACCTCCATCCTGAGTGGGCTCCATGAGATACAATGTATGTACCTCCATCCTGAGTGGGCTCCATGAGACACAAGGTATGTACCTCCATCCTGAGTGGGCTCCATGAGATACAAGGTATGTTCCCCCACCCAGAGTGTGCTCCATGAGACACAAGGTATGTACCTCCATCCTGAGTGGGCTCCATGAGATACAAGGTATGTACCTCCATCCAGAGTGGGCTCCATGAGATACAAGGTATGTACCTCCATCCTGAGTGGGATCCATGAGATACAAGGTATGTACCTCCATCCAGAGTGGGCTCCATGAGACACAAGGTATGTACCTCCATCCTGAGTGGGCTCCATGAGATACAATGTATGTACCACCATCCAGAGTGGGCTCCATGAGACACAAGGTATGTACCTCCATCCAGAGTGGACTCCATGAGACACAAGGTATGTACCTCCATCCTGAGTGGGCTCCATGAGATACAAGGTATGTACCTCCATCCTGAGTGGGCTCCATGAGATACAAGGTATGTACCTCCATCCTGAGTGGGCTCCATGAGATACAAGGTATGTACCTCCATCCTGAGTGGGCTCCATGAGATACCAGGTATGTACCTCCATCCAGAGTGGGCTCCATGAGATACAAGGTATGTACCTCCATCCTGAGTGGGCTCCATGAGATACAAGGTATGTACCTCCATCCTGAGTGGGCTCCATGAGATACAAGGTATGTACCTCCATCTAGAGTGGGCTCCATGAGATACAAGGTATGTACCTCCATCTAGAGTGGGCTCCATGAGATACAAGGTATGTACCTCCATCTAGAGTGGGCTCCATGAGACACAAGGTATGTACCTCCATCTAGAGTGGGCTCCATGAGATACAAGGTATGTACCTCCATCTAGAGTGGGCTCCATGAGATACAAGGTATGTACCTCCATCCTGAGTGGGCTCCATGAGATACAAGGTATGTACCTCCATCTAGAGTGGGCTCCATGAGATACAAGGTATGTACCTCCATCTAGAGTGGGCTCCATGAGATACAAGGTATGTACCTCCATCTAGAGTGGGCTCCATGAGATACGAGGTATGTATATCCATCCAGGCGAACAAATGATTAAGTTGGAATATTGTACAGAAAACTCCGGTTATATCGAACTCGAAGAGACCACTAATTTTAGTTCGTCATAAGCGTAGTTCGTTATAAGCATATGTACAGTATTTATACAACAAATGTTAGGGACTAAAATGTAAGTTCGATATATAGGTAAGTTATTAATAAGCGTCTTTGTTATAATCGTAGTTTACTGTATATGTAAGGACATATCCTTTTTCCATTTGGTACAAATAGTATGGCATATGCATAATAAAGTCACTATCGGTGAGTACAGTGAGCATTCAGATTAAAAACAAATACATAACTATGATTTCACAGACCCAGGAATAAATGCATAATAATATCGTTTTTCTTTTCCTGAATCTGTAAAGAAAAGTGCGAGTGAGTATGCTTTTACGCCGCCTTTAGTAATAGTTTACCAGTAAGACGGCGGGGTACACTAGAAATATGCTTCACACATTGTGAGGAATCGAACCCGGGCCGTCGGCATGACGTGCGAACGCTTTAAGCCCGAGGCTACCCAACCGTCCCGTTAGCGAAAGAACCGTGTACAATCTACACACAATCTCCTTGTACACTCGCAGAAATATGAACATACTATTGCTTTAACACTGATCCCGTTGTTTGCTTCCTGCCCAGGGCTTCTGTGCTGGGATCCTGAGCTTGATGAGACTTGGGCTGTACAACGTCTCCACTCACCAGATGCTTGTTGATGAATCTCAACCCTTCACATGGGTATGTAGCCAACGACAATAACAGCTCGCCAGTCATGGATGTACTTGCATCATATTGTAGCATATGATTTAGCATAAAGATTCAGAGTGACAAAACACTCTCAAAAGGACCGAATGATAAGAGGGATGATTCACCTTTCCAATTGCAAACTTTCCCTTCATGTCGAGCAATATTCCAGCAGATCCAGCCTTTGGTGTTTACATTTCAACTTTTTGAACTTTTGAGCATGCTCTTTCTCCCAAGATTTAAAAGAGCGTCATATGACTCTTGATCAGAAGTTGTTTGATCAACGTTACATCATTCAAGGCCTCAGTAAAGCCTTCAAAAGGTTTTATGGTAGTAGACATGGGGAGGACATTTCCAAATTTGACGCATCAGTGACAAAACTTATGTCCGATGCAATTCCCTAATTTGACTTGTTGCATGTGTTCCCATGTTGTTTCAGATGAACAATTGACTTGCCTTTGCATGTGTTTGTGACGGTGCCACCGGTGGGGCAGGATGCACTCACCTGTTCGCGAACACCTGGTATCATCACTATTTGATATTGATTCTTAAACACGTGCTCATGATATAGTCGGAATCGTACAATTGACTCTGCTTTATACAGAGATTTCTACTGGATATGGAAAGGGTTTTGTCGCTTCAATTAATTATTCTCATTAGCAGAGCAATTTATGCGAAAGGCCAAAATGCGCGTTTGTACAGTACAAAAACAAATGGAAAGTAAATACAAATGACACACAAGCACATGCATTAGTTTCAGGTGAACCCTTTACTTGCCTTTGCATGTGTTTGTGGCATTTACCAACCGGGGGCAGGATACGTTTTTTCTTTTTCCGAACATATTTGAAAGTGATTCATAAACACATGAATAGTTGAAAGGGTGCAGTGGGTTTTTCTTTTAGCAGAGATGTTTTTGTGATTATTGAAGTATTTGTGTCGCTTTTACTTACACACGTAAATCTATGTTTTACTCGCAAAACAGTCCATACACATTTCATCACTTGCGGTGCAGATTTTCGTACGGTTACTTCACTGAAATGAAAGAAGGGTATGGATCATTGCAATGTTTGGACCTTCTTGTAGACACTAGATTGTATTCAATACATGTTGCGAAGTGCATAGGATACTTGCTCCGAGATGAGGGGTAATCCTGAAGCTGGAGAAGTGTATTGCCACTGATTCCTATGTATCGAGAAAATTATCACTTTATATGAATGCAATCATTACACGTAGATAACAAGACACTAGATAACAAGATAACATTACACGTAGATAACAAGACACTAGATAACAAGATAACAAGACACTAGATAACAAGGTAACAAGACACTAGATAACAAGATAACATTACGCGTAGATAAGAGAGTTGTTTGAATTACTGTAAACTAGTTATCTTTATTATTGCTCAGGATTCGTGCATAACACATATTTTGCATAACACAGAGAAAGTACATGTGTTCCGAGCTTGGACTGAATGATGACGTCACAGATGAAGTCCTGGAGGCAAAGGTCAAGGACAGAATAGGAGAATCAGGTCAAGTAGAGGTCATGAGAAGGTGTGTCTGCACGTAGCGGCTTCATGATTGATTTGAAGGTCGTTTTGAATCATGTGATTTGAAGGTCGTTTTGAATCACTTGATTTGAAGGTTGTTTTGTATCAATTGATTTGAAGGTCGTTTTGTATCATTTGATTTGAAGGTCGTTTTGAATCATGTGATTTGAAGGTTGTTTTGTATAAATTGATTTGAAGATCGTTTAGTATCATTTGATTTGAAGGTCGTTTCAAATCATTTGATTTGAAGGTAGTTTCGTATCATTTGATTTGAAGGTCGTTTTGAATTATTTGATTTGAAGGTTGTGCCTCTATCATTTGAATTGAAGGTCGTTTTGTATCATTTGATTTGAAGGTCATTTCGAATAATTTGATTTGAAGGTCGTTTCATATCATCTGATTTGAAAGTAATTTTATTCATTTGATTTGAAGGTCTTTATGAATTATATTGGATTTGGAGCCCTTTATGAATCATATTGGATTTGAAGGCCATTATAAACCATTTGATTTGGAGGTCGTTAGGAATTATATTTGATTTGAAGATCGTTATGAATCATATGTTATTGTGGGTCGTTATGAATCAAGGCCTCTGGGGTTGCGGGTAAGAATATAATGTTCTTTGCAACCTATGCTTGTCGTAAGACTTAAGGAATCGGTTAGTCTTTAATGGATATCACCATATACCAGTTGGGTGGATCGATCCTCATGCTATCAGTTACTGATCTGTCTAGGCATCCTATATATCACTTCAAACTATCTCTCTTGTAGCCTTGGTTTGCTGGGATCTGCAGAAATCGAAAAGAGAGAGACCATATTTGATACCTTGGTCTGTCACGTTGATAAACGACCTGACTTCAAATTTGGTGAGTTCTTGCATTGAAAATGTTCGCGGCAAGTTGAGGTTTTACATTCACATAGACGTTTTACATTCACACATCCGTTTTACATTCACAGAGAAGTTTTACATGAACACTGAGGTTTTACATTCACTCAGCCGTTTTACATTCACACTGAGGTTTTACAGTCACACTGAGGTTTTACATTGACAGAAAGGTTTTACATTTACACTGAGGTATTGACAGGGTTTATTGACATATTGTCAATCTGATACTTGATGCGGTTGGCTTGGCTCTAAAACATCGAACAGAATAACACGCCGCACGGGGACTTGATCTGTAACACTGGTGCATCGCCTGTTGTTGGTGTGTCTTAATTCGGAATGTTAGCTTTTGGGTTTGTGACGTCAGTTCGGTAAGGGGTTCTGTTCATGCGTGTTTCAGGTCCGACCGAGCAAGACATGGCCCTGATGAACGTCAAGGTGGCCGGGCGCTTCAAGGATGGGTCCACCGAGACCAGGAGGCTGGATCTCACCGTGCTTGGGGATCCGGGAAGACACACGGCCATTTCCAAAATTGTGGGTCGAAGCGCAGCCACTGCAGCAATGATGGTGCTGAATGGTAGGCAGGCAGATGCGGCACAAAACATTATGGATACTGACGAAATGTAGTAGCACTTTTGGACAAAACCTTCACATTCGTTTTGATCTTGTCACATTGTGTAAACAAGAAAACACGATTGACCCATATTTGATTCTTCCATACAGAAATGTACCTTAATGTACCTTTATATATATATATATATATATATATATATATATATATATATATATATATATATATGATCTACATCGTGAACCCCTTCCTCTCACTGTTTCAGGGGAGATAACTGAGAAAGGTGTCGTCATGCCTGTCTCGCCAGAGATCTACAAGCCCATGCTGCAAAGACTTGAGCGCAAGGGAATCAAGTTTGTTGAAAGAAAGTAAATGACATACCAGTATATTCCAGTACAGAAATCATATCATAGTTGTCAGACGCAAGGGTTCGGTACGATTATGCTGCTTCATCAATTGAGTACAACTGCACTCTTATCCTGACGCCTATCTTGCACGGTTGTGATATTTCTACAACAAATATCTATGTAAGCACAACGGGGTACCCATTTTGTTTTCTTTTGATGAGAGATCGTGTCGTCCTTCCTCGTCACAATCAGCTTCATTATAAAATAATGGTTTACAATGTATCTGCTACAAATCACTTGTAAGTCGTCCTCGTATTGTCATTTATTTTATGGTGCATTCTAAATGCTCCTGTTAATGGTAGTTTACGGCTGAGATATGTCACCTGGAAAATGTATACTTGTGTTCAATGACAACCATTAACAGCCACAAAGACAGCGGCAACATATCTGCACACACAAGTAGTTTATCTATGACTGCAATGACTAACCGATTGGCCTATCTACATGTCTATATACACATTATTTTATTCTGTTTTAATAAACTAAAAGTTACATAGTCATGTGTTTGTTATTAAATGCTTGTTCATGAGGGCGTGGTGTGCTTGTGAGTCGGTGAGTGAGTGAGTGAGTGAGTGAGTGAGTGAGTGAGTGAGTGAGTGACAGTACTTGTCAGAGCAAACAAAATGATGATCGTCCCTCCAATCTGTCTGTACTCTGTCTACAGATATGACGACAAAGCACACTTCAATAGCCAGTAACACTTCACATATTTGTGTTACACCCTGTGATAGAACATTATAAGACATCAGACTATAACACACCCACACGATATGGTGAGTTGACTTGGGGCTGAAGGACGCGTTCAAGATTATCGCATTTATATAGTGGCGTGCGTAGATGTGTGTGTCTGTGTGTGTCTGTGTGTGAGAGAGTGTATGTGTGTGCCTGAGAGTGCATGTGTGTGTTTTGGGTGTGCGTGTGTCTGTGTGTGTATGTATGTATTAGTGTGTCTGTGTGTTTGAGTGTGTTTGTGTGTGAGAGTGTCTGTGTGTGTGTTTGTGTGTTGTGTGTGTGTTGTATGTATGAGTGTCTCTGTGTGTGTATGAATGAGTGTGCCTTTGTGTGTAATTGTCTGTATGTGTACGTATGAATGAGTGTGTGTGTGTGTCTGTGTGTGTCTTTGTGTGTACATGTATGTATGAGTGTGTCTGTATTTGTCTGTGTGTACATGCATGTATGAGTATGTGTGTGTGTGTACATGTATGTATGAGTGTGTGTGTGTGTGTACATGTATGTATGAGTGTGTGTGTCTGTGTGTGTACATGTATGTATGAGTGTGTGTCTGTGTGTATATGTATGTATGAGTGTGTGTGTCTGTGTGTGTACATGTATGTATGAGTTTGTGTCTGTGTGTGTACATGTATGTATGAGTGTGTGTGTGTGTCTGTGTGTGTACATGTATGCATAAGAGTGTATGTCTGTGTGTGAACTTGTATGTATGAGTGTGTGTGTCTTTGTGTGTACATGTATGCATGAGTGTGTGTGTCTGTGTGTGTACATGTATGTATGAGTGTGTGTGTCTTTGTGTGTACATGTATGCATGAGTGTGTGTGTCTGTGTGTGTACATGTATGTATGAGTGTGTGTGTCTCTGTGTGTACATGTATGCATGAGTGTGTGTCTGTGTGTGTACATGTATGTATGAGTGTGTGTGTCTTTGTGTGTACATGTATGCATGAGTGTGTGTGTCTGTGTGTGTACATGTATGTATGAGTGTGTGTGTCTTTGTGTGTACATGTATGTATGAGTGTGTGTGTGTCTTTGTGTGTACATGTATGTATGAGTGTGTGTGTGTATGAGGATGTGTGTCTTTGTGTGTACATGTATGTATGAGTGTGTGTGCCTGTGTGTGTACATGTATGCATGAGTGTGTGTGTCTGTGTGTGTGTCTGTGTGTATGTATGAGTGTGTGTGTCTGTGTGTGTACATGTATGTATGAGTGTGTTAGTCTCTGTGTGTCTGTGTGTGTACATGTATGTATGAGTGTGTGTGTCTGTGTGTGTGTCTGTGTGTATGTATGAGTGTGTGTGTCTGATGTATGAGTGTGTGTGTCTGTGTGTGTCTGTGTATGTATGAATGAGTGTGTGTGTCTCTCTCTTTGTGTGTACATGCATATATAGGTGCGTCTGTGTGTATTTGTCTGTGTGTGTACATGTATGTAAGAGTGTGTCTTCGTGTGTATGTATGTATGAGTGTGTGTGTGTGTATGTATGTATGTATGTATGTATGTATGTATGTATGTATGTATGTATGTATGTATGTATGCGTGTTTGTGTGTGTGTATGTATGAGTGTGTGTGTGTCTGTGTATGTATGAATGAGTGAGTGTGTGTGTGTCTCTCTGTGTGTGTACATGCCTGTATAGGTGCGTCTGTGTGTATTTGTCTGTGTCTGTACATGTATGTAAGAGTGTGTGGTCGTGTGTATGTATGTATGTATGTATGTATGTATGTATGTATGTATGTATGTATGTATGTATGTATGTATGTATATATGCATGCTTGTATGCGTGTGTGTGTGTGTGTATGTATGTATGTATGTATGTATGTATGTATGTATGTATGTATGTATGTATGTATGTATATAGGCATGCTTGTATGCGTGTGTGTGTGTGTCTGTGTGTCTGTGTGGGTGTATGTGTGTCTGTGTGTGTGTATGAGGATGTGTGTCTTTGTGTGTACATGTATGTATGAGTGTGTGTGTCTGTGTGTGTACATGTATGTATGAGTGTGTGTGGCTGTGTGTGTGTCTGTGTGTTATATGAGTGTGTGTGTCTGTGTGTGTCTGTGTATGTATGAATGAGTGTGTGTGTGTCTCTCTGTGTGTGTACATGCATGTATAGGTGCGTCTGTGTGTATTTGTCTGTGTGTGTACATGTATGTAAGAGTGTGTCTTCGTATGTATGTATGTATGTATGTATGTATGTATGTATGTATGTATGTATGTATGTATGTATGTATGTATGTATGTATGTATGTATGTATGTATGTATGTATGTATGTATGTATGTATGTATGTATGTATGTATGTATGTATGTATGAATGAATGAATGAATACTCTTTATTTCCCCCAATGATTTGGAGAGTAGTACATACAATTACATTACATTATTTGACAACGGCAATGACAAAATACATGTAAGTACAACAGATTGGGCTGGGTAAGCAGTAATGAAGTGATGCGTGAAACTATATTTACATGATGTGTGACATAGCTTCACAAATACAATATGGATGTTAAGTTCCATGAGCTGACATGTTTAGCCACGATACTCATGAATGTTGCCCAGCTGTCAAGTGTCATGTCTTGGACCACATCTGTAATAGCACCGAGGTATGTCAGAATCTTGACGGCATCACTAGACGTGTCCTCAAGTCTGAGATATGTTTCAAGGCTAACATTGTCAAATAGAGACTCACTAATCACATTTCTCTGTTTCATTAGGCCATCACAGTAAAGCAATTGGTGCTTAACAATGTCATCACATTCACAATTACAGATAAGACACAGTCCAGACGTTACAGGTAATATGCCGAGCTTTACAAGAGCATATACAGGGGGGGGAGCAATATCATACCATACACAAAGAGACCAGAGACGATGTAGGGCAAGGCGGGTGTGGATAGCACTAAACATATGCATGTCTGGACGTTGTTGCAAAGTATTTCTCCAATTCATATTTTCAGACTCACTAATAGCTCGTTGTACCAAGCTCTTCCATACACTCTTAGATGGAAATTCCCCAGAGTTGATTAGTTTATCTAAGACGCCTGAGAATCCATACTTTTGAGCCACATTCAGTAGATCATGTGTTATGGATCTGGCACTGTGTGAGATCGTGGTGACATACTGGGATAGTCTGAGATAGAAAATCGGTTTCATAATGGTTGTGCCTGCTGCTCTACAGAGTCGTCCCAGAAAGAGAAGCTTCATTTTCTCCACCTTGCCCAGCATTGACCACAATCCTAGAACCTGGGTTGTAGCAGCTGTAGAGGATCTCCTGTGAAGGTTTTGGACTCGTCGCGCAAAGTAGCGCTGTAGGGTTTCCATCTCACTGATCTCACGGTTGTTGATATTAGGCCAGAGCTCACATGCATAGAAGGCAGTGGGGAAGATCACTCGTTGCCAGATATTCGATGAAGATACTGGGCTCAATCCTCCAGCTCTAAGACCAACATTTCTTAAGGAGTTGATTGTCTGTCGCGCCTTAGCACAAGCCCTAGTAGTTCGTTCACTTGCTTTTTCCGTGTGTATCAGAGAGCCGGCATAAATCGTACTGCTTTGGATCTTCATTGTCACATCTCCAATTCTGAACACAGGTCTATTACAATGTCTTCTGTTATTGCAAAAAGACAAGACACAGCTCTTATTGGCGTTATATGTCAGTCTCCAGCGCCGAGCATACTGGTGGATAGTATCAAGAGACATATTCAGTCCATGTACACTCGTACTCACAACAGTAGTGTCATCAGCCAGTACTACCGTTGGGATGTGCTCCTTACCAACAATTAGTCCACATTGTAGATTATCAAGCAGAGATATCAGGTCATTGATGTAGACTAGAAACATCCATGCTGAGAGCACACGACCTTGTCCTACTCCTTGTTGAACATTGAACAAATCACCTGTGCTCCCATTGTATTTAACACAAGCACTTGCTTCTTGGTAAGATTGACGGATAATGTGCCATGCACGGCCTTTCACACCAAGATTGTATAGTTTCAGTAGCAGCCCCTCATGCCATATCCTGTCGAAGGCCTATCCAGAAAGGCAACATATATATTTGAGTGTCTATCTTGATAATAGGAAATAGCCTCTTTTAACACATATGTAGCAACACTGGCGCCATGCTCCTTCCGGAAGCCGCACTGGAGACGATGTTGGAAATCAGGATTAATAGATGTAGGACTCCAGTCTGTCTAGCAACAGCCTCTCAAATACCTTCCCAATCACGGATGTTAGAGTGATACCGCGATAATTAGCTGGGTTGCATTTATCTTTATTATTCCCTTTGTAGATGGGAATAATAGTTCCAGTTCTCATCATGACAGGCGTGTAACAAGTACTGATCATCATATTGTAGAGGTGTGCCAGATGTTTAAACAGAAGATTGTCAGCATTACAGAGGTGTTCTACAGTAATACAGTCTGGTCCAGGAGACTTATTCTTTTTCAGCCTCTTAATGGTTGATTTCACTTTATTAGATGTAATACTTGTCGCCAGGATTGGATCGTTCTCAGATATGTTACTGTTTGCTATATCACAAACCTTTGATTTTGTTTCCTCATAAAAGTCCGTTTCAAACTCAGGCCTACCGAGAGGAGACAGCAGATCTCCGTAGTAATCAGTCCACATATTGCAGATGTCCTCGGGTGTGCTGGCCGTCTTGTCTTTATACTGTAGAGATGTACATGTTACATTAGTCTTCCTCTGTTTCCTGACAGTTCTATAAAATTCACCAATGTCCACTTCACAGGCAGAGTTCAGTTCTGTATACTTGTGTCTGTCCCATTGCCGTTCGGCTTTTCTTTTCTGTCGACGGAAGTTGCATTTAGCTGCTTTATACTGTTTATAAGAGCCATGTGCATCTCCTCTAGGTTTACCTTGAGATATCCATTGTCGTCTAGCATGACGCATCTGGTAGTGGTAGTAGTCTAGACTAGATCCTCTCCAATAGGGTCGAAGGTATGGTCTGTAGTGTCCTGTTGGGATGTACATTGCTGTTGACGTGTGGAGAGAGCTCACTATAGCATCAAAGTAATATTCCACCATATCGCTGTCAGCATGTGTCACGTCTGGAAGGGTGTCACCAAGTATTTTGTTAACTTCAGATGAGTACATCTTCAGTTCTAGGTCATTCGCCTTCTGCCATTTGTAAGTTGGGGGAGTCCATAGCTTTTGCTCTGTTAAGAACGCATCGCTTAGGAATGATACCACTACTGGTGAATGATCCGATATCTCGAAATCGATGTTGTTACTGACAGAGGTCGTCAGCACAGATGATTGAAGAGCATCTGGCAAGAAAATATAATCAATCAGAGATGACTGTGTTCCAGCCTTGTTGCACCATGTCTTGAGATGACCTAGAGTGACACCACAGTTGTATGATGGTATCATGTTTCTTGTATCCAAGTATGACTGCAGTACAGTGGAGCGAGGGGATGCTGGGTAATTTACAAGATCTGTATTAAAATCTCCACAAAGAACAACATAACTGCTTTCTGATAGCTCATCAACCACGTCGAACACTTCCTTGACACTCTCCTCATACACTGCTGTGTTGTGATTAGTGGAGGGGAGCAGAGCACACACTACATACATATCAGCACACTGGGGACGGGAGAGTCTCACAGCTACAACACTATCATACTCACATTCACATATATCAGTGTACCTGTACATATTTTTTTTAACTAAAATTGCCACACCGCCTTCCCCTCTACATCCTCGCTGGTTAGCCTTAACCTTAGCCGCGACGTCAAACTTATCATTTAGACAGTCAAACCAGCTCTGCGTTCTATCGTTCAACCAGTGTTCACACACTGCAAGGGCATCACAGTCCCTCGCTAGTTTCTCTAAGTACTGTCGACAATACAGTACACCTCTTACATTCCATGTTCCTATACTTAGCATGGTAATAAGTATTAGGCAAGTGTTCAATGCTATCATGTTAGACGAGTTAGCGTGCGCCATTGCTGTTTCTGTGTGACTGTGGTATCCATTCCCGACATCTTACATTTGGCGGCCAGAAATCTTCATTCTCACTAACTTGTTCTGCTGTCCTACTGTCAATGTTCACTCTCAGTGTGTAGGTGGGATTGTAGCCTTCCCAGTGCCTCAGCAAACGAACGTAACTCACATGGACACCACGTTGTTTAGCATATTCACATATGGCATCTTGCACTGTCTTTAGTGGTTTATCCGCTCTAACATACGATAGCACAAATCTTTTTGTTTTAAATTTTGGTGAAACACCTCTAAAAGCTCTGGACCATTCACTGTCGAATCTCACAGATCTCTGAGCATTGTCTTCGTGTTGTTTATGGCTAACGTCATCATATCCAACATCCCTGATATGGTCATCGCTGACTCTGTCATGTTGAGTAGGACTTGTACATATAGTGTCACTGTCGCCGCCCTCGTCGTTCTCGGTGTTGTCTCCAATAGTATTCCTCTCGTGGTTAATAGTAATGTCCACAACACTTGGAGTTTTTGTTTTGTTGGTCTCTGCTGTTCTGGTCAGAACACTGTCAGCCTCATGTCCTGGTTGTGCGCTGGAGCTCACAGTTCTGAGCAGCGGGGGGCTTCTAACTGCCTCAGAGTACATAAGCTTGTTGCGAGTGTTTACTATGTCTATTTTGCCGTCTATAGCATTGGTTTTTCGCGTTAGGTTACTAATATTGTCTTTCAGATCACTTTCAAGGTGGTGTATCCGTGAATCTTTCTCACGTAGTTGAGAGACTAGTATCCGTACGTCTCCACGTAGCTTGAGCTCTACGTTTTTAGACCTTTCTATCTCGCTTGACGCTGTTATTAGGTCGCTGTTCTTCTCTTCGATGGTCCGCTTCATATTCCTGAGTTCATTGTCGAATTTGCTGTGTAGTTCTTCAATTCTTCTGTCCAGACTGGCATTATGTTCGCTCGCAGAATCCCGCATTTCCATCATTTTTGCATAGATTAGGGTCAAAAGATCATTACCTCTTTGTGTATCCAGTAAACTATCTCCTGGTACGTTGGTGGGACGTGCGTTTGATTTGCCTTTGCTGAGTACTTTTTTTCCAGTATATGAGAGGGGATTGTCTGTGTAATAAAACCATATAGGCAATATACATCAGACGCATATTTCTCAATTACAGACTTCCTGGAATGTTCTCTTTGTACACGTTTTGGTAGATATCCATTTGGGGTATCGTGTCGAGTATCCTTGGCTACGTCATAAAGACTTTGTCTCACTTCGTTTAGTTTTTCTTCATCATCATTGTATATGTCCAAAAGTTCAGTTTCAAAAGAAATTCGATCTAGTTGTCCAATGCGTCTGTGTATTTCATTGAAAATGTCATTGTCTATATCATCCACACTTTGTGTAGCGTATCGAAGGTCATCTTCCTCGCTGACCGAGCTACTCAATGCTTCACTGACTCTGCTTGGGCTGCCCATTGTTTGGTGATTAATCGGACGCTCAGTCAATCAGCACTGGTCCACTTGTGTAGATTCTCCTTCACATTTCTACACATTTTGGACACTTGATTTTAAGCAAAACCCAAAATCATCTTCATGATTCACTAACATGAGTTCATTGTAGGTATCATCTTAATCACCTTACATGACTTTTGCGTCACAATATCTGATAATGATACAGATATAAGATGATTTTGGTAGAGAAGACTTTTCAGCGACTTGCTGTTCTGACGCATGCGCATACATGCTTGTATGCGTGTGTGTGTGTGTCTGTGTGTCTGTGTGGGTGTATGTATGAGTGTGTGTGTGTGTATGAGGATGTGTGTCTTTGTGTGTACATGTATGTATGAGTGTGTGTGTATGTGTGTGTACATGTATGCATGAGTGTGTGTGTGTCTGTGTGTGTACATGTATGTATGAGTGTGTGTGTATGTGTGTGTGCATGTATGTATGAGTGTGTTAGTCTCTGTGTGTCTGTGTGTGTACATGTATGTATGAGTGTGTGTGTCTGTGTGTGTGTCTGTGTGTATGTATGAGTGTGTGTGTCTGTGTGTGTCTGTGTATGTATGAATGAGTGTGTGTGTCTCTCTGTGTGTGTACATGCATGTATAGGTGCGTCTGTGTGTATTTGTCTGTGTGTGTACATGTATGTAAGAGTGTGTCTTCGTGTGTATGTATGTATGAGTGTGTGTGTATGTATGTATGTATGTATGTATGTATGTATGTATGTATGTATGTATGTATGTATGTATGTATGTATGTATGTATGTATGTATGTATGTATGTATGCGTGTGTCTGTGTGTGTGTATGTATGAGTGTGTGTATGTCTGTGTATTTATGAATGAGTGTGTGTGTGTCTCTCTGTGTGTGTACATGCCTGTATAGGTGCGTCTGTGTGTATTTGTCTGTGTGTGTACATGTATGTAAGAGTGTGTGGTCGTGTGTATGTATGTATGTATGTATGTATGTATGTATGTATGTATGTATGTATGTATGTATGTATGTATGTATGTATGTATGTATGTATGTATGTATGTATGTATGTATGTATGCGTGTGTCTGTGTGTGTGTATGTATGAGTGTGTGTATGTCTGTGTATTTATGAATGAGTGTGTGTGTGTCTCTCTGTGTGTGTACATGCCTGTATAGGTGCGTCTGTGTGTATTTGTCTGTGTGTGTACATGTATGTAAGAGTGTGTGGTCGTGTGTATGTATGTATGAGTGTCTGTGTATGTATGTATGTATGTATGTATGTATGTATGTATGTATGTATGTATGTATGTATGTATGTATGTATGTATGTATGCATGCTTGTATGCGTGTGTGTCTGTGTGTCTGTGTGTGTGTATGTATGAGTGTTTGTGTGTATGAGGATGTGTGTCTGTGTGTGTACATGTATGTATGTGTGTGTGGGGGGGGGTGTCTGTGTGTGTCTGTGTGGGTGTATGTATGAGTTTGTGTGTGTGTATGAGGATGTGTGTCTGTGTGTGTACATGTATGTATGTGTGTGTGTGTCTGTGTGTGTCTGTATGTATGTGTGTGTGTATGAGGATGTGTGTCTGTGTGTGTACATGTATGTATGTGTGTGTGTGTGGGTGGGTGTCTGTGTGTGTCTGTATGTATGTGTGTGTGTGTGTATGAGGATGTGTGTCTGTGTGTGTACATGTATGTATGTGTGTGTCTGTGTGTGTGTGTCTGTGTGTGTCTGTATGTATGTGTGTATGCGGATGTGTGTCTGTGTGTGTGCATGTATGTATCACCTTGTACAAGCAAACTGAGAGACTGCAGTGTGACATGGATACCCCACATATTATCAGACACAGTGTACTGACTCCGATCACACCAGTCCTTGTAATATGGACGAATTAAGCTTAACACGGCAAACAAGCGGATGTCCTGGCAAACGTGAGGACCATGTAATGAATCTAGTGCGATGGCTGTTCCTGGCAGGGGCGCAAAACAACATGCAGTCGGAAAACACAAAACACCCGACATATAATTGATAATGTACACAATCACATAAAATCTTTAAGTTTAGGAATACATTTATCACGCATTATAGTACACCGAAGTCCCAGATGTTTCGGAGCACCGTGACTGTTCTTCGGGTAGTCGTTTGGGTTGTAAGCAAGTGAAGGGAGCATATAAGTAAGCCGTGGCCCAAGTCTTTGTGCTGAGCGACACAAAAAGCCAAATAGACTAACGTGACACCCCGAGGCAGTTGACACCGAGTGTCACATCTGCTTAACTGTCATCCATACCGCAGACATCTTGTGCAAACAAACACTGGTCAGCAGACTTGCTCATATATGCCCTGTTCCTCGTTCCAACAATAAGGATGTACGCTTCCATTGACGCAAACTGTATAATGTGAGTCGGTGAAGCATGAAGTCGTGAAACACTTAGTTGCGATGAGACTCAGTTGTGGCGAGACTGATCTCACTCAGTTGCGGTGAGACTGATCTCTCTCAGTTGCGGTGAGACTGAGCTCACTCAGTTGCGGTGAGACTGAGCTCACTCAGTTGCGGTGAGACTGATCTCACTCAGTTGCGGTGAGACTGAGCTCACTCAGTTGCGGTGAGACTGAGCTTACTCAGTTGCGGTGAGACTGATCTCAATCAGTTGCGATGAGACTGATCTGACCCAGTTGCGATGAGACTGATTTACGTTTTCGTAAACAAACACATAAACATAGACACGGCCAAAATCCAAACACGAAAATTTGCTACACCTGCATCTAAACCACTCCTCCCTACACCACACCCAAACACCATCCCACAAACAAACACCACACCCATAACCGACAGCTCTGTCTGGGCCCCCTACCGAGAAACCGCACCCACCTCACACACACAAGCAGCCACTCAACCAACCACGAACCCTCCCACATCTCACATAGCCAAAACATCAACCCCCGCATGCAAAACAAACCTCAAAATGACCACCACAACACGACCCTCATCCAAGCACCCTACAGCCCATATGGTAACAACACTCTCCCACAAGCAAGCACAACAACAAAACACAAACACTAAGAAATCATCAGCTACACCCATCCCACAAACACCTTCACAATCCTCCACATCACATGCCTCCCCCATGGAAACTCAATCAGCTAAACCTAATCTAACCGATGACGAAGATTTCTCCATTACTGAGGAAACAATAGACACTACTCCAACTAAAACAAACCAAACTCCCCAACCAACCAACACCCAAAACCTAAATAACCTCACCTTACTCCTAGCATACATGCATAGTCAAAACTCACCAAAAGCTAGCATGAAATCCTTCCACAAAGTAGCTTTCAATCTAAAATTAACCAATCTTCCCTTCTTCCTCTTTAACCTCCATCTAAAAGAACTCACCGAATAAAATAAAAAATAAATCACCAATCACCCGAACCCAATATTCGAAGGACTAAATATTTTTCAGTGGAACGCCAACGGACTCACCTCCCACGGCCATGAACTAAAAACTAAATTTAAACTAAATAAAGGCCCTCACATTGCTTGTATACAGGAAACCAAATTCTCAAAAAAATCCAAATTCACACTACCTTACTACAACTCAGTTAGAACTGACAGAGCTAAACCGAAAACAAGAAGAGCCGCAGGAGGACTAATCATATTTATCAGGGAAGATATAAATTACGAAGAAATAAAAATAGACACGCCAAACCTAGAAGCCAACGGCATTAAAATCACATTAAATAACCGAAACATAACATCATAAATATTTACCACTGGGCGGAACAAAAAGTCCAACCTGAGGATCTAAACAAACTACTCCAAATAAGCGATAAATCTACTATATTCCTAGGAGACTTTAACGCTCACCATCCTACATGGAGCATAGATGATAAAATAGATAATCATGGCAAATTAATCTCCGAATGGATAGAAACAAACGACCTAGTACTCCTTAATAGCAACCAACCCACGAGGTACGATAAGATAAACCAAAAAATGTCGGCTATCGACCTTACCATATGCACCGCAGATCTAGCCCAAAGTACTCAATGGGAAGTGCACGACGTCCCGCTAGGTAGTGACCACTTCCCCATAAACATAACCATAGGAAATACAAACGTACCAATCCAAACAGAAAACCAAGAACCAAAATTCCATTACAATAAAGCTAACTGGGACCAATTCCAAGATATCTGCAACGAAGCTAACTTAAACGAAATAGAAAATAATGATCCAGAAACCTATTGTAAAAACCCCACAGACTATTTAATAAACGCAGCCAAAACCTCCATCCCCTTCAAAACATCTAAGACAGGCAAACCGACGGTACCATGGTGAAATGAGGAAATAGAACAGACTAGACGAAAACGTAAATCAGCCTTCAATAAAGCAAAACGAGACTACAAATATTTAAACATAGCCCACGAACTAAACCACCAGGTTCAAAAACTAGTCCAAATAGCCAAAAGTAGAGACTGGAAAAAATTCTGCGAAGGTATAAATAACCGTACAGATGCCAGAATGGTCTGGCGCAAAATCCACGCCATCAGAGGCTTAAAACGACATAAAAAAACCTAACATTGACAACTCAACCAACCCCGCCCAAAAAGCAAATAATCTCGCCAACCACTTTTCGGCCGTTAGCAGTAACACCAACTTCAGTAAAAAATTCCAAGATAAACTTAAAACAGAAAACAAACCCACAAAAGAACCAAACAATAACAATCTAGAAATAAATCAACCTTACACAATGGAGGAGCTCCTCTACGTAATCCAAAACAGGAAAAAGGGCACAGCCCCAGGATTAGACCTAACTTCTTACCAAATAATTAAAAAACTCCCCCTAAAACTACTCCAGGCACTACTCAAACTATACAATCTCATCTACCTAAACGGACAGGTTCCTACTCCCTGGAAACAGGCCCTAGTCATACCAATCCCTAAACCTAATAAACCAGCTAATCAAGCTAACTCATATAGGCCAATATCCCTAACTTCAAACTTATGTAAAGTAATGGAATCAATGGCTAAAAATAGATTACAACATTACTTAACCCAAAATAACATCATAAACCCAGATCAAAGCGGTTTCACTCCTGGCCGCTCAACCCTAGATAACCTCGTCCGACTAGAACAAGATATTGAGACAGGACAACTAAATAAACAATATACCACAGGCATCTTCATAGACTTCTCTAAAGCTTTCGACATGGTATGGCACGATGGGCTAATACAAAAACTTAAAAAAATAGGACTCAAAGGTCAGATAATAAACTACATCCAGGACTTCCTAAACAATCGTAAAATAACCGTGGGTATAGACCAAACTCTATCGGACCAATGTCCCCTAGAAAATGGTACTCCACAGGGCAGTATCCTCAGCCCCACCCTCTTCAATATAATGATAAACGATCTATTCGAGGGCCTATCCCCTAAAGTAAACACATCAAATTTCGCGGATGATGGAGCCATCTGGATCCGCACTAAAAGCATGAACATGGTCCAAAATCTACTCCAAAAATCTCTTAATAAAATACAACAATGGGCTGACAAATGGGGCTTCTCCCTTAACTCAGAAAAAAACAACAGGAATAGTATTCAAACATAAAAACATGAAACCCGCCTCCCCAATCCTCCAGCTAAACAATCAAACAATCAAATTTCAAAAACAAACAAAATTCTTAGGACTTATTTTCGATGCTCACATCCAAAACCTAACAACTAAATGCAGTAAAGACCTAAACACCCTAAGATGCCTAACTGGCTCTAACTGGGGAGCATCCAAAGATACCCTCCTCTCTCTCTACATATCACTAATTAGATCAAAATTAGACTACGGCTGCGCCATATACAACACCCTAAACAACTCTCTATCTAAAAAACTTGACTCAATACAATATCAGGCTCTCAAACTAATTACACGCACCCAACATGGCACCTCCTACACCTCACTTCAGGCCTTAACAGGAGAAATGCCACTAAGTCTACGCAGGGAACAGCTAAGCTTAAATTTCTGGGCCGCGTCCCAATCAAACCCTCTCATCCAAAACTTAATAAACCAAAACATCAGCCCCAAAAACCAAGCTCTAGCTCGCAAACACCCCTTACTTACCCCAATATCCCAAAGAATAACAAACTACCTAAATGAACACCAAATTAAAAATCTTAAACAAAACTGCAAACAATCAAATATCTTCACCCCTAAACTTAAAATACCCAACATAGACACAACACTAGCTAGCCAAATAAATAAACAAACCGACCCAAACATAGCTAAAACTACCACACTAGCATACATACACGAAAATTGGCCAAATTGGTGTCACATTTACACGGACGGATCCTCAGATCCGACCTCCAAACACACAGGTTTCGGAGTCCATACCACACAACCAACTAAAACCACACGATCCTTCCGACTCCCAAACAACCAATCAATATTCACGGCAGAACTAATGGGCATGGCCTCAGCCCTCCATAATCAAGAATCCAAAAAACACAAAAATATCCTAATACTTACCGACTCCCTAAGTGGACTGCAAGCCCTCCAAAACAAAAATACCAAAAACCGACCTAAATTAATAAATCAAATACTTAAAAGCTCCAACGACCTAACTAAGGCTGGCAAACAAATAACCTTCTTGTGGATACCCGCCCACGTAGGAATATACGGTAACGAAAACGCCGATAAAGCAGCTAAACTATCCCTCAAAATCCCAGAAATAAGCTTAAACTTACCCATCTCAAAATCAGAAATTAAAAGTGTAAACAAGCAAAAACTCACAAAAAAATGGCATAACCTATATCTAAACTCAAATAGCCAAATCAAAAAAGTGCTCAGCAAACCACTAACCAAACCCAAAATTCTCCATCCATCGAAAAAAATCGACAGAGTAATCACTAAACTCCAAACAGGACACACCAACCTAAATAACCACCTTAAAAAAATTAAAAAACACACTACAGGTAACTGCCCACACTGCAAACAACCAGAAACCCCAGAACACGCACTCATCAACTGCACACACTACCTAACACATCGAACCGCATTACAAACCACCCTCAATCTAAACAAGGCTCTAACTCTAGAAGCAATACTAAACCCACAAAATAAACTAGAAAACTTCAAGGCCTTAGGCGTATTCTTAATAAAAACGGAACTAATAAAACGCATCTAAAAACACAATAACCTACCAAATCAAAATCACATGAACAAACAAACATCCACCATACCCAGCTCCCTTAGTTCTCCTCCCCATACCAATCGGCATCTATTCCAAATCTCAAAATTCCCAAATTCTATATAAGCAACCCCTAAAACCCCCCTCTTGGGTTGCACAGACCACCTTCGCCCCTTTCGGAAACACATTAAATGGCCTGGCCGGGCCCGTGTGCGAAATACGCATCAGTCGGAAAGCGCACGTTAAATCTCCAAAGTAAGTAAGTAAGTAAGTTGAGACTGATCTCATTCAGTTATGGTGAGACTGATCTGACCCAGTTGCGATGAGATTGATCTGACCCAGTTGCGGTGAGACTGATCTCACTCAGTTGCGGCGAGACTGGTCTCACTCAGTTGCGGCGAGACTGTGGTAAAACTGAATTTAAACAGTTGCGGTAACACTGAACTCGCTCAGTTGTGATAAAACTGAACTCAGTTGCGGTAAAACTGAACTCAGTTGCGGTAAAACGGAACTCACTCAGTTGCGGTAAAACTGAACTCACTCAGTTGCGGTAAAACAAAAACTCACTCGGTTGTGGTAAAACTGAATAGTAATTACACTCAGTTTGGGTAAAACTTAACTCACTCAGTTGTGGTAAAACTGAACTTACTCAGTTGTTGTAAAACTGAACTCACTCAGTTGTGATAAAACTGAACTCAGTTGCGGTAAAACTGAACTCAGTTGCGGTAAAACTGAACTCACTCAGTTGTGGTAAAGCTGAAAATACTCAGTTGCGTTGAAGCTAACCTTGCACTTGCCGTGAAACCGAAACCCAGTTTGGATACATCCCAACCCACTCACACAAGGTGATGAACAACTCACTGAGTGGCAGTAAAAGCTCATGGCATTACTGGGTTAGAAATGGTCCCCGATAGCCAATGATTGTGACGACAGGTGGCTTAATCAATGATTGTTCAGAATTGGTCTTATCCGCTTACTTGGTTGATGCAAATCATCCTTTCCTAATCGATGCTCGTGTCAATCACTGGATTGTCTGGTCAAGACTCGATTACGAACAGAACACCGTTATTTAGAAGGAATATTACCGGGGGAGAGTAAAACAAACAAACAAACAGACAAACATGAACCTATTCGTCTGACACGGGTACTTCAGCAACCCATGCTTGCCATGCTTGCATCACTCATCATCTTTACCTTTCGCGCGACCCGTGAAGATCCGGGGTGGAATAGGTCTTCAGCAACCCATTCTTGCCGTAAAAGGCGACTATGCTTGTCGAAAGAGGCGACTAACGGGATCGGGTGGTCAGGCTCGCTGACTTGGTTGATGCATGTCATCGATCCCAATTGCGTGGATCGATGCTCATGATATTAATCACTGGATTGTCTGGTCCAGATTCGATTATTTACAGACCGCCGTCATACAGCTAGAATATTGCTGAGTGCGGCGTTAAACAACAAACCAAACCAAACCATAAACAACATGTACGTACGCCGGAATGCCATGTTTTCAAGAGCTGGTGGAGTTGTCGGTGTTTCCGGTCACGGAGTAGCATATCCTTCCGTCTTGCAAAACACCTTTAGCTAGTGTAGAGCTTGATAAACTTGTAGATGTGTTGAAAGCATGTGGAGGGGGTTGTGTTTCGCCGTTTTGAACAGCTTTGGTATTATTTCCCGGTATGTCAGCCAGTCGTTGGAGGAAGGCCTCCTAACACTTTGGTGTAACCCTGGAGAAACAAGAGGAGCAAACCAGGATTCGAACCACGATCCTATATTTCTGTCACATACATGTATACACATACAACTGCGGCACCTTATACAGTACAAATGGTATGGCATATATATAATAAAGTCAGTGTCAGTGATTGCACATATCTCGTACAGTAAACATTCAGATTTAAAACAAATACATAATGATGATTTCACGATTAATGAGACCCAGCAATAAATGCATAATGATATTTTTTTTACCTTTTTCGGAATCTATGTAAGGAAACGTGTGAGTGAGTGAGCGAGTATGGTTTTATGACGCTTTTTGCAATATTCTAGGAATATGGCGACGGGGGACACCAGAAATGGGCTGCACACGTTGCACCCATGTGGGGAATCGAACCCGGAGCTTCAGTGTGATAAGCGAACGCTTTAACCACCCCACACCCCACCGCACCACACGTCTCTGGATATTGGAAAGATAGTGTTTTTCATGATTTGTTGCTTAAATAACCATGTGTTCATCGTGCCAGTTGGCAGAACACGTCAACATGTTTGCAATACAATTTTTTTTTCAAAAGTAGGGAAAATACATCAAATGCCTGGGTTTCAAGTCAAGGTATAACGATTCAATAGCATTAAAACCATGCATGTGAAATACTGAAAGTTGTTAAATAAAACCGACAAAATCCTTTCCATACTTTCGAAAACGAGTCGATTGGGCGTTTACCTTCTATATCATGAGCATGTGTTTATGAATCACTTTCAAATTGTGATGATACCAGGTGTTTGCGAAAAGGTGAGCGTGCCCCACCGGTGGCAAACCTTTCTGCGCCTTCTTTATAATTTGAAAATTGTTGGTGAATCGTTTAACAGAAAACACAGAAAATTGTTTTTATCACCAAGACAGGAGGTTTGGAACAAGCCAAGGATATCGACAGAAAGACACCTTTGCTCTTTGTGGAACATTAACTTCATTGAGTAGGCACATAAATGATCGATTTATAGGTTCCAGTATCATATTTCATCATATCTAAACTTATATGCCGGCTTATGAGAAGTATTATTAATGAGATCAAGCGTGATGCAACATTTTAACATTTCTCCTCTATTGTCAGTTTTGAGAGTTGAATGTATCAGAACAACCCACATCGCTAAACGACGCGTTATCAATGGAATATTGCTGAATATGGAGTTAAGTAATATTTATGCACTCCCCACTTCACTCACTCACTCCAACGCCAAACGACGTGTTATTGTTGGAATATTGCTGAATTTGGTGTTAAATAACATTTATACACTCCCAACCCCACTCACTCCAACGCCAAACGACGTGTTATTGTTGGATTATTGCTAAATATGGTGTTAAATAACATTTATACATTCCCCTCCTCACTCACTCACTCCAACGCCAAACGACGTGTTATCGTTGGAATATTGCTAAATATGGTGTTAAATAACATTTGCGCGTTCTCCCACTCACTCACTCACTCACTCACTCACTATTGGGCACGGACTCTGTGTTGGTATGTTCCCAGTACCCCACGCTTGACATCAGAGTCACCTACAGGGCCCGGTCTACCGCCTCGGCCTGAACCAAATATATCCAATACAGCCCATGCAAGTCTATAATAACTGGCAAGTCTAGATTACTGCAGTATCAGTTCTAATGAAGAGAATCTTTGGGCTCCTTTTTATCATATTTAACAATTGTGATTAACAACTGTTTTTTTCTGTCAAATATGTTAATTTCAGCGACTAGATGTGAGTCACGGCCCCGGTGAGATGGCTTTGTTCGTGTTCTGCTAGTCATTCATGACGTGCATGGTTGCTCATGCTGTCAGTCCCTGGTTTTATCTGTCCCAAATTCGATCCTTTGGCCAGCGGGATGTAACTATCCACTGGTCAAGCGCCTCTAATATTTCACACACTGAAGTTATTTCTACGGTTCGGGATAATTAAGTCAACATATATTTGACACAGCTAGTAAACATATGGCCACAACTCACCATTGGTATAATAAGTACATACTACTTGCATATAGCTGCCTATACATAGGGGGTGAGAAAGATGAAGCATCACAACACTATTTGGACAACTATTTGTGCCCATTCGAAGCGTAGTTTGTGACATTGCTTCCGAAGGTTTTTAATATAACAAACATACTCCCAGACGGGGCCGAAAGCTATGAAGGAGTGCAACAGAAAATTCTTAACTCACCCGCCTTCGGCCCCGTCTGCGAGTTTGTTTGTTATTATTATAAGTTGCATGTTCCTGTTGATTGAACACTGGATACACGGCTGCACGACCAGATCACTCAAGGTGAACAGTTCCGATACAAATCGTTCGAAAACCCCGTGGAAGTGTGCCTGACTTCTGTTTTGTGGCCCCAAAACATCCCAAATGTGCACAATAACATTCCCTATTGATCTCCAGCGTAAAACGCTGTGAGTAGATCATAGGTGTCTTTTCTTATACAGATGGTGACCTTGCCCTTCGAAGCTGCCAGTGACACGTTAGCAGACTTGAGTTCAGTTATCATAAACGTTTTTGGCGTGCACGCTCTATCCCTCTTCCCTCTATAATTTCCCTCTTTCAAAATGATACGGACAAAATATAAAATTCAGCTGATAGATCCAGGAAACCAAACCATTTTGATTGTCAACCGAGACCCCGTCGTTGCGATGGACTTAGTGTTGGTCCGAAATTCAAATTCATTTTCTTTTTTATGTGTTCTAACAGTTGTACAGCGTACTAACAACAATGCCCTGGAATGACATTCGTTGAAGATATTCGTTTTAAAGGATCTTGAGCGTTGGTGCCGGCATGTTTGCACACACAACAGCAGGAACGTGTATGCATAGAAATGTCAACAATGCCCATATTTGGGCATATATTAATATTTATGCACAACCAGATTTACAAGCGGTTTCAGTTTGGCCTGTTAACGACAGAAAGTTGTTATATATTTACACATAAATACATATTTGAATTGGGTTATAAATAAAATACCACACTTATTTACGTTAGATTCAATTTTTACGAAACTCGTGAACCCTGCATTGTATCTGACCGAGCGAGTGTGAGTTTCGTAAATTTGGTATCTAACGAGAATGTGTGGAGTATTCTCTATGTTCCTACTTACGTGAGGTGTTTAAAGAGGAAAAGGGTACTGCATACTGGGTAAGTTTAAGATTGGACCACTGAAGGCAACACTGAAGGGGTTCTATGAGAGACACTGAATTACATGTAGAGATCGACCTAGTTGGAAGGCGTTTAAGAATTGACTTTCACTTCGTGTGAGTTCATTGGAGTATGAGCCTTCATAGAGGGCCAAACTATACTGAACCGCAAAAGAAACGTCACCCCAAGTAACACTGCATGAAAAGTTGTCATTTAAATATCTGGGTAATTTTTGTCACAAATTCTAAAATTTAACATTACCTTGTCCAGAAAATGAAATTTGATGATAAAAAACAAAGCAGATGACAATAAAACCGGTCGCCCGAACGCATGGCAACGGCCATGGTAACACGATGCACGTGAGGTCCGTGCAAACTGAAATGCACATGCGTTCCCCCATTTTTTTGCCCTATAAACATCCACCCAAATCGGATAGCATTCATTCGTTATAATTGCTACCACATGCCAAGATTGACAAGAAATCAGCAACACCAAGCCCTTGGACGATTGCAAACTGGACAAACCGCCCGGCAAGTAGCCAATGCATTTCAAGTCCACGTAAGGACCATATACAGGCTCCAGCAACGGTACCAGACCACCAACACTACAGATGACCGACCACGTATTGGAAGACCAAGACCCGACGTCAGGATCGTCAGATTGTGTAACAGCATTTTCAAGAACGCATTTTTACTGCTGCGGAAATTGCTCGACAGACCATGGGGACGCACCAGCGACACACTCGTGTGGACTCCGTGCGTCGACGACTGACGAGCAGACACTTCCACTGTCACAGGCAACACCGAGGTCCCATTCTAACACCACGTCATCGCCGGAACCGTCTTCAGTGGGCAACATAGCACCAGCATTGGCTCCACCAGCAGTGGAGAAGAGTCCTCTTCTCAGACGAGAGCTGTTACTGTATCTCAACAATAGAGAGAGAGTCTGGCGACATCGTGGGGAACGTTATTCGGATCTTGTGTTGTTGACAGAGACTCGTGGGGTGGTCCGAGCATCATGGTCTGGGACGGAATTGGTCTTGCACAGAGGGTCGGCCCTGTGGTCTTCCAGAACATCGGTCCAGGGAGAGGCAATGCTGTCACAGCAGCTCGGTACATTGATCAAGTCTTGAGACCATACGCCATACCTCATTTGGCACGTCGCCGTAACCACGAGTTTCAGCATGATAACGCCCGTGCTCACACTGCGAGACCAACAAGAGACTTCCTCCAGCAGAATGACATCAGAACCATGCAGTGGCCTGCCCTCAGTCCCGGTTTAATTCCCATTGAGCACCTGTGGGACGAGATTGAACGACGGCTGATGACGTCAGACCAAGGCCGACAACTGCAGCTGAACTGCGTCAGGCGTTCTTCAGAGTGTGGGCTCAAGTGCCTTTGGCCTTCATCAACCGCCTCATCCATTCCACGTATCGACCTTGCACGACAGTCATCAATGCACATGGCTACACACGAGATACTGACTTGTGATGCCATTTTCTCGGAGTCTAGTGTTGTGTTTCACTTTAACTCGAACATTTGACACTTTTATTTCAACCTTTGCCAAGTTTCATCTTTTTAATATATCTCAAAGTATGTTTACAGTTTTTGGACAAATAACTTTTCTCATATATCTATCCATGGTGACGTTTCTTTTGCGGTTCTCTATATATGAACGCGGACCTTCCTCACTATAGAACGGTTCATGGGCACTTACACGGTACAGCGCGTGGTTTGGGTGTAACTTTAGATTAGATCACTTAAATTCCACTCGCACTAGAGAGAGCAGATGAGCTGTTTTTGCATGCACACATGTAACATTATATGTCCGTCTGAACAACAGCAGGCTGTGCGGGAAAAAGAAGTCGTCATGTTTAACACATATGTCTTTTGACCCAGCAATACCCTGTTGTTGGAAGCTGTGTACATAGCTATGCATTCTTGCTACCCGCTTATACCTGGCCAAGGATGCCGCTCCTCTACCTGCTTATACCTGGTCAAGGATGCCGCTCCTCTACCCGTTTATACCTGGTCAAGGATGCCACTCCTCTACCCGCTTATACCTGGTCAAGGATGCCACTCCTCTACCCGCTTATACCTGGTCAAGGATGCCACTCCTCTACCCGCTTATACCTGGTCAAGGATGCCACTCCTCTACCCGCTTATACCTGGTCAAGGATGCCGCTCCTCTACCCGCTTATACCTGGTCAAGGATGCCACTCCTCTACCCGCTTATACCTGGTCAAGGATGCCGCTCCACTACCAAGTTATACCTGGTCAAGGATGCCACTCCTCTACCTGCTTATACCTGGTCAAGGATGCCACTCCTCTACCCGCTTATACCTGGTCAAGGATGCCGCTCCTCTACCCGCTTATACCTGGTCAAGGATGCAACTCCTCTACCCGCTTATACCTGGTCAAGGATGCCACTCCTCTACACACTTATACCTGGCCAAGGATGCCACTCCTCTACCCGCTTATACCTGGCCAAGGATGCCACCCCACTACCCGCTTATACCTGGTCAAGGATGCCACTCCACTACCCGCTTATACCTGGTCAAGGATGCCACTGCTCTACCCGCTTATACCTGGTCAAGGATGCCACTGCTCTACCCGCTTATACCTGGTCAAGGATGCCACTCCTCTACCCGCTTATACCTGGTCAAGGATGCCGCTGCTCTACCCGCTTATACCTGGTCAAGGATGCCACTGCTCTACCCGCTTATACCTGGTCAAGGATGCCACTGCTCTACCCGCTTATACCTGTCAAGGATGCCACTGCTCTACCAGCTTATACCTGTCAAGGATGCCACTCCTCTACCCGCTTATACCTGGCCAAGGATGCCACTGCTCTACCAGCTTATACCTGGTCAAGGATGCCACTCCTCTACCCGCTTATACCTGGCCAAGGATGCCTCTCCTCTACACACTTATACCTGGCCAAGGATGCCACTCCTCTACCCGCTTATACCTGGTCAAGGATGCCACTCCTCTACCCGCTTATACCTGGTCAAGGATGCCACTCCTCTACCCGCTTATACCTGGTCAAGGATGCCGCTCCACTACCAAGTTATACCTGGTCAAGGATGCCACTCCTCTACCCGCTTATACCTGGCCAAGGATGCCACTGCTCTACCAGCTTATACCTGGTCAAGGATGCCGCTCCACTACCAAGTTATACCTGGTCAAGGATGCCACTCCTCTACCCGCTTATACCTGGCCAAGGATGCCACTCCTCTACCCGCTTATACCTGGTCAAGGATGCCACCCCACTACCCGCTTATACCTGGCCAAGGATGCCACTCCACTACCCGCTTATACCTGGTCAAGGATGCCACCCCACTACCCGCTTATACCTGGTCAAGGATGCCACCCCACTACCCGCTTATACCTGGTCAAGGATGCCACCCCACTACCCGCCGTACCGAAGTGATGCAGGTCCCAGACGTTCACTCCTTTAGCGAAACACATGATCACGAATATGATGCTGACAAACCAGAAAATATAATCAGCGAACCGGGATTCAAACCTACTACTTTCTGTCATCCCTAAGGGATGGAACTCTGCACATAAAGAATGGCGAACACGTAGACGACTGGGCCACCTGTGTCCCCGATGAGGTATTCATCAACTCATAAACAAGAGCTGTGACAGCTGAAGGATTTCAACAGTGCGCTATATCCGAATTCGCCGCACAGATCTGTATACATGTACAGTCAAAACCACAAAGAAGAAGGCAGAAAAATAAAATGTATTGCCACAGAGTTGTAACTGCTGGGCCTGTTTGGCATGACGTAAATGCAGTGGTGCGTGTGTGAGATATTTTGTATTGATGGCTGAATGATAGTCGCAGTGTGCGGGCTGAGGAGATGGGTCCAACGATCCACACATCTGTAATAAAATAGATAATATTATGTTTAAACGAAACAACTTGTTTACCGTAGATGTATCATGTGTTAATGCTGCAGAGTACTGTGGTGTAAAGTTTGACTGCAAGTCACGCGTGCTCTCTGGAGGCGGAGATGGGGTGACGAGAAACGCGATGGGAGAACCAGCTAAAGCTTTGCTATTCCATCTGTGAAGCTGCTCGCTTCATCGCTGGTACTTGTCGAGGGAGGAAACCGGAACCGCTTAAAACAAACATCGACAGCAAATATACAGTCACCCAGTATACTGTATGCTATAGTTGTGACGGAGGATGGACGGACGACCAGGGGACGCGTCAAAGGAGAGGACAAGAGGCTTCTATCTGAGTGTCCCCTGTGCCTGTGCTTTGATACTGCTGGCGGTGATACTGGCTGCTCTGGTGGGCATTATAGTGTTCATGGCAGGACCACGTCATGTTGTGTGTCAGTGCCACATGCCTAATACGTCACTTCCGGTCAGGGAGATAAGGGTCAGAGAGGAATTCCAGGGAGTTACTAATTCAAGTAAGTATACCATTAAGTTAATAGAATTATGAAATTAGTGTTCGTTTTGAGACGATGGTGTTTGCAATTGAATATGACGTCGACATTGATTGTTGTGTAAAGAAGAGTCGTGTCTGAACTTCTATAAACCAATGATACGTATTTCATTAATATCTGTATAGGGAAAAATATAATGCATTTATCGATAAAATATCAACAGTTGTCAATTAGACAGTGTACGTGTCATTTCCTCCGTAGGGATTCCGCGTTAGAATTTGACCCCATCAACCTATGCTGCTTGTAATGGTTCGGGGGACTGGGCTCGGAGACTGCGTGTCATCGTACCCCGCCGACGATGTGGATTGTTGTTCATGCTGTCAACCACTGGTTGTCTGGTCGAGGGCAGGTTACATGTAGTAATATCTCAATTTGATTCGTTTAAAGTTGGCTCTGGCCATGAACGCATGTGTGTCGTAATCGGACAAATACCGGAGCCTACGTGACCGATTAAGCATCTATCCATTGATTTTCTCACCCTGAATTCTAAAGATGAAAAATTATTCTACCGTTGCTGATTACGTAACTAGTCGATGTCAACATGGAAGCAATATGATGATAACTGGGAAATGTCTTTTTTCTATACATTCTCTTCTAAACCCCGAGTTTCTGTCTCGAACTTTATGTACAATGCAACCAATATCGTTAAAGCTATCCGAGGTTTAATACAAAAAACAAACAAACAAACAAACAAACCTTGTCACATTATTGATTTCCGTAGTTGACCACGAGACACCTGTGTCATCGCATGTGTCCCTGGACCACGTTTTGTTTGTTTGTTTGTTGTTTAACCGCATAGCAATATTACAGCTACGTAAGTATCCGTCACTTTACAAAGCGCTCAGCAAAACATGTGATGCAAGACGCCTTCGCTGTTGCGCCGCGAAGCCATTCGTGACCAACTCGTGTAATACCGGGGCAAGCCGAATAGCGACTCTGCCCCTCTGGTGGCCACTGGGTTCCGTCTAAGCGCAAATCGGCACAGTAAAAAGAATGGCCAACTAGTTGCGTAATGATTCACGTATGTTATCACCATGTCATATATATTCCAGATGCTATTCTAACACATCGGGACTAACGGTGTTTATACAGTATGACTGAACACATTTAACTGTATCTAGGGTATGATTTTAGATGCAAGACATTTGTAAAATCATTTTTTTTTCCTGTGGGATTCTTTGACTGAAGTACCTGATGTCATACGCGCATTCTGACTGGTTTGTCGTATTTTCGCACATAACATTCGTCGATAGCGTGACGAGTCTTCTTGCAGGTTACGGAAAGGGGCGAGTGGTGACGAATGCCGCGAAGCGTGTAAAAAGACTGTCCAGAGAAAACTTAAAAGAATGAGATGGAATAAAAGAATGACAAAAATACATGAAATGTCGGGTAAGAAAATTATGGACGGTTAAGCGCCACTGGGGAAAGTTTATATCTTCGGAAGAATGCCAGGTTGTGGTAGGTTCCAAAAACCGAGTTTTCATTTGGAGGAAGGACCGACAATGAAATCTACAGTCTTCATCCCGTGTGCCCACCCTCGTCAGTGTGACTCATGTCGGCACACCCTCGTCAATGTGACTCATGTGGGCCCACCCTCGTCAATGTGACTCATGTCGGCACAGTCTACGGATTTCAATATGAAAGAGAATATTTGGTTAACAATTAAGGTCCTCAAACCCGGGCCGAAACTATCAGTAACCCCTCTGAACTTTTCACGGCTATGAATGACATTTTGAACCATATTGGTTTTGAATATATTCGACAATAGTATTCAACAATTCGCGCTGGGATTCTTGAAGTCATTGGTATGAAGGGCCATCTGACCAATTTTAAGCTGGGTCATTAAAAATGTGTCTAATTTCTATTCTTCAAGGTGTGAAAGTTTTGTAAACAAACGGACACCATATTGGAAGTGACGAATACTGTCCACGGACTTCCTATGACGGCGGTCTGTAAATAATAGAATCTGAACCAGGTAATCCAGTGATTGACATCATGAGCATCTGGGAGCATGCATGATACAAAAAAATATTGTTACACAAACAAGTCGGATGCGTAAAGACTCCTTGTTGTTCTACACCAGGTTATCAGGGGGTGATGTGAAGACATCGTATCCTATGCTCTTCAGCACAGTCGGGACGGTAGGGTAGCATTGTGGGCTAAGCGCTGGCTCATGACACCAAAGACATGGGTTCGGTTCCCCACACAGGATAGAGCAAGGTATAGAGCTGTTGCACACATATATACACGTGCATGCACGTCGCAATGTAAGTTTTACGTGACATTAAATCCTATTTCACCTCACCGTCACAGTGGAAATCAGTACATAAACAATTCTGAAACACTGCCCGGTTATGCAATACCATACACAGATGGATGACTGACAGCCACAATTATACGTTCAGTGTCAACAACAACTTACAGCCTTTTAAATCAATCTTAGAACAAGATTTATCTTCCAGGATTTGACAGGGAAAATCAGGAATGTTTGCTCCGCAAAGAAACGGAAATATACTCTCTGATGAGCATGGGTCATGGAAATAATTCTTTCTGCAATTAGATAGTTATAATTAATCGGGCCAATTAGCTTTTCCTATCCGTGTATAAACTTGCTGACATCGTTATGTACACAAGGTTGAAGAAATAACATAAACACTTGTAATCCTATATATATATATAGATACGTGCCCCAGCCTGACTGCCCCTGTGCGCCTCTCCTGTCTGTTCTCGTGGTGTCTGTGATGCGGGGAAACGTGAGACTGGGGGAACGTACTCCAGAATGTATGAAGCTGCCTCATTATTTTGGTCTTTTCATATTTGTTGTTTTTTTTGTGTGTGTTTTTAACGCCGCACTCAGCAATATTCAAGCTATATGACGACGGTCTGTAAATAATCGAGTCGGGACAAATCGAGTGATTGATATTATGAGCATCGATCCACGCAATTGGGATAGATGCATCAACCAAGTCAGCGATCGATTACGTTAGTCATAGTGGCCTCTGACGATAAGTATGGGTTGCTGAAGATCCATTCTAACCCGGATCTTCATGGATCTGGATTTTTCATAACTCAAGCGTACAGACTACACAAAGGCGTTTTATAGATGCTTTGTTGGTATTCACCGACTCCCGTGTATACCACACATGTGACAGGCCGTGGTACATCAAGACGAGAACTCGGTTTACGCGATTAGTTTTGAGTTGTGGCAAGAACACCATGTAGAAAATATGACGGTTACCTGTAAATATTTGAGTCTTGGCCAGACAGTACTGAGACTGATATTATGAGCAACGATTCACGCCTTTGGGGTACGTTGACATTAACTACCACCAGTAAAGGCTTAAGGGAACCAATTCCAACCCGGAATCCAAACGATGGTGTATTAACGTAATGGTGGATATTAAATCATTTTTAAAAGTTTCTTAACGAGCAGGTCAGAAAGTAGGCTAGTTACAGCGGATACGGGCGAGATATGTACACCTGTGCTAAAGGCTATCAGAGAAGTTCTGATATCTCAAGCACGAAGACGTATCTCACTCACTGCGTGTTAGGTGCTCCCTGTGCATGGACAAGTTCAGAGAATGGTGGAGAAAGAAAACATTCTCCACAGAATACTGTAAGGGACATTCTCGCGATCTCGCGTTCTTCACCTTTACAACCTTGAACCTTGCTCTTAAACAAGCCACATATGCCCAATCTTCATGTTTCCTGTATACAGGACCTTTTGCCATAATTCAAGACGGAGAGAATGAGATCTCTCAATCTGGACCTCGCGAAAATTATATAAGGAGACTAGATATGTTTTTCAACTACGGCAGCAAAACTAGATTTTTTCATTAAACCTTTTAAAATATAAACGTAAATATTGTTTTACAAGAAACACCTTGAAATCTTAGTAGCAGACAATTAACAGAATGGGGCAAAAATCGAAGATTATACGCCCCCCCCCCCCCCCCCCCCCCCCCACACACACACACACACACACCTTCACCAAACGGTCGGCTCCCAGCTGATGTCCTTTTCAAATGTCTGCATTTTCCTTCCACGTATAGAATTTTTCTCAATTACCTGCTGTATTCAGGTTCAACCCTGTAATCCAAGTCAATACATTATGCCCTCCCGTGTTGAGTCAGCTTCATACATTTTGCATTTATTTGTTTAAGGCAAAGATTACCTAACGACTTCCACGATGACATCAATGATGTCATTGTCGGCCTCAACCCCACAGACGTCACCAACGTCAACCTCCTCCTCTGCTGCGCCTACAACCACGACAACGACAACACAGCCGGCGCCTGTAAACAAAACCCTCCCTGGTCAAGTGGTACCTTATCACTACAACATACAACTGTTTATGGACATCTACCAAAATAAATCAGCATTATTCAAACTCCACGGTAACGTATCCATCTTCCTTGACGTCAAAGAACCGACGTGGAATATAACGCTTAATGTCAAAGAGCTAACTATTGATAGACAGTCTCTGTCACTAAAACCATTAAGAGCCAATCAGTCCGCGCCAAGAATTGTACAGACAATATCTGACAAAGAGAGGGAGTTTTATATCCTTCTGTTAAACATGGAGTTGACAGTTGGCGAGAAATACCAGCTGTCGATTGGTTACGAGGACCAACTGACGTCATCACCATACGGGATAGCTTACAACGCCTATAAGGACGAGAACGGACGGATACAGTGAGTACATGTACCGGTCGATCATTCTTAATGTGTTGGGGCGGTCTGGTAGCCTAGTGGTGAAAGCGTTCGCTCGTCACGCCGAAGACCCGGGTTCGATTCCCGACATGGGTACAATGTGTGAAGCCCATTTCTGGTGTCCCCCGTCGTGATATTGCTAGAATATTGCTAAAAGCGGCGTAAAACCATAATCACTCACACCCATTCTTAATGTCCATTGGGTTTGATTGCTGTTCCACTACACACTCAGGAATATTCCAGCTACATGTATACAGTAAACTACGGTTATAACGAACACGCTTATAACGAACTGACGGATATAACGAACTTACTTTTGGGTCCCGACTACTTGCTGTAGTCATGCTGTATATGTACTTATAACGAACTACGGTTATAACGAACTAAAATTAGTAGTCCCTTTGAGTTCGTTATAACCGTAGTTTACTGTATATATAATCGAGTATGGACACACAACATTGGAACGATGACACGCAATCATCGAAGTCACAACAGCTGACCAACCAATCCACATTTCGCCTCTTACAACTGGTTAATGTGGACAATGTAGTTCAAACGGTGCAATTGGTAAAGTAGCAAATATGTTTAACTGTAACTACCCTCCAACAAAAGAAACGCACAGGTAGTAACAACATTTTCAAAAGTATATTTCGTAGGTGAAAATTATTCCGTATTGCAATACTACATAAAAAGTAAGGTCTTTGGTTTTTTTTACTGACACATTATCACAAAACGGTTGTATTTTCTTTAACAAATTATATATACTGAGGGGCAAAATAAACCATACCTCTCAGTTCAATTTAACATATGTTAGATTTTCAGTTCACGATATCTTAAGTTTTGAACACACAATACCATTCAGAAAGAGGTCAAACGTAACAAATGTTATATTTGGGATAACACTTTCCGGACGGGACTCGACCCAAAAAGGTACGAGAATCTGTAATTTACTAAGAAAGTGTTATTCTAAATTTAACATCTGGTACAATAGCTTAAGTTAGCGATATTATATCCAAACATTGAACTGTATTTCTGCTTAGTTAGCACTCGAATATTTCTACATAGTTATATTTCTTGGAATAGAATTGTATCTAAAGCTTGTAAAAAAACGCATAATACTCGACAGCGGATGGGTATCATAGAGATCGGATCTTTTTTCAGCTTAAATTTACATTTCAAACATGGTAAGGATCGTATATTTCAAATTTATTTCTTATCCCCATCTTTATTTACCATTCTTTTCCCACCCAGCCACACATTACGTATCACAAACTGAATCATAAATTAATCATGGTTAATTAGACATATAGAAAACTTCGTTTATAACGAACACGCTTATGACGAACTTACCGATATAACGAACTCAATTTTTAGTTCCCGACATTTCTTGTTTTTAAGCTGTATATTTGCTTATAACGAACTGCGGTTATTACGACTAAAATTAGTGGTCCCTTTGAGTTCGCTATAACCGTAGTTTACTGTAATCAAATTTAACAACTGTTCTTTCAGTTTTCAATTACATAAAAAACAAACTCGGTATACTTTTGTTTGCCCCTTTGTTTTTATAACCGTAGTTTACTGTAATCAAATTTAACAACTGTTCTTTCAGTTTTCAATTACATAAAAAACAAACTCGGTATACTTTTGTTTGCCCCTTTGTTTTGATGCGCAAGTCACGGATTTCCTGTACGCGTCTATGACGTGTGGAGTTCACAAATCAGTCAGTTAATGAAATGGATTTTGACAATCACCAAGCCAAGATTTAATATGTAATGCGATAAATAACGTTGTTGGCCGACTTAGAACTTATGTGGTCAATGCTAAAGCCGACCTTACAGTGCTAGCCCACTGAGATACAATACCACAGTTTTAAGTAGATGCCAAACTCAGATACAGTATAATGGCTCCAAGCCGACCGGTCTTTCTTGTATCCCCTTATGCCGAGCAGCAGGCATGGTAACAACGAGTATCATCTTTGCCTACGTCCCCTATAAATAGTGGACCTCTCCTAAAGATGGCAGTGACAATCTTGACCTCATGCCGTTAAAATGGTACACCACTTAGACTGCTCTTTTGAAAATACTGATAGTTCAAAGGCATATCTATGTTCAATTTTCGGTCTATTTATTCCATGTATTACAAGGAGTAAATAAGCCTATAAGTATGATTTTTAAGATAGCAATCATAAATAGATATCTTGAAAAGTAATTTGGAACTTCTCAAGAATATTCAAAACTTCTGACGTTTGACGAGTCCATCTGTGAAAGTGGTGAGGGGAGAGGTTGTAGCCAAGGACTATAGACACAGCCGGGTCGTGGAGGGGAATGTAGACAGATGCTATCTGGGGCCATTACCGCTGTCACAACCAGTGTTTCAATGTGAGAGTATATGATAAATGAAGGAAATGTTGGTAAAGAGACAAAACACGTGTTTATTGTAAGAAAATACTTTAAAATAGTAAGTATTTGTCCAAGTACACCATATATAACCAGAAAATGTTCAGCTCTGAGACAAGATAGAAGGATGACACACTACAGGAAGCACGGGAGGGACATAATGCCCTTCTGTGTGCATCAAGACAATGGATGCCTAAGACTGACAGGGAGGAGTATGTTGGACATCAGTGGGAGAATGGGTAGAACATTATTCTTTGCAAAGATTAAACGATTGATAATTAGTGAACATTTTGTTCTATTTTGTTCATTTCTATAAAATAAAACATTGTTTATTAGTCTGAAGATTGAGTAGTCAAACAGCTTCTTAGTGACTTACACAAGGTTCTGACCTCGTACTCCTAGGCTAATCCTCTCTAATAATTCCTGAGTTTATTTTCTAACTTGCATCTATATGGGTCGGACAGGTTTCTCCCTTGTTCATTTCATATATTTAATCTTAACTAATAGTTTCTCTTAAATCACCTTGGCTGTTCTGTGACAACCCTAGCTCTATACACCTCCCCGAGATTTCGTATTCCTTCCCGTACTCTGCACCCTGTCAGTTAACTCAGAAAACCAATTACTTAAATATAATTGGTCGCCACATGCGCTCCCGTATGATAGACTTTGGGTGCATTTACATTACGTGGTTGGTACACATTAATACCTTTACATACATTCATATCATATTCAATTTGGGGGCACGGGTGGCGCCGCGATTCGCTGTGCAGAGTTGCGTCCCTTGGGCACGCCAGAAACCTATGATTGTGGGTTCGAATCCCTGTTCGCCCCAATTATGTTTCTAGGTTTGTCAGCACCATACCCGTGCTCGCGGGTTTCACCGAAGTGGTAAACGTCTGAGACCTGCATGACTTCGGGCTTTCCTCCCACATTAAGCTGACACGCCGCGATATAACTGGAATACTGTTAAAAGCGGCGTTAAACCCAACTCACTCACTCACTCACTCACTCATATTCAATTTAACACTTTCCATATTACACATATAATTCATGGACAATAAATGACTTTTAAATTATCTTAATGTTATATATTTATAACCGAGAGTACGACTCCTGGGTACAGTTTGTTGTTAGAGTGTGATGTAGATATTTTGTAGTCAGTGGCAATATACAATTATTTGAATGTTATTTCAACAATTGTCAGGAAAATGTCCTGTAGAAATGTTTATCATTTCTTTACTCCACTAAATTTACATTAGAAGTGCCATATGATGACATGCGGTACACGCCTACACAGCCACGTGGCCAAAGCAGAGATCTCCGTCAGACTCATATTTCACCCCTCCGCCTGGTAGGCATGGGCTAGGCCTACAATTTTCTCCCATGGGAGAAATATTCGGGCCTTTAAAGTCTTTTTTAAACACACAAGCGTTTCTACGTATATGTTGTTTCTTCTAGGCATTCTTGAAATCAAGTTATATACCCGAAGAATGGTGTAAGAGTAATTGTGCCCATTTAAAAAGAGCAACTCGCTTGGTGCAAATTCTTGTGGGGCGATAGCCATCTTAAGCGGTCTCAGTGGACGCATCACACACATAGTCTGAATACAACGCGCAACCAGTTCGTTGAATCATCAATCATTGCGCTCTCAAAACCTTCGCAACATGTAAAATATACATTTGTTATCCACATGTTAATGTCATTTAAACTTCGAACACAAAATCTGTAAGGTGCTTTTATACTTAATATATATATTTCAATAGCGCGTGATAAGGTGTGGAGACTAGATTTTTGTTATACATTATTGACGCATGGAATTCAAGGTCAATTTCTTACATTGTTGACATTGCGCCGTTAAATTCTTTGTCCTGACGAATTGCGAGAAAAGTTGTCTGGTTGTTTTGGCAAGGCGACAATTTATCACCATTATAATGTTCAGTGTATTTAAATGATCTTGCCGCGTCCCCATTACAAGAATATTATCATTTAATGAAGAAAAACAATGCATCGTGTCTAAAGTTTGTAATATCAATTCATGCAGAGGATCCATTTCCGTTTCCAGAAACCCGCCCCGAACTTGAAAATACCAACCCTAGATGTATTACGTCGTTATTGCTGTGAAATGAAGGATACCAAGGATTATAGTATTTCCTAGCTAGAAGCTTAGCTGAACGAAGGTAGTTAGGGTCTTGGGGACTTCAGATGTTTACTTGGCTCTAATATGACACGTAACTCCAGTACAAGCACGCGGTAGTTTGAAGGGAAAAACACATGTCCGCCTTTGACACCATGATCTAACCAATGTTCGAAAAATGTCCTCATGCTGGAGTGTTTACATGCTAACATCAACGCAACATTGTATGGATGACAGCGTATTAGTCATAGAACCGCGCCGCCTCCGTGGTCTTGTGGTAGAGGGTCCGCCCGTAGAGCGGAAGGTCCGGGGTTCGATCCCCGGCCGCGTCATACCAAAAGACGTTAAAAGATGGTACTTGTTGTTACCCTGTGTGGTGCTCGGCATTAAGGGGCTAAAACAAGGACTGGTCGGCTCGGAGTCAGTATACTGTGTCTGAGTGGGGTATTCATGTTAAACTGCGGCATGGTATCTCAGTGAGCTAGCACTATGAATCGGCATCAGTCCGGACTAGTACAAGCAGCCACACACACACACGTGCATGCACGTCGCTATATAAATGCAATAATCTTGGACGCGACGTTAAACCCAATTTCACCTCACCTCATAGAACCGCTGCTGACATGGTGGTGGGGGACGTTATGGGTCAACATGCCTAGCATAATACCAGTTAGTATTAGTGATATTGCAGAGACACAATGTTGAAAAGTATCATTTTTACCAAGCTGAAACTATAAATACTATGTTTATATCTATATCTACATGTATATTTATATGCCAGTCCTGAAATTTAGAACAATAATTATATCCCTAAGTTACCACTTGACAGCGGCCGTAGTCAGTGTATGAGAAGAGAGTGAGTGAGTGAATTGGTGAGTGAGTTGGGTTTAACGCCGCTTTGAACAGTATTCCAGTTATATCACGGCGTGTCAGTTTAATGTTGGAGGAAAGCCCAAAGTGATGCAGGTCTCAGACGTTTACCACTTCGGTGGAATCCAAACATGGGTATGGCGCTAACAAACCTACAAACGTAATCGGGGCGAACCGGATTTCGAACCTATGATTAGGTTTCTGGCGTGTCTAAGGGACGCAACTCTGTATCGCGAATTGCGCCTAAGGCGACTTAGCCCTCCATTTCCCCGTATAAGGAAAGAAGATTGACGATGTATCTCGAGTCGAATGTAAATATATGTGATGAATATGCCTTTATATACTGACAGGAATAAGTGACTGTGCTTCATATAAAAGTTAAATTTAAGGAAATAATTTTGAAATTAAATAATTCATCTTTCAATATACATTATGATATCTTATAAAGACATCTCTTTGACTTTTAGTTCGTGATTCATAATTTGCACGTGTATGTTCATGTACGGCGCACATTTTAGATGTTTGCGTGTTTGTTGGAAACATGATACTCAAACACGTGTTTTTAATTTGAACAGCACACAATGATTGTGTAGCTAACAGCCGTTCAAAACACGTCTTTGTAACGTGGGAATTCTGAAAGCACGACAAGGAGACAACACTATGCGGTTGGTGCATCTACAGAATCCCTACCAGACTGCTTTACAGCTCAGACAATTCCTGGGTTAAGACCAGTTAGTGGCAGTACCGTACGCAACCGTTTGAAGGAGCGCAACATTCGGCCCCGTCGTCCAGCGGTACGCCCAGTCTTGCTTCCACGTCACCGCCAGGCACGCCGAGCTTGTTGTAGACAGCACACGAGGCTCGGAAGACAAGACTGGGACTGTTGGAGATGAGTCCAAGTTTCATCTGGACAGCTCTGATGGTCTCCAGGCGTTCGTGATAACGTTTTAACGACACTTGCGTTACCCAACGTCGTCATGTTGAGGGTGTAATGATATGGAGAGGCATTAAAGTCTTCGGAGAACATAATGTGTTACCGGGACGGCATCGTTCGATATCATGTTCTACCCTTTGTGCAAACGAGAGGGAACGACGGTTGAGAGAGAACCAGAACCAGCCGATGACGCCTAGTCTGTGGGGCCAATATTTGGTTGACATCTGGCACAACATCCGCTTGGTCATTTATACTTATTAAAATATTAATACATGGTATTCATCTTCTATGTGGGGCGGTTGGGTAGCCTAGTGGTTTAAGCGTTCGCTCGTCAAGCCGAAGACCCGGGTTCGATTCCCGACATGGGTACAATGTGTGAAGCCCATTTTTGGTGACCCGCGCCGAGATATTGCTGTAATATTGCTAAAATCGGCGTAAAACCATACTCACTCACTCTTATCTGTAATTTAGCAACAGCAACTGCGGATATTTTCTTCGCCATGTAATTTCCCTTTATAATACATCAAATCATACAATATTGAATGAAACTGTGTTGCAGCTGTTCCTATTTTCCTAATGTAAAATACCATGTAGGTTTCACATACAACATTTTCTTCCTGGAATGATCCATTTTTTAATATTCGCTACCAGTCTTGAGGAAGCAAATATTATTTAATTGGTTTATACTACTATGTGTTTTACTATTGTTAATTTGTGTTGTACTCCTGCTTAATTGTGTTGTATGAGGCGACAAATAGAATCTGGTGGTCAGGCTCGCTGACTTGGCTGATGTACGTCATCGTATCCCAATTGCGTGGATCGATGCTCATGATGTCAATCACTGGATTGTCTGGTTCAGACTCGATTATCTACAGACCGCCGTCATATAGCTGGCATATTGCTGGGTGCGGCGTTAAGCAACAAACAAACAAGCATAAACTTAAATAAACTTTTGGTCATTTTGGTAACGTACCCAGGGGCTTGATTTTTTGCCAAAATCGCGCGTTCTCGCGATCTCGTGTTTTTGATACATAGCACAATTTGTCAAAAGTCGACAACGCGAGAATGTGACATTTGGACATGATGAGATCGCGAGATCGCGAGAAAATGAAATGTCGCATTCTCGCGTTCTCGCGATTTTATGTTTTTGTGGCCTAATTTGACAAGTCGAGATTGCGAGATTTTCACCATGTCCAAATGTCGCTCTCTCGCATTGTCGACTATTGACAAAAAGTGCTTTGTATCAAAAACACGAGAATTTGGCCAAATTTCGCGTTCTCGCAATCTCGCATTCTCGTGTTTTGGACATATTTAGTTCGTTTCCAAAGGTCGAGATAGCGAGAATGCGAGATCGCGAGAATGTCCCTTACAGTATTCCATACCAATTAGCGCCTATTCAGGATACAACACGTACATTGACTAGGCAAGATGTGCTTTTCAAGTGGCATCTATCAGTATGTTTGCCGCGTCAGCTTTTCCCAATGTAACTGTCGGTAAGTGAATTTCGCGATCAGCTGATTTCGCGATCAGACCATCAAACAGTTGTAATATAGGCAATCGTTTTATCTAAAAGTTGTAATATATGCATTAATTTTATTATGATATAGCGTTATAGTTTTTCTTGCGTATTTGATACGCTAGGATTTGATTTTTCTGCGTATTTCAGTTTATTTAATGCGTATTTTACGCATATACGCATCTTATCTCGAGCTCTGAGTATTGTGTAATTATGATATCATGCGTGTAATTGTGTCATATTATGGTTCGGCTTTGCTACATTATCATGTATTTGTGATGTACCATTGTATAATTGTTGGCGTTTGGGTAACCTTGTGGTTAAAGCGTTCGCTCGTCACGCCGAAGACCCGACATGGGTATAATGTGTGAAGCCCATTTCTGGGGTCCCCCGCCGTGATATTGCTGGAATATTGCTAAAAGCGGCGTAAAGCCATACTCACTCACTCACACAATTATATAATTGTGCTACACTATTGTCGAATTGTCTTACAGATACTTTGCGGTGAGCCAGTTCCAACCATCTAAAGCCCGACAAGCGATTCCCTGTTTCGATGAACCTCGCTATAAGACTACCTTCAACATTACGCTGGTGAGGAAGGTGGGGAACTACACATCGTGGTCCAACACGGACATCATCCGACAGGATCCAAGGTGTGGCTGGTGCAGCATCATCAACATCATCAACATCATCAACTTCATCAACTTCATCAACTTCAAACTAAGTCCTAATTACGTCTTATGACAAAACTGCTTTGTCACAGACAGGAACTCGAAGTACAGTAAACTACGTTTATAACGAACACGCTTATAACGAACTTACCGATATAACAAACTCATTTTTTAGTCCCGGCCATTTTTTGTTTATATGCTATATATTTGTTTATAACGAACTGCGGTTATTACGAACTAAAAATGAGTGGTCCCTTTGAGTTTGTTATAACCGTAGTTAACTGTATGTTCAAATTTCCTTACTAATACAACATACCACAACTAACAACATGTGGTCAAAAAAGGAGTTTTCTATTCGCGCACACTTACAAATCAGAGGTGATTTCAAATATTATGATGTTTCAGGGGAGACAACTATGTTGCCGATGTTTACGAGACGACACCCAAGATGTCGATCTACATCCTCGCCTTCGCGGTCGTCAACTACGACTACATGGAAAACGTCACGTCAACAGGGGTCATGGTAAGACGCAGTCGAGCAGATAGTGATTGCTACTACAGTCTTCATGGATGCTTTATGAAAATATTGCAATGAAAACTCTTCCCATGGTCTAAGGAAATAACATGTAAATAATTTCCTAATGTACAACCACCACAAACAATCGTGTATAGTACGGAGCATGTTTTTCAATGTACGTAGATTCGGGGACTAAAAGCGGAAAAATCCCTCTAATAATCAGAAATATCTGTTAACAGTCTACCGCACGATTCCGACTATATCTTGAGCATGTGTTTAGGAATCACTTTCGACCCGTGAAGATCCGGGATAGAATAGGTCTTCAGCAACCCATGCTTGTCGTAAAAGGTGACTATGCTTGTCGTAAGAGGCGACTAACACGATCGTGTGATCAGGCTCGGTGACTTGGCTGATGCATGACATCGTATCCCAATTGCGTGGATCGATGCTCATAATTATCAATCACTGGATTGTCTGGTCCAAATTCGATTATTTACAGACCGCCGTCCTAGAGCTTGAATATTGCTGAGCGCGGCGTTAAGCAACAAACAAACAGGAATCACTTTCTAATAGTGGTGTTACCAGGTGTCCACGACAAGGTCAGCGTATCCTGCTCCACCGATGGAACCCGTCACAAACACATGCAAGGGCAAGTCATATGGTACTTGTCCAAATAAGCAGTGGTACATCAGACATTGTTTTTGTCACTGACGCGTCAAATATAAAATCCCACAATGTCATGTCAGTTAAAACGTTCTTGAAAGCTTGGATGTGTAACTGCCGTCAAGGCGAGGTGAAATTGGGTTTAACATCGCGTCCAAGATTATTGCACTTATGTAGCGATGTGCATGCACGTGTGTGTGTGGCTTCTTGTACTAGTCCGGACTGATGCCTACATATAGTGCTAACGCACTGAGATAACATACCGCAGTTATGACACCCGACTTAGACACAGTATACTGACTCCGAGCCGACCAGTCCTTGTTTTATCCCCTTAGTGCCGAGCGCCAGACAGGGTAACAACAAGTACCATCTTTTAACGTCTTTTGGTATTACGATGCCGGGGATCGAACACCGAACCTTCCGCTTTCCGGGCGGACGCTCTACCTCTAGACCACGGAGGCGGTTAACCGCCGTCAATCAACTATGAGGACGACACGTGTGACGCTCTCTAAAATTATATCATGCCCCATTGTACCTCAGAAGTCGTGTAACGAAGACATCAAAGGCTGGAGCGGCCTACATATTGCTCGACATAAAGGACAAGCTGACCATTGATAAGTAGACAGTCTTGTGGAGAGTGTTTTGTCACTCTGAATCCGCATGCCTAGATCTAAATACGAAACGAAAACACAGAAGATATGTAGATGTACCTAAGGAGTATATACCGCCACAACAACAGTTAGATCAGGTCGGACATATGAAGATCCGGGGTGGAACAGATCTTCAGCAACCCCTGCTTGCCGTGAAAGGTGACTAATTGGATCGGGTGGTCAGGCTCGCTGACTTGTTTGATGCATGTCATAGTATCCAAATTGCGTGGATCGATGCTCTTGATGTCAGTCACTGGATTGGCTCGTCCAGACTCTATTTTTTACAAACCGCGGCCATAAAGCTGGAATATTGCTGAGTGCGGCGTTAAAAAACCCAACCAAACGCATCTCAAATGCCATTTTTTGGCGATAAGGAAGACATTACCTTTAACTCAATCGACCGTTCCATAAACTTTCCATCGTCAGAGTTATGAAGACCTCTGGGAGTTGAGTGCGGCGTTAAACAGCAAACAAACAAACGCCCAAGATCAGGGCGGTTACTTGCAACTTATCTGCTTAGGTAGCGTTGCACTAGACGTACTGACTGAGTAAGAGCACTGATACACTGAATAACATGAGATGCACTGACTGAGTAAGAGCACTGATACACTGAATAACACGAGATGCACTGACTGAGTAAGAGCACTGATACACTGAATAACACGAGATGCACTGACTGAGTAAGAGCACGATACACTGAATAACACGAGATGCACTGACTGAGTAAGAGCACTGATACACTGAATAACACGAGATGCACTGACTGAGTAAGAGCACGATACACTGAATAACACGAGATGCACTGACTGAGTAAGAGCACTGATACACTGAATAACACGACATGCACTGACTGAGTAAGAGCACTGATACACTGAATAACACGAGATGCACTGACTGGGTAAGAGCACGATACACTGAATAACACGAGATGCACTGACTGAGTAAGAGCACTGATACACTGAATAACACGAGATGCACTGACTGAGTAAGAGCACTGATACACTGAATAACACGAGATGCACTGACTGAGTAAGAGCACTGATACACTGAATAACACGAGATGCACTGACTGAGTAAGAGCACTGATACACTGAATAACACTAGACGCACTGACTGAGTAAGAGCACTGATACACTGAATAACACGAGATGCACTGACTGAGTAAGAGCACTGATACACTGAATAACACGAGATGCACTGACTGAGTAAGAGCACTGATACACTGAATAACACGAGATGCACTGACTGAGTAAGAGCACTGATACACTGAATAACACGAGATGCACTGGCTGAGTAAGAGCACTGATACACTGAATAACACGAGATGCACTGGCTGAGTAAGAGCACTGATACACTGAATAACACGAGATGCACTGACTGAGTAAGAGCACTGATACACTGAATAACACGAGACGCACTGACTGAGTAAGAGCACTGATACACTGAATAACACGAGATGCACTGACTGAGTGAGAGCACTGATACACTGAATAACACGAGGTGCACTGACTGAGTAAGAGCACTGATACACTGAATAACACGAGATGCACTGGCTGAGTAAGAGCACTGATACACTGAATAACACGAGATGCACTGCCTAAGTAAGAGCACTGATACACTGAATAACACTAGACGCACTGACTGAGTAAGAGCACTGATACACTGAATAACACTAGACGCACTGACTGAGTAAGAGCACTGATACACTGAATAACACGAGATGCACTCACTGAGTAAGAGCACTGATACACTGAATAACACGAGATGCACTGACTGAGTAAGAGCACTGATACACTGAATAACACGAGGTGCACTGACTGAGTAAGAGCACGATACACTGAATAACACGAGATGCAATGACTGAGTAAGAGGACTGATACACTGAATAACACGAGATGCACTGACTGAGTAAGAGCACTGATACACTGAATAACACGAGATGCACTGACTGAGTGAGAGCACTGATACACTGAATAACACGAGATGCACTGACTGAGTAAGAGCACTGATACACTGAATAACACGAGGTGCACTGACTGAGTAAGAGCACGATACACTGAATAACACGAGATGCACTGACTGAGTAAGAGGACTGATACACTGAATAACACGAGATGCACTGACTGAGTAAGAGCACTGATACACTGAATAACACGAGATGCACTGACTGAGTGAGAGCACTGATACACTGAATAACACGAGATGCACTGACTGAGTAAGAGCACTGATACACTGAATAACACGAGATGCACTGACTGAGTAAGAGCACTGATACACTGAATAACACGAGATGCACTGACTGAGTAAGAGCACTGATACACTGAATAACACGAGATGCACTGACTGAGTAAGAGCTCTGATACACTGACTAACACGAGATGCACTGACTGAGTAAGAGCACTGATACACTGAATAACACGAGATGCACTGACTGAGTAAGAGCACTGATACACTGAATAACACGAGGTGCACTGACTGAGTAAGAGCACTGATACACTGAATAACACGAGATGCACTGGCTGAGTAAGAGCACTGATACACTGAATAACACGAGATGCACTGCCTAAGTAAGAGCACTGATACACTGAATAACACTAGACGCACTGACTGAGTAAGAGCACTGATACACTGAATAACACTAGACGCACTGACTGAGTAAGAGCACTGATACACTGAATAACACTAGACGCACTGACTGAGTAAGAGCACTGATACACTGAATAACACGAGATGCACTGGCTTAGTTGTATAGCTTGGACAGCGAGCATGGCTTCGGTGTATTAGAAGGCATGCTAGAATTGATACTCAGGTTACAGTGGTGTCTCTTTAGGATACTCGATACCTTATTAATTACCATGTATATTACAAACAGTTAGATCAACAACGTTGACTATTCGTCCCATCGTGTGTCGTTGACGCGCAAGTTCTGGTACACCTGGCAATGAAACATTCTGGTGCGTAATTTAAGATATTTTTCTTTTATATTTCAGTATCGCACCATCTCAGAGCCGGACATTATTTCTGAAGTGACAATGGCCCACGAGCAGGGAATACGGATATTTGAGTGGTTTAACCAGAACCTCCGGCCCCCCTATCCACTTTCAAAAATAGGTAACTGAATGTGCGTGCGTGCGTGCGTGCGTCGGTGCGTCGGTGCGTGCGTGCGTGCGTGCGTGCGTGCGTGCGTGCGTGCGTGCGTGTGGGCTTGTACTAGACCGGAATCATACCTGTTTTATAAAGCCCACTGAGATGCCATTCCCTATTGGATACCCCATGGAGCGGCCATAGATCGACCCGCTGACATTCTGCTCTCCGGGCGGACGCTCCATTCACTAACTGAATTAAGGGACATTTTGAGACTCTGTTCACTGACACTGTCCCCAAACTAAAATACTAAAATGAACATCAGCTGGGTTGACCCTGGCGGCTTAATGATCGACTCATCCGGCTCGATGACGTAGTTGATTGCATGTCACCGTGCCCCGACGGTATGGGACGTTGTCCGTAACAGCAATCATCGGTGTGTCAGGACCAGACTGGGTTATTTACAGGCCGCCGTCATATAATATGCACGTTGCAGAGTTGAACGTTAAGCAACAAACACTTGCATTGTGAGACGTTTACCGTTATGAATTTTTGTTGCGAAAACTATAAGGGTCTTAATGGGGGCGAAACCTGGATTCGACGCCACAATCAGGGCTCCTTGGCAGCTTACGGTCACAAATCGATTATCGCCGAAGCCATTGACAGTCACGAAATTTTGTATTTTTGGATATTCTCCGAATATTTAGTGTTGCAATATGTGGAGGGTAATTAATTTTTTTAATCTGTTTTGTTTTAAATATAACTATGTCAATAAATTGGAATTTATGCCTCTTGTGAACTTAAGTTCAATCTGATTCACTCTTTTAAGGTCAATCGGAGGATGTTCTTTTTGGTTGAAAACTCAGAATAACCAATCGGAATGCGGTGTTATTTGTCCTAGACATGGCGCAGTATGATTCAGTGTTGACACTTGCAGATAACATCGTCATCCGGGGTCGGCTCGGGGCAGCCATGGAGAACTGGGGACTAGTCATGTATAGAGACATCGTGTTCAACCCCGAAGTCAACTCCAGGAAGGCCAAACTAGGAACCATGCTTCTCCTTGGACATGAAGTGTGTCACCAGGTAACACTTGAGACCTGACAGTGACTGAGTGAGTGAGTGAGCTGGGTTTAACACCGCTTGTAAGACTATTCCAGTTATATCGCAGCGTGTCAGTTTAATGTGGGAGGAAAGCCCGAAGTGATGCAGGTCTCAGACGTTTAACGCTTCGGTGAAACCCACGAGCACGGGTATGGAGCTGACAAACCAAGAAACATAATCGGGGCGAACCGGGATTCGAACCAACAATCATAGTATTTCAATTGCGTGGATCGATGCTCATGATGTCAATCAATGATTTGTCTGGTTTGGACTCGATTATTTACAGACCTCCGTCATATAGCTGGAATATTGCTGATTGCGGCGTTAAATAACAAACAAACACTTGATAAATAAAAATGTGGACTAGACATATTACGTAGTTTCAGATAGATGAAGTCCCTTTCTTCATTATTTCTAAATCGTAGGACATAATTCACTGCTAATGTTTCGACTGTTTCAGTGGTTTGGGAACTTGGTCACCCCGACAACGTGGCGATGGGTGTGGCTGAGCGAGGGCTTCGCTGTGTTCTTTGAGTTCTACGTGATACACAGTCTCCATCCCTCATGGAGACAGGTCGGACACACATTTAATAATCGGGGTCACTTAAGCTACAGTATTGTAGGTATCTTGCTGTCTCATAGTAACTTTGTGAGAGGAACTACTTTCAAGTGAGACCTGCTTGGAGGTTTTACATTTGAACCGACCCGTGAAGATTCCGGGGCAGAATAGGTCTTCAGCAACCCATGCTTGCCGTAAATGGTGACTATGCTTGTCGTAAAAGGCGACTAACGGGATCGGGTGGTCAGGCTCGCTGACTTGGTTGATGCATGTCATCGATCCCAAATGCGTGGATCGATGCTCATGATATTAATCACTGGATTGTCTGGTCCAGACCCGATTATTTACAGACCGCCGTCATATAGCTGGAATATTGCTGAGCGCGGCGTTTAACAACAAACCAAACCAAAACATTTGAACCGAATAAACAACCTTTTGATATGGCTGGTTAAAAGTCACATGAATATTTTCACAGGAAAATACCATGATGTGAATCGAACCTGCAACCTTACATATAATGTTTGGTATTGTAACCCACAGCTTTTCCACTGCGCCACCGGGGCAGGTGATGACAGGGTGTTCAATCATACATGTCATGACTTCAGTTGTCTGCAAGGTATTTCTCTTGCCCTCGGTCGTTCGATTCGTTTATACCACGACGAGTGTAGTCTTTCACAATAAGGTATCCCGAGGTGTTCGTATTCTCTCTGGTTCTTGCATGTAGACGGTTCTTAAGTTAAAACACTCCTCGGAGTATCGTGTTGAACACGCATGTTACATTTGATAAATGCATTCTGAAAGTAGATCTCCATTGCCAAGCCTTGTGGTGTAAAACAAAGAGAATAGGAAAGAATTAGTGGATAATAGCATCTCTCAGTACATTGGCATCACTCCAGCACACGACGTGTCCTTGAAAATCCTGATGCTTCCATTAAACAAATGTTTAGGGTTTCGTAGGCCTGTAGCACTAGATTTAATATATTTTACACCAGGTTGCCATAGCAGCAGCCACTTGCAGACGTCGCAACGGTCCGATGTGGTATGTTGTCGTGTACAATGGGCGTTATCATAGTTACAGTGACCTCAGACATAGCTGGTTGCCAAAGGTAGTTCCAATGGGATCACTTGGTTGGTTTTCTTAGTTACAGAGGACTCAGACAAAGCTGGTTGTCATAGTTACCTTGGATTCAGACATAGTTGGTTGTCATAGTTACAGAGCGCTTAGCTACAATAGTATCAAGAACTTTGAATATTGTAGGTTTCTTATTGTTGTTTCCTATTTTTTTCAGGATGAATGCTTTGTGGTAGACCAACTCCATCCTTTATTTATCCACGACGCAAACAAACACTGGCCTCTTGTGAAAGAAGTTCCAAGGTTTGACAAGATCCTCTACTACAAGGTAACACCAGTTGGCTAACATTATAACGTCTACAATCAGATGAACTCATCAATCTGAATCTGATATTTCTAGCACAACGTGTACAGGTGAATGAACCTGTTGGTTAACATCATAATATCCATATTGTTGTCACAATCACATGCACTCACCAGTCTAATCTGAATCTGATATATCTGCAACAATATCGACAGGATGTTAGTGAACCAGTTGCCTGACATTATAACGTCTAGATTGTTGTCACAATCAGATGAACTCATGAATCTGAATCTGATATATCTACAACAATATCGACAGGAGGTGAGTGAACCAGTTGCCTAACATTATAACGTCTAGATTGTTGTCACAATCAGATGAACTCATGAATCTGAATCTGATATATCTACAACAATATCGACAGGATGTGAGTGAACCAGTTGCCTTACATTATAACGTCTAGATTGTTGTCACAATCAGATGAACTCATGAATCTGAATCTGATATATCTACAACAATATCGACAGGAGGTGAGTGAACCAGTTGCCTAACATTATAACGTCCAGATTGTTGTCACAATCAGATGAACTCATGAAACGGAATCTGATATATCTACAACAATATCGACAGGAGGTGAGTGAACCAGTTGCCTAACATTATAACGTCTAGATTGTTGTCACAATCAGATGAACTCATGAATCTGAATCTGATATATCTACAACAATATCGACAGGAGGTGAGTGAACCAGTTGCCTAACATTATAACGTCTAGATTGTTGTCACAATCAGATGAACTCATGAATCTGAATCTGATATATCTACAACAATATCGACAGGATGTGAGTGAACCAGTTGCCTAACATTATAACGTCTAGATTGTTGTCACAATCAGATGAACTCATGAATCTGAATCTGATATATCTACAACAATATCGACAGGTGGTGAGTGAACCAGTTGCCTAACATTATAACGTCTAGATTGTTGTCACAATCAGATGAACTCATGAATCTGAATCTGATATATCTACAACAATATCGACAGGATGTGAGTGAACCAGTTGCCTAACATTATAACGTCTAGATTGTTGTCACAATCAGATGAACTCATGAATCTGAATCTGATATATCTACAACAATATCGACAGGAGGTGAGTGAACCAGTTGCCTAACATTATAACGTCTAGATTGTTGTCACAATCAGATGAACTCATGAATCTGAATCTGATATATCTACAACAATATCAACAGGATGTGAGTGAACCAGTTGCCTAACATTATAACGTCCAGATTGTTGTCACAATCAGATGAACTCATGAATCTGAATTTGATATATCTACAACAATATCGACAGGATGTGAGTGAACCAGTTGCCTAACATTATAACGTCCAGATTGTTGTCACAATCAGATGAACTCATGAATCTGAATCTGATATATCTACAACAATATCGACAGGAGGTGAGTGAACCAGTTGCCTAACATTATAACGTCTAGATTGTTGTCACAATCAGATGAACTCATGAATCTGAATCTGATATATCTACAACAATATCGACAGGATGTGAGTGAACCAGTTGCCTAACATTATAACGTCTAGATTGTTGTCACAATCAGATGAACTCATGAATCTGAATCTGATATATCTACAACAATATCGACAGGATGTGAGTGAACCAGTTGCCTAACATTATAACGTCTAGATTGTTGTCAAAATCAGATGAACTCATGAATCTGAATCTGATATATCTACAACAATATCGACAGGATGTGAGTGAACCAGTTGCCTAACATTATAACGTCTAGATTGTTGTCACAATCAGATGAACTAGAATCTGAATCTGATATATCTACAACAATATCGACAGGATGTGAGTGAACCAGTTGCCTAACATTATAACGTCTAGATTGTTGTCACAATCAGATGAACTCATGAATCTGAATCTGATATATCTACAACAATATCGACAGGATGTGTGTGAACCAGTTGCCTAACATTATAACGTCTAGATTGTTGTCACAATCAGATGAACTCATGAATCTGAATCTGATATATCTACAACAATATCGACAGGTGGTGAGTGAACCAGTTGCCTAACATTATAACGTCTAGATTGTTGTCACAATCAGATGAACTCATGAATCTGAATCTGATATATCTACAATAATATCGACAGGATGTGAGTGAACCAGTTGCCTAACATTATAACGTCCAGATTGTTGTCACAATCAGATGAACTCATGAATCTGAATCTGATATATCTACAACAATATCGACAGGATGTGAGTGAACCAGTTGCCTAACATTATAACGTCTAGATTGTTGTCACAATCAAATGTACTCATGAATCTGAATCTGATATATCTACAACAATATCGACAGGATGTGAGTGAACCAGTTGCCTAACATTATAACGTCTAGATTGTTGTCACAATCAGATGAACTCATGAATCTGAATCTGATATATCTACAACAATATCGACAGGATGTGAGTGAACCAGTTGCCTAACATTATAACGTCTAGATTGTTGTCACAATCAGATGAACTCATGAATCTGAATCTGATATATCTACAACAATATCGACAGGATGTGAGTGAACCAGTTGCCTAACATTATAACGTCTAGATTGTTGTCACAATCAGATGAACTCATGAATCTGAATCTGATATATCTACAACTATATCGACAGGATGTGAGTGAACCAGTTGCCTAACATTATAACGTCTAGATTGTTGTCACAATCAGATGAACTCATGAATCTGAATCTGATATATCTACAACAATATCGACAGGATGTGAGTGAACCAGTTGCCTAACATTATAACGTCTAGATTGTTGTCACAATCAGATGAACTCATGAATCTGAATCTGATATATCTACAACAATATCGACAGGATGTGAGTGAACCAGTTGCCTGACATTATAACGTCTAGATTGTTGTCACAATCAGATGAACTCGTGAATCTGAATCTGATATATCTACAACAATATCGACAGGATGTGTGTGAACCAGTTGCCTAACATTATAACGTCTAGATTGTTGTCACAATCAGATGAACTCATGAATCTGAATCTGATATATCTACAACAATATCGACAGGATGTGAGTGAACCAGTTGCCTAACATTATAACGTCTAGATTGTTGTCACAATCAGATGAACTCATGAATCTGAATCTGATATATCTACAACAATATCGACAGGAGGTGAGTGAACCAGTTGCCTAACATTATAACGTCTAGATTGTTGTCACAATCAGATAAACTCATGAATCTGAATCTGATATATCTACAACAATATCGACAGGAGGTGAGTGAACCAGTTGCCTAACATTATAACGTCTAGATTGTTGTCACAATCAGATGAACTCATGAATCTGAATCTGATATATCTACAACAATATCGACAGGAGGTGAGTGAACCAGTTGCCTAACATTATAACGTCTAGATTGTTGTCACAATCAGATGAACTCATGAATCTGAATCTGATATATCTACAACAATATCGACAGGATGTGAGTGAACCAGTTGCCTAACATTATAACGTCTAGATTGTTGTCACAATCAGATGAACTCATGAATCTGAATCTGATATATCTACACCAATATCGACAGGATGTGTGTGAACCAGTTGCCTAACATTATAACGTCTAGATTGTTGTCACAATCAGATGAACTCATGAATCTGAATCTAGACATACAAACATGTGGTTTATATTGACAGGCAGCTTGTGTACTGTATGTATTGCTAGATATACAAACATGGGGTTTATATTGACAGGAAGCTAGTGTACTGTATGCATGGATAGATATACAAACATGTGGCTTGTGTTGACAGGAAGCTAGTGTACTGTATGCATGGATAGATATACAAACATGTGGTTTTTATTGACATGAAGCTAGTGTACTGTATGCATGGATAGATATACAAACATGTGGCTTGTGTTGACAGGAAGCTAGTGTACTGTTTGCATGGCTAGATATACAAACATGTGGCTTGTGTTGACAGGAAGATAGTGTACTGTATGCATGGCTAGATATACAAACATGTGGTTTATATTGACAGGAAGCTAGTGTTCTGTATGCATGGCTAGACATACAAACATGTGGCTTGTGTTGACAGGAAGCTTGTGCACTGTATGTATGGCTAGATATACAAACATGTGGTTTGTATTGACAGGAACCTAGTGTACTGTATGTATGGCTAGATATACAAATATGTGGTTCATATTGACAGGGAGCCAGTGTTATGTATGCAAGGCTAGATATACAAACATGTGGCTTGTGTTGACAGGAAGCTAGTGTACTGTATGCATGGATAGATATACAAACATGTGGCTTGTGTTGACAGGGAACTAGTGTACTGTATGTGTGGCTAGATATACAAACATGTGGTTTATATTGACAGGGAGCCAGTGTTATGTATGCAAGGCTAGATATACAAACATGTGGCTTGTGTTGACAGGAAGCTAGTGTACTGTATGCATGGATAGATATACAAACATGTGGCTTGTGTTGACAGGAAGCTAGTGTACTGTATGCATGGCTAGATATACAAACATGTGGTTTATATTGACATGAAGCTAGTGTACTGTATGCATGGATATATATACAAACATGTGGCTTGTGTTGACAGGAAGCTAGTGTACTGTATGCATGGATAGATATACAAACATGTGGTTTATATTGATAGGAAGCTAGTGTACTGTTTCCATGGCTAGATATACAAACATGTGGCTTGTGTTGACAGGAAGCTAGTGTACTGTATGTATCGCTAGATATACAAACATGTGGTTTATATTGACAGGGAGCTTGTGTTCTGTATGCATGGCTAGATATACAAACATGTGTTTTGTGTTGACAGGAAGCTTGTGCACTGTATGTATGGCTAGATATACAAACTTGTGGTTTATATTGACAGGAAGCTAGTGCACTGTATGTATGGCTAGATATACAAATATGTGGTTCATATTGACGGGGAGCTAGTATACTGTATGCATGGCTAGATATACAAACATGTGGTTTATATTGACAGGGAACTAGTGTACTGTATGTGTGGCTAGATATACAAACATGTGGTTCATATTGACAGGGAGCCAGTGTTATGTATGCAAGGCTAGATATACAAACATGTGGCTTGTGTTGACAGGAAGCTAGTGTACTGTATGTATGGCTAGATATACAAATATGTGGTTTATATTGACAGGAAGCTAGTGTACTGTATGTGTGGCTAGATATATAAATATGTGGTTTATATTGACAGGAAGCTAGTGTACTGTATGTATGGCTAGATATACAAACATGGGGTTTATATTGACAGTGAACTGGTGTACTGTATGTGTGGCTAGATATACAAATATGTGGTTTATATTGACAGGAAGCTAGTGCACTGTATGCATGGCTAGATATACAAACATGGAGTTTGTATTGACAGGGAGCTAGTGTACTGTATGCATGGCTAGATATACAAACATGTGGTTTGTATTGACAGTGAACTAGTGTACTGTATGCATGGCTAGATATACAAACATGTGGTTTGTTTTGACAGGGAGCTAGTATACTGTATGCATGGATAGATATACAAACTTGTGGTTTATATTGACAGGAAGCTAGTGTACTGTATGCATGGATAGATATACAAATATGTGGTTTATATTGACAGGAAGCTAGTGTACTGTATGCATGGCTAGATATACAAACATGGGGTTTATATTGACAGGAAGCTAGTGTACTGTATGCATGGCTAGATATACAAACATATGGTTTATATTGACAGGAAGCTAGTGTACTGTATGCATGGCTAGATATACAAACATGTGGTTTGTGTTGGCAGGGAACTAGAGTACTGTATGTATGGCTAGATATACAAACATGTGGTTTATATTGACAGGGAGCTAGTGTTCTGTATGCATGGCTAGACATACAAACATGTGGCTTGTTTTGACAGACAGGTAGTGCACTGTATGTATGGCTAGATATACAAACTTGTGGTTTATATTGACAGGAAGCTAGTGTACTGTATGTATGGCTAGATATACAAATATGTGGTTCATATTGACAGGGAGCTAGTATACTGAATGCATGTCTAGATATACAAACATGTGGCTTGTGTTGACAGGAAGCTAGTGTACTGTATGCATGGATAGATATACAAATATGTGGTTTCTGTTGACAGGGAACTAGTGTACTGTATGTATGGCTAGATATACAAACATGTGGTTCATATTGACAGGGAGCTATTGTACTGTATGCATGGCTAGATATATAAACAAAGGGTTTATATTGACAGTGAATTAGTGTACTGTATGTATGGCTAGATATACAAACATGTGGTTCATATTGACAGGAAGCTAGTGTACTGTATATATGGCTAGATATACAAATATGTGGTTCTTATTGACAGGGAGCTAGTATACTGTATGCATGGCTAGATATACAAATATGTGGCTTGTATTGACAGGAAGCTAGTGTACTGTATGCATGGCTAGATATACAAATATGTGGTTTGTGTTGACAGACAGCTAGTGTACTGTATGCATGGATAGATATACAAACATGTGGTTTATATTGACAGGGAGCTAGTGTACTGTATGTGTGGCTAGATATACAGACATGTGGTTTATATTGACAGGGAGCTAGTGTACTGTATGTATGGCTAGATATACAAACATGTGGTTTCAATTGACAGGGAGTTAGAGTACTGTATGTGTGGCTAGATATACAAACATGTGGTTCATATTGACAGGAAGCTAGTGTACTGCATGTATGGCTAGATATACAAACATGTGGTTTATATTGACAGGGAGCTAGTGTACTGCATGTATGGCTAGATATACAGACATGTGGTTCATATTGACAGGGAGCTATTGTACTGTGTGCATGGCTAGATATAGAAACTAAGGGTTTATATTGACAGGGAGCTAGTGTACTGTATGCATGGCTAGATATAAAAACATGTGGTTTATATTGACAGGGAGCTAGTGTACTGTATGTGTGGCTAGATATACAAACATGTGGTTTATATTGACAGGGAGCTAGTGTACTGTATGTATGGCTAGATATACAAACATGTGGTTCATATTGACAGGGAGCTATTGTACTGTATGCATGGCTAGATATATAAACTAAGGGTTTATATTGACAGGGAGCTAGTGTACTGTATGCATGGCTAGATACACAAACATGTGGCTTGTGTTGACAGGGAACTAGTGTACTGTATGTATGGCGAGATATACAAACATGTGGTTTATATTGACAGGGAGCTAGTGTACTGTATGCATGGCTAGATATATAAACAAAGGGTTTATATTGACAGGGAGCTATTGTACTGTATGCATGGCTAGATACACAAACATGTGGTTCATATTGACAGTGAACTAGTGTACTGTATGGATGGCTAGATATACAAACATGTGGTTTGTATTGACAGGGAGCTAGCGCACTGTATGCATGGCTAGATATACAAATATGTAGTTTATATTGACAGGAAGATAGCGCACTGTATGCATGGCTAGATATACAAATATGTGGTTTATATTGACAGGGAGCTAGTGTACTGTATGCATGGCTAGATATACAAACATGTGGTTCATATTGACAGGGAGCTATTGTACTGTATGCATGGCTAGATATTTAAACAAAGGGTTTATATTGACAGGGAGCTATTGTACTGTATGTATGGCTAGATATACAAACATGTGGTTCATATTGACAGGAAGCTTGTGTACTGTATGCATGGCTAGATATACAAACATGTGGTTCATATTGACAGGGAGCTATTGTACTGTATGCATGGCTAGATATATAAACAAAGGGTTTATATTGACAGGGAGCTATTGTAATGTATGTATGGCTAGATATACAAACATGTAGTTCATATTGACAGGGAGCTATTGTACTGTATGTATGGCTAGATATACAAACATGTGGCTTGTGTTGACAGGAAGCTAGTGTACTGTATGCATGGCTAGATATACAAACATGTGGTTCATATTGACAGGAAGCTAGTGCACTGCATGTATGGCTAGATATACAAACATATGGTTTATATTGACAGTGAACTAGTGTACTGTATGTATGGGTATATATACAAACATGTGGTTTACATTGACAGGGAGCTAGTGTACTGTAAGCATGGCTAGATATACAAACATGTGGTTCATATTGACAGGGAGCAAGTGTACTGTATGTATGGCTAGATATACAAATATATGGTTTATATTGACAGTGAACTAGTGTACTGTATGCATGGCGAGATATACAAACATGTGGTTCATATTGACAGGGAGCTAGTGTTATGTATGCATGGCGAGATATACAAATATGTGGTTTATATTGACAGGGAACTAGTGTTGTGTATGCATGGCTAGATATACAAACATGTGGCTTGTGTTGACAGGAAGCTAGTGCACTGTATGCATGGATAGATATACAAATATGTGGTTTGTATTGACAGGAAGCTAGTCTTGTGTAAGCATGGCTAGATATACAAATATGTGGTTTGTATTGACAGGGAACTAGTGTTGTGTATGCATGGCTAGATATACAAATATGTGGTTTATATTGACAGGGAACTAGTGTTGTGTATGCATGGCTAGATATACAAACATGTGGCTTGTGTTGACAGGAAGCTAGTGCACTGTATGCATGGATAGATATACAAATATGTGGTTCATATTGACAGGAAGCTAGTCTTGTGTAAGCATGGCTAGATATACAAATATGTGGTTTGTATTGACAGGAAGCTAGTGTTGTGTATGCATGGCTTGATATTTAAACATTTGTGTCGACAGGGAGCCAGTGTCGTACGGATGCTGCGTCTGATCTTCGGAGAGGAACTGTTCCTGAAAGCAATTAATGCAAGTACAAGCTGTAAGGCGGGATGTACACCTGTGAAAGCTATATATACTGAGCCCCAAAAGAAACGTCACCCCTAATAACATTGCATGAAAAGTTGTCATGTAAATATGTCGATAATTTTTGTCAAAGTTTCTCAAATTTAACATTACCTTGTCCAGAAAAAAGAAATTTTATGATAAAAAACAAAGCAGATTGCAATATAACCTATCGCCCAAACGCATCATGGCAACGGCCATGGTAACCCGATGCACGTGAGTTCCGTGCAAATTGAAATGCACATGTATTCCCACCTTTCTTGTCCTATGAAAATCGACCCAGATCGGATAACATTCATACGTTATTGAATTGCTACCACATGCCAAGATTTACAAGAAATCAGCGACACAAAGACCTTGGACGATTGCAAGCTGGACAAACCGCCCGACAAGTAGCCAATACATTTCAAGTCCGCGTAAGGACCATATACAGGCTCCAGCAACGGTACCAGACCACCAACACTGCAGATGACCGACCAAGTAGTGGAAGACCAAGGGTCACCACCCAAAGTCAGGATCGTCAGATTGTGCGACAGCATCTTCAAGTTCGTTTTGTTACTGCTGCGGAAACTGCTCGACAGACCATGGGGACACACCAGCGACACATTAGTGCGGATACCGTCCGTCGACGATTGACGAGCAGACACCTCCACTGCTACAGGCCACACCGAGGAACCATTCTGACACCACGTCATCAGCGGGACCGTCTTCGGTGGGCAACACAAAGCACCGGCATTGGCGCCACCAGGAGTCCTCAGTCCTCTCCTTAGACAAGAGCCGTTACTGTATCTCAACTGCAGATAACACAGAGAGAGAGAGAGAGAGAGAGAGAGAGAGAGAGAGAGTCTGGCAACGCCGTGGGGAACGTTATGCGGATGCTTGTGTTGTTGAGAGAGAGTGGGGTGGTCCGAGCATCATGGTGTGGGGTGGAATTGGTCTTGCACAGAGGGTCGGCCCTGTGGTCTTCCAGAACAACGGTCCAGGGAGAGGCAATGGTGTCACAGCAGGTCGGTGCATTGATCAAGTCTTGAGACCACACGCCATACCTCATTTCGCACGTCGCCGCAACCACGAGTTTCAGCATGATAACGCCCGTGCTCACACTGCGATAGTAACAAGAGACTTCCTCCAGCAGAATGACATCAGAACCATGCAGTGGCCAGCCCTCAGTCCCGATTTAAATCCCATTGAGCACCTGTGGGACAAGATTCAAAGACGGCTGAGTGACGTCCGACCAAGGCCGACAACTGCAGCTGAACTGCGTCAGGCGTTCCTCAGATTGTGAGCTCAAGTGCCGATGGCCTTCACCAACCGCTTCATCCATCCATGTATCGACCTTGCACGGGAGTCATCAACGCACATGGCGGACACACGAGATACTGACTTGTGATGGCATTTTCACAGAGACTAGTGTTGTGTTTCACCTTAAGAACATTTGACACTTTATTTTCAACCTTGATTATCAGTTTTTGCCAAGTTTTTATCTTTTAAATGTATCTCAAAGTATGTTTACAGTGGACAAAAAAGTTTTCTCAAATGTCTATCCATGGTGACGTTTCTTTTGCGGTTCAGTATACATTCATGTGATGAACGTCATATTCTTTTTATGTTGTGGGTTATTCCTTCAGTTTTCAATTTTGGTCAAGAATTAAAAGGGGTACAAATCACTGAGTGAGTATGGTTTTTACGCCCCTTTAGCTATATTTTAACAATATCACGGCGGGGGACACCTGAAATGGGCTTCACATATTGTACCCATGTCGAGATTCGAACCTGGATCTTCGGCGTGACGAACGAACGCTTTAACCACTAGGCTACCCGACCGCCCCCACCAATCAGTAGTATGTTGGATTTTACCATTTTCTAAGGGCAAAATAATAGTTATCTATAACAAGTAAACAAATCCATTACACAACCTGTTAATATGACTCTAATTAATACACCGGAAATACTCGTAATTTTTATTCCGTTTGTCGGTAACATTTGGCGTGCTTGTAAAGGTTATCACATGTGTCCCGCTAGATTTTTTATCTGTGATACATCGGCAACAACGTCTCACAAACTCTCACCAATTAGCTTTTGTAATGAAAAGCTAAGATTGCTGTGTCAGCATAATCTTCACGTCGCTATCTGCACTGATGTTATACATTCAAGCAGGTGTGACCTCCGCATTAAGTAGAAATCCTGAACTGTAAGTACAGAGGCTGGTCGGCGAGCGGAACGTGAACACGTGAACATTTCTGGTAGAGCATACAGCAACCAGGGCTCACATTGATGAGACGCCACAGAACAAAGAACTACAAGGAATGAGTGAGTGAGTGAGTTGGATGTAACGCCGCTTTTAACAGTATTCCAGTTATATCACGCGTGTCAGCTTATTGTGGGAGGAAAGCCCGAAGTGATGCAGGTCTCAAACGTTTACCACTTCGGTGAAACCCACGAGCACGGGTATGGTACTGATAAACCTAGAAACATAATCAGGGCGAACCGGGATTCGAACCCAGGATCATAGGTTTCTGGCGTGCCCAAGGGCCGCAACTCTGCACAGCGAATCGCGGCGCCTTAGACGACTGGGCCACCCGTGCCCACGACAAGGAATGAAAAGGCAGCAAATAAAGCGACGAAACCCTTTCCATATCCAATAGTAATCATTGCATAAAGTACAGTCGATTGTATGTCATAAGCATGTGTTTGTTGTTTTACGCCGCACTCTTTAAAATACACCTCGGTCTGTAAATAATCGAGTCTGGACCAGACAATCCAGCAATTTGGGATCGATGACGTGCTTCAACCAAGTCAGCTAGCCTAACAACCCGATCCCGTCAGTTGGCTCTTACGACAAGCATGACAAGCAAGGAATCTTGGTACAAAGAGCAAGGACTATTGTATCTCAAAAGTTGTGAAATGTAAACACCAAAGGCTGGAGCTGGTGGAATATTGCTCGACATGAAGGGAAAGTTGACAATTGGAAAGTTGAAGTCATCCCTCTTGTTATACAGTCTTGTGGAGAGTGTTTTGTCACTATGAATCTTTATGCATATATCTAAATAATAATAATAAGGTGAGGCGCTGGTCTCAAAGAAACGTAAATGTTGTTTCATGTTTGTAGATATGATAACAATATTACACAACTATTCCGATTCGATGTATGTTTGATCACCTTGCTGTTACCTGATTGGTCTGTCTTTACCATTAACAGCTGCCGGTGCGCCCCGATTATGTTTCTGAGTCTGTCAGCACCATACCCGTGCTCGTGGGTTTCACCGAAGTGGTAAACGTCCGAGACCTGCATCACTCCGGGCTTTCCTCACACATTAAGCTGACACGCCGTGATATAACTGGAATACTGTTTGAAGCGGCGTTAAACCCAACTCACTCACTCACTCACTTACGTTTGGCCTTTTCAGATGCATTTCATATACTTTATATATCACATGTGTGCTGTATGCTTCCAGGAGTACTTTATATATCACATGTGTGCTGTATGCTTCCAGGAGTACTTTATATATCACATGTGTGCTGTATGCTTCCAGGAGTACTTTATATATCACATGTGTGCTGTATGCTTCCATGAGTACTTTATATATCACATGTGTGCTGTATGCTTCCAGGAGTACTTTATATATCACATGTGTGCTGAATGCTTCCAGGAGTACTTTATATATCACATGTGTGCTGTATGCTTCCAGGAGTACTTATTCAAGCATCAGTACGGATCAGTGGAAAATTCCGACTTGTGGACAGTCTTCAATGAGGTAGTGATTACATGTATTACACTTCCTTATATACATAATCATAATTAAATTGAAAACATTGTTAGCATGACTCACATAATGATATATCTTTATTAATATTCACATTGTGCTGTTTTAGTTTGTTATATACCAGTAGTGGGCCCAGCATTCGTCGGTTAAGACTGTCAGGCACGTTTTTTTGTTTTGTTTGTTTGTTGTTAACGCCGCACTCAGCAATATTCAAGCCATATGACGGTGGTCTGTAAATAATCGACTCTGAACCAGACACTCCAGTTGTTGACATCCTGAGCATCGATCCACCTAATTGGGATACGATGACATGCATCAACCAAGTCAGCGAGCCTGACCACCCAATCCCGTTAGTCGCCTCTTTCGACAAGCATAGTCGGCTGGGTTGCTGAAGACATATTCTAACTCGAATATTCCGGGGTTGTCAGACACGTACAGCGACAGATATGCTCAGGTATGTTTCTGTCTTCAATACTGGTAAAAAATACCTGGTCAAAATCGGGTAATTGTGTACTTTAATAACTGATGCCCATTGCCAGGTCAGATTCAAATACATGTCAAGAAGTTAAATGCTTGTTCAAATACATATGATCAGATAATTAAGTAATGTCGTCAGGTAATTCATTAACAGTTCAAAAACATGTTATAATGTAATTTTATTTACGGTTTAAGTACTTGTCGTGAGCTAATTGATTAACGGTTCAAATTAATGTTGTCAGATACTTCAATGACGGGTCGAAAATACATGTTGTCGGGTCATTGTTTAACGGTTCAACTATATGTTCTCAGATAATTTATTAACATTTCAATTACATGTTTTCAGGTTCTTGATTAACTGTTAAAATACTTGTCAGATAGTTGATTAACGGTTCAAATACGTGTTGTCAGGTACATGCACATGATTAACGGTTCGAATACTTATTGTCAGGTAATTGAATAACGGTTGTCAGGTAATTCATTAAAGGTTCAAATACTTATTGTCAGGTAATTTATTAAAGGTTCAAATACTTGTTGTCAGATAATTCATTGAAGGTCCGAATACTTATTGTCAGGTAATTAATTAAAGGTTCAAATACTTGTTGTCAGATAATTCATTGAAGGGCCGAATACTTATTGTCAGGTAATTCATTAAAGGTTCAAATACTTATTGTCAGGTAATTCATTAAAGGTTCAAATACTTATTGTCAGGTAATTCATTAAAGGTTCAAACACTTGTTGTCAGGTAATCCATTAAAGGTTCAAATACTTGTTGTCAGGTAATTCATTAAAGGTTCAAATACTTATTGTCAGGTAATTCATTAAAGGTTCAAATACTTATTGTCAGGTAATTCATTAAAGGTTCAAATACTTGTTGTTAGGTGATTGAATAACGGGTCATGTACATGGTGTCAGGTTATTGATTAACGGTTAAGATACATCATATCAGCTACTTCAATAACGGTTTAAGTACAAGATGTCAGGTAATATGAATGATGGTTCATCTGCATGTTGATTCGTGGATTTTATTTTCCATTATTACTGAGCCACCTGAATATTTTGTTTCGGTTCAACACTGAACACTGAACACACACTCTGTCATTCTATTGAAGGAAGCTGCAAAGGAAAACATTAGTGTGAACGTTGGAGATTTATTGGAACCGTGGCTACTACAAATGCATTATCCGGTTGTCATGGTTACAATACCACGATCAGGGGCCCTCGAAGTCAGTCAACAGCTATTCCAAACCAACATGAGCGCGGACGTCAGCGACGATGGAGCCAAATACGGGTATGTTGCTACTGTGATTTTGTAAACACATTAATGCAGGGACGCGTTAAAATACACATATGCACAGACATATAATAATTAATGAAAACAGATTTGCAAACGGTATTGGTTTTGTCTGCGACGTGTGATTCTTGCTTTTAAATACATATTAAATGCTTATCTCAGGAAGAAATACCACACCCCCTTCCACCTGCTCAGATTTTATTCAGAGTTCTTTTTTTTTGTAACGTGTATGTCAGGGTCTTAGATACCGTTAGCGTAGATGACAAAATGGCGCCGAAGTACTTAGCTAACCTACTATATATATATAGTTGATCATTACATATATTTCAATATTTCTTTGCAGATATAAATGGGATATTCCCCTAACTTATGCTACTGCATCTGACACTTCGTCCTTCAGTAAAGAGCACACATTTCAGGACATATCGTGGCTCTACAGAACACAGAATTCCAGTAAGATTGTTCACATAAACATATACTACTCATTTTTAGAGACAATTCAGTTATTCTGTGATCCAACAAAACCGACTGCCTGTCACGTGAATTGTTGACGTGTTATTGCCTTTCGCAGCAATCAATCGGTTTGTCCGCTAGTTTAACTGTCGTTATCCACTCTAACCCTAGTCAATGAGACGTCACGGTTGTTTAGAGTCAGGCTGTCCTCTCATAACGTTACGAAGTGCGGTCAGATGTACACACACACCATCCGACCATCCGAACCATTAATCCACATTAAGATGACATCTATGGAGTATTTAAATATGTACAGAAAAGACAGGATTATACGTAGCAATGTTCTCTGTAGGTACATTTGGACAGTCCCAGTGAACTCTAACTACTCACGAGGGTTGTTGATGCGTTGTTTCAGCTGAGGTGGAAGACGTCAACATCCAAGACCCGTCCACGCCCGGAGGCTGGGTTCTTGTCAACCTCCACCAGACGGGGTACTACAGGGTGAACTATGAGGAGGCCAACTGGTTAGCCCTAGTTAGACAGCTGGACACAAATCACTCAGTGAGTACAACTTGAAAATAGGTAGTCTTTTAAATGCAGGCATGGTGCACATATCGGACGTTGGGTTCTTGTTAACTTCCACCAGACAGGATAGTATAGGGTAAAGTATGATGAGGTATACAGTTGGAAACTAACCCAACAGTAAGTAGAACCTTGAACGAAAGTAGTCTTTAAAAAGACAGGGACAGTGCCTACCCCGAAGGTTGGGTTCTTGTTAACCTCCCCAGTCCGGGTTCCACGGGGAGAAGAATGATGAGTTCAATTGCTTAGCCCAAGTTAAATGCAAGGGTTAGCGACACAACATGTCCCCATCACACTCAAACTCTCAAATTATAAGAAAATATAACTTGCCTTTGTGTCTGACACATGTTTAATTCAGGGGCTGAATGAGGAAGTTTCCAGTAACCTTGCATGACAACTTACTGCGGATTTGATGGTAAAATGTATGTTGCCCCAGACTTTTTTAAATCATTTATGTCACTTACCCAGACACTCATTTGAAATATATGTCTACAGATGTATTTGATTGCAGGTTTTCCCGCCTGTCAACAGAGCTCAGATAATCGATGATGCGTTTAGTATGGCTGGGTAAGCTATTCGTTGACAAAATGGAAACTATCGGTATCATGACACTGAGAGGGGTCGTTTGCATGTTCGCTCGAACGCTGAGTGTCCCGAAGAAATGTATTGTGAAAAGAACATGATAGGTTGCCACCTCCTTTCAGTCCAAAAAGTCCCCTTAGTGGTTCGTTATTTATGATCAAGGTATGTGTCCCCAGCAAACACTGCTGGTCATAAGTGGCGACCAAATGGGTCGGGTGGTCAGGCTCTGTGACTTGATTGATGGCGTGTCATATCCCGACGGTGTGGATCGTTGATCAGTCACTTGATTGTCTGGTTCTCGAATATTTACAGTTCTCAGCCAAATAGCCTTAATATTGCTGAATGATAAGTTTTACAAACGAACAGTGTAAATAATGTGTTTGTGAAAATATATTCTCTATACTATCCCATTCCGGTAAGATTTTTTATCGGTCAATCCCTAATACCCAAAAGGGTTGGTCTACTGAACGCCTCCATAGCCTTCCGGACACTCGGCTTCCTGAGGAATGACAGCGACTATGTCTCCTGGACTCCGGCTGTCCGCGTCCTGGACGACCTGGACTCACGACTGATGGACACTCGCTTCTATGGGGCTTTCAAGGCAAGTGTGTTTCTGATGTCGCAACTACTTCATTGTCTTTATGTGCGTGTGTGTTTGTGTGTGTGTGTGTGTGTGTGTGTGTGTGTGTGTGTGTGTGTGTGTGTGTGTGTGTGTGTGTGTGTGTGTGTGTGTGTGTGTGTGTGTGTGTGTGTGTGTGTGTGTGTGTGTGTGTGTGTGAGTTGTGTTTAACGTGTCAAGTTCATGAATTTTTGTCACACTAAATACTAATTGGATTCTATTGATCTTATACAGGCACATTCACTTCGGTTGTCGTGTTAAGTTTGTAATACATTGTGATGCTGTATCCTCAGGAATTTGTGCTGGACCTGGTGACGAGTGCTTACAGGGACTATGGCGTGGAGGTTGACGACTCGGACACGCCCCTTGTTGTGTGAGTTATGCCTGGGTAGAGTTTAACATGCAATTCTAAAAAAAAGGAGAAGCATATCATTAAGATTGTATGATTTATGTTTCGTAAATAATGCCGAACTAAATCAAACTTAACATGGGTGGCCCAGTGGATCGGGGCACCACACTTCACCCTGAGACGTAAATACTGCTGGTCGTGGGTTCGAATCCAAGATTAGCCTTACCAATGATCAATGCTCATAGGCATCACCATTATGGCAAATGTTCAATGTTCTACGTCACGTAGACTTTCCGCCCACATGAATCTTATTCGCTGTGATTGTAGTAAAAAGCCTCGTTAAACCCAAATCACCTATTCTTTCCTATTCCAACCTCAGAAATAGTAGCCTCTAAAACATGTTTCTAATGTCATAAAAATACATGTATTCACATAAATTATTAAAGAGTAATTTCTTTAGTCAACAAAAGCCTTGTGCTGCCCAGTTAATTGCTATGTTAAGTACATGCACTTGTGATATATTGTATAATATAAAATGATGTTTAGTTCTTTTTATTAAGAAAGAATAGTTTGAGATGTGGGCCTAAATAGTGACTTAAGAACCCGAGTCACTCACCAACAGTGTCACCTGGTTTGAAATCGGTGACTAAAAAAACCGAGTCATTCACCCACAGTGTCACCTGGTTTTAAATCGGTGACATAAGAACCCGAGTCACTCACCCACAGTGTCACCTGGTTTGAATTTTGTAAGGAACGTTACAGATGCGCTTTGGTCTCTGGTTTGAAATCTGTGACTTAAGAGCTAATGTACGATGACAACCAGGCTGTCCGTGAGTCTTTGTTCCTGATCAGGAATCAACACTCGTTTTAATAACATATTAATTCAAATGTTATGGTGTCTACGACCTTCCATCCCCAACAGCATATTCAAGGAATCTTCCAAGTATTTACAACCAATCTTCAACCGCCCGCTTGGAGCAGTAGCTCAGTTATAAATACAACCATTTGTCAATTTATGGGGAGTTCAAATCGACAACTTGGTGAAATCCACGAACTCGGTTTGGTGCCTTCAAATCAAGGATCACAATCAACCTGGATCCGAACCCACGATCTGCGTAATCCTCCACGACAAAGGTACGCAACTGTATACACGAACTGCGACGCCTTAGAGGACGGGACAACTAGTGTCCATTTGTCGAACCAAAAATCAACAAACTCATTTCAAATATTGCACTTATCGTCCATGTCTTCAACAGCTATCAGCGAGCCAGGGTCGCACGCATGGCATGTCGGCAGGGCCTCGGGAGTTGTTTAGCTGATTCCTCACGTCTGTTTAACCGCTGGACCGTCGACCAGGACAAGTACAGGTAACACGGCGACTAAATCGTACCTTATCAGTTCGCATTGTTAAACTGTGCATATATATACTGTTAGAGCTGATTTTTTGGTTTTTGTAGTTCATTGAAAATCCTTTTAATTGGAATTGTGTTAGGGTTTGAATGTGTACATGGGTGCATGTGTTTAGTATAGTTATAAGATAAAACATATGAAAAACCAGCCCTTGCTGCCAGCGGCCATTTCAGGCTATTTTCCCAGGGGTTGGTGACAGCAATAGTATAATGTTGCAGCTAAGACTTAAAAGTTAATTGTCTTGTGTGGAGTCTTAGAGGTCGTGACCTGATCAACCGCGATAAGCATCCCACAAGAATTTCAGATATAGATATGGACGAATGAGCCTGAGAAAGAGAATAGAGAGTTTAAAGATATGAATAAATACATCACAATTTTCTTGGACAATATTACCATATCATAAAACATTCCATGTTGATCATTGTGTACGATTCATCAACTGCTACTTGTAGGCCGTCCCCGGATATTGTGGACATCGTCAACTGCTACGGGGTACGGGAAGGGGGGTTAGAGGCGTGGCAGGCGGTTTACGAGGCCTACAGCACCGCCACTGACTACCGATACGCACACCGACTGCTGACTGGTCTGGCCTGTCCCAAAGAGCCATGGCTCATCAGAAGGTACACTCCATACACCAGGGACATTTTACGTTTGCTTATTCCTTGATTTATGTGTTACTTCTTGATCCATGTGCTCAGAAGTTGTTTGACCAGGGTTACAACAAGTAAGGCCTCAGTGAAGCTTTCAAAAAGTTAAATGGGAGACATGTGGAGGACATTTCCAAATTTGAGACAAAAATGATGTGCAATGCAATTCCCAATTTCGACATGTACCATATGTTCCCATGTCTTTTTCAGGTCAACAATTGACTTGGCTTTGCATGTGTTTTTGACGAGTGTCACCGGTGGGGCAGGATACGCTCACCTTTTCGCGAACACCTGGTATCATCACTAATTGATATTGATTCATAAACACATGCTCTTGATATAGTCGTAATCGTACAATCGACTCAGCTTCATGCAGAGATATCTATTGGACATGGAAAGGGTTTTGTCGCTTTATTCGTTATTCATTATGTCCTCAACTTCACTACACAATCTAGCCTAGATTTCTCAGTGTTGTGAGTATGATAGTCTTGGTATTCGAGGACGTAGAAGTCTATGTCCTGTTCAGATACTCATAATGATATGCTGGGTCGGTCGGGTAGCCTAGTGGTTTAAGCTTTCGCTCGTCACGTCGAAGACCTGGGTTTGATTCCCGACATGGGTACAATGTGTGAAGCCCATTTCTGGTGTCCCACGCCGTGATATTGCTGGAATATTGCTAAAAGCGGCGTAAAACCATACTCACTCACTCACTCACCCACCCACCCACACACTCACTCACTCACTCACTCACTCACTCACTCACCCACCCACCCGCCCACCCACCCACCCACTCACTCACTCACTCACTCACTCACTCACTCACTCACTCACTCACTCACTCACTCACTCACTCACTCACTCACTCACAATGATATGCTTGACAGGGTTCTTGATGTCGCAAGTGACTCTAGGAAGATAAAGTCATTCCATCAGGCAACTATCTTCACCACCTTGGCCAGGTCCCCGGATGCCGTGCACATCGTATGGGACTACGTGAAGGAAAACGTCCACTCGTGAGTGACTTCCATGCGTGTTGGAAGTGGAGGAGGGGAAGCAGTCGCCCATGGTGGCGCAAATGCCGTGTATAAAACTTCCCTTCAGTGCCCAAATCTAGGGTTTTTATTCCGGCTCTTCCTCATTAATATATTAGCCTATACGAGGCGGAAGCTTCACTGTACGCTCATAGAAGACGTCCCAATCGTTAAATAAAATGTAAGAACGGAGCATTCTTATCACAAAACACCCGCATAAATGAAATCGTTTATTGTGCATTTTTTTTGTCTGGATCAAAGGTTTATGCTAGATAGCCTCATGATATTGTCGGAATCGTACAACTTTAGTAGAGGTTTCTATTTACTATGGACAGGCTTTAGTCGCTTATATATACATCATTGTGATCCCCCATGTCTTGGTCACCCTCAGGTTGTAACTCCGGAGCATATACAGACCAGTATATATGTTGGCAACCTAAAATGAGTAGTTGGGGACTTATTAGCTGTTAACGTCTTGGTGGGGGCACGGGTGGCCCAGTCGTCTAAGGCGCCCCGATTCGCTGTGCAGAGTTGCGTCCCTTGGGCACGCCAGAAACCTATGATTGTTTGTTCGAATCCCGGTTCGCCTCAATTATGTTTCTAGGTTTGTCAGCAGCCATACCCGTGCTCGTGGGTTTCACCGAAGTGGTAAACGTCAGAGACCTGCATTAGTTCGGGCTTTCCTCCCACATTAAGCTGACACGCCGCGATATAATTGGAATACTGTTAAAAGCGGCGTTAACCCAACTCTCTCACTCACCACTGTTAACATCTTGGAAAGTATATCTATTTCGTTGTACAGCCCATCGACCTGTGCGTTTAAGTAGCTGATCCAGCATTTGATGCGTGTGTTTCAGGCTCCGGAAGACAATAGTAAGGAACGTCCTAGGTGTTGTCGCCCATACACTGACCAGCAGTACGTTTACAGCAGAGGTAAGACGGTATCGTAAGGACATTTCAACTTATAATTAGTCATTGTAGCACGCAGTGAACATTGTGTTGCAATGCTAAAGTGTGTGATATGGTTGCGGGTGAACATTATGTTTCTAAGTCAGAGTTCATGTCGAAGTGTGTGGTCTGATCGTGGATTAATACTTGTGTGTGAGGCCAGCAATTGGGGAAATATAATTAAGGATCCGTGAAGCACCAGTGGAAATGATCAATATGGTTGTGTCCTCCTCATCCCTCGTGCACACGCAGGGACAGATGGTAGCTTCGTGGATCACGTCACATTGAAGACCAGGGTTCGATTCCTTATAGGGGTCAAATGTCAAAATCCCATGTCTGGTGCCCCCCACCCTCCATTTCCTGAAATAGTACTAAACGCGGCGTAAAACATAACTCAATCACTTACTCATTGGTGCAAAACCTGAATTTGATTGGCTTGTTTTTTAAAAAGATAATCCATTATGAAAAGCGTGATTTGCCTTCGAGTTAAACAACCTGAACCAGAACGATGATTTGTTTCAACTCAGAGGAAAATTGTTAGGCTGCCAAGAGATTAACAGCGTTTGTCTTGAGCAGTGAGTTAAAAAATAATGCATCGCATGAAGTTCCATTAGCTTTCCCTAAGTATATTGTAAAGTCTAAGCTCGTCACACACGCCCGTGTTCAAAGTGTGAAGCCCACAAGTCTTGACAGTGCTGGCGTATTGCTAAAAGCACAGTAATTCAATACTCACTAACTCACTAATTCAACAGTGTATTGTCATAATAACTATATGTATTCTTTACAGCTTGAACTCCTGGCAAACAACACAAGATCTATCAGGCCTTCTGTAGTCAGTTCAGCCATGTCTGCATTCAACACCAGGAAGTTGTGGATGGAGGACCACAGCGCCGTGTTGACAGAGTGGTTCACTGAGATGGGTTATGGGAATTATGTATGGTAGTTAGGTACTGTAGAGCGGCACGGGATGTGGTAGTTATGTTCTGTAGAGTGTCACGGGGTATGATAGTTATGTACTGTAGAGCATCAGGGGGTATGGTAGTTGTGTACTGTAGAATGTCACGGGTTATGGTAGCTATGTACTGTAGAGCATCAGGGGGTATGGTAGTTATGTACTGTAGAGTGTCACGGGGTATGATAGTTATGTACTGTAGAGCATCAGGGGGTATGGTAGCTATGTACTGTAGAGTGTCACGGGGTATGGTAGCTATGTACTGTAGAGCGTCACGGGGTATGGTAGTTATGTACTGTAGAGCGTCAGGGGGTATGGTAGTTATGTACTGTAGAGTGTCACGGGGTATGGTAGTTGTGTACTGTAGAGCGTCACGGGGTATGGTAGTTGTGTACTGTAGAGTGTCACGGGGTATGGTTGTTGTGTACTGTAGAGCGTCACGGGGTACGGTAGCTATGTACTGTAGAGCGTCACGGGGTATGGTAGTTGTGTACTGTAGAGTGTCACGGGGTATGGTAGTTGTGTACTGTAGAGTGTCACGGGGTATGGTAGTTGTGTACTGTAGAGTGTCACGGGGTATGGTAGCTATGTACTGTAGAGTGTCACGGGGTATGGAAGCTATGTACTGTAGAACGTCAAGGGGTATGGTAGTTATGTACTGTAGAATGTCACGGGGTATGGTAGTACATCCTTGTATCATATGATATGTCTCAGTCCCTCTACTTCCTTGTATCATATGATACGTCTCAGTCCCTCCACGTCCTTGTATCATCTGATATGACTTAGTTCCGCTCCCTTCTTGTATCATATGATATTTCTCAGTCCCTCCACGTCCTTGTATCATATGATATGTCTCCGTCCCTCTACTTCCTTGTATCATCTGATATGACTCCGTCCCTCCACGTCCTTTATCATATGATACGTCTCCGTCCCTCCACGTCCTTGTATCATCTGATATGACTCAGTTCCACTCCCTTCTTGTATCATATGATATTTAACAGTTCCTCACCTTCCTTGTATCATATGATATGGCTCCGTCCCTCTACTTCCTTGTATCATATGATATGGCTCCGTCCCTCTACTTCCTTGTATCATATGATATGTCTCAGTCCCTCCACGTCCTTGTATCATCTGATATGACTCAGTTCCACTCCCTTCTTGTATCATATGATATTTAACAGTTCCTCACCTTCCTTGTATCATATGATATGGCTCCGTCCCTCTACTTCCTTGTATCATATGATATGGCTCCGTCCCTCTACTTCCTTGTATCACATGATATGACTTAGTTCCACTCCCTTCTTGTATCATATGACATGTCTCAGTTCCTCCACGTTCTTGTATCATATGATATACATCAGTTCCACTCCCTTCTTGTATCATATGATATGTCTCAGTCCCTCCACGTCCTTGTATCATATGATATGTCTCCGTCCCTCTACTTCCTTGTATCATATGATATGTCTCAGTTCCTCTACTTCCTTGTATCATATGATATGACTCAGTTCCTCTACTTCCTTGTATCATATGATATTTAACAGTTCCTCACCTTCCTTGTATCATATGATATGTCTCCGTCCCTCTACTTCCTTGTATCATATGATATGTCTCAGTTCCTCTACTTCCTTGTATCATATGATATGTCTCAGTTCCTCCACGTCCTTGTATCACATGATATGTCTCAGTTCCTCTACTTCCTTGTATCATATGATATGAGTCAGTTCCTCCACGTCCTTGTATCACATGATATGTCTCAGTTCCTCTACTTCCTTGCATCATATGATATGACTTAGTTCATCCACGTCCTTGTATCATATGATATGACTTAGTTCCTCTACTTCCTTGTATCATATGATATGTCTCCGTCCCTCTACTTCCTTGTATCATATGATATGTCTCAGTTCCTCTACTTCCTTGTATCATATGATATGACTTAGTTCCTCCACGTCCTTGTATCATATGATATGTCTCAGTTCCTCTACTTCCTTGTATCATATGATATGTCTCAGTCCCTCCACGTCCTTGTATCATCTGATATGACTCAGTTCCACTCCCTTCTTGTATCATATGATATTTAACAGTTCCTCACCTTCCTTGTATCATATGATATGTCCCCGTCCCTCTACTTCCTTGTATCATATGATACGTCTCAGTCCCTCCACGTCCTTGTATCATCTGATATGACTTAGTTCCACTCCCTTCTTGTATCATATGATATGTCTCAGTTCCTCCACTTCCTTGTATCATATGATATGTCTCCGTCCCTCTGCTTCCTTGTATCATATGATATGTCTCCGTCCCTCTACTTCCTTGTATCATATGATACGTCTCTGTTCCTCCACGTCCTTGTATTATATGATATGGCTCCGTCCCTCTACTTCCTTGTATCATATGATATGCATCAGTTCCTCCACGTCTTGTTTCATATGATATAGATCAGTTCCTCTTCTTCCTTGTACCATATGATATGCATCAGTTCCTCCATTTCCTTGTATCATATGACATAGCTCAGTTCCTCTACTTCCTTGTATCATCTGATATGACATAGTTCCTCCACGTCCTTGTATCATATGATATGTCTCAGTCCCTCCACGTCCTTGTATCATATGATATGTCTCCGTCCCTCTACTTCCTTGTATCATATGATATTTAACAGTTCCTCACCTTCCTTGTATCATATGATATATCCCCGTCCCTCTACTTCCTTGTATCATATGATACGTCTCCGTCCCTCCACGTCCTTGTATCATCTGATATGACTTAGTTCCACTCCCTTCTTGTATCATATGATATGTCTCAGTTCCTCCACTTCCTTGTATCATATGATATGTCTCCGTCCCTCTGCTTCCTTGTATCATATGATATGTCTCCGTCCCTCTACTTCCTTGTATCATATGATACGTCTCTGTTCCTCCACGTCCTTGTATTATATGATATGGCTCCGTCCCTCTACTTCCTTGTATCATATGATATGCATCAGTTCCTCCACGTCTTGTTTCATATGATATAGATCAGTTCCTCTTCTTCCTTGTACCATATGATATGCATCAGTTCCTCCATTTCCTTGTATCATATGACATAGCTCAGTTCCTCTACTTCCTTGTATCATATGATACGTCTCTGTTCCTCCACGTCTTGTATCATATGATATACATCAGTTCCTCTACTTCCTTGTACCATATGATATGCATCAGTTCCTCCATTTCCTTGTATCATATGACATAGCTCAGTTCCTCTACTTCCTTGTATCATATGATACGTCTCTGTTCCTCCACGTCCTTGTATCATATGATTTGTGTCAGTCCCTCTACCTCCTTGTATCATATGATATGACTCAGTTCCACTCCCTCCTTGTATCATATGACTCAGTCCCTCTACTTCCTTGTATCCTATGATACGTCTCAGTCCCCCACATCCTTGTATCATATGATTTGTGTCAGTCCCTCTACCTCCTTGTATCATATGATATGCATCAGTTCATCCACGTCCTTGTATCATATGATATACATAAGTTCCTCCACGTCCTTGTATCATATGATATACATAAGTTCCTCCACGTCCTTGTATCATATGATATGTCTCAGTTCCACTACCTCCTTGTATCATATGATATCTGTAGTATCATAGAACTTTGAACAATAAGGGATCAGTTGATATCCCCGAAGGATACATGGAAGTTTTTTCGTAAAACTCCTAGGTGTATCCGAATTAGTTTCTTACTTGTCACAGTTCCACGCTATGTAAAACAGGAGATACACGTATTACCTTTCTAAACATCAATAATTCATTCATTCTTCGTCACAAGACAACACAAAGCTAAATTTTTCATAAATGTAAAAAAGTAAATAACTGTTTTATGAAAAGTAAATGATCTCATTTTTATCAGGCAGCATGATAGGACTCACATACCAGAGGTAACCCTCAACGTAACATATAGCGGAACCTGTCAAACAGTCACTTCCCATAGGCCTGCCACGTGAAGATCCGGGGTAGAATAGGTCTTCAGGAACCCATGCTTGCCGGAAGAGGCGACTATAGTTGTCGTAAGAGGCGACTAACGGGACCAGGTGGTCAGGCTCGCTGACTTGGTTGATGCATGTCATCGATCCCAATTGTGTGGATCGATGCTTATGATGTCAAGCACTGGATTGTCCGGTCCAGACTCGATTATTTACAGACCGCCGTCATATAGCTGGAATACCTCTGAGTGCGGCGTTAAACAACAAATAAACAAACAAACAAAACCCATAGGCCTGTGTATCGGCAGCACAGAGAATTTACAATGTTAACTCAAGAAATTGTTGGTTTTCGAGATGTGTTGGTCACAGTGTCCTAATGCTGACGTGTGAGGAGAGTGACTTCCATTGTGACGAAGGAAGGCCACGTGCTGCACGCGCGAATGGTTGGAGTGAAGGTGGGGTGGTGGTGGGCGTTTCAGTGTAAGCCTCCATTTTGAACCATACTGGTTATGTAATGACGAATTAAAACGCATGATTTGGCTTGCAATGGAGTCCTATATGAATATCATTTGTTTTATTTTTAGTGAACCCAAACTACCATCACACCATTTGTGTCGAAATACATGATTTTCTTGAACATTTGCACTAAAATGTAGATACAGTTAAACCTTTGTAAATGCTACTAAGTCTATATAAATGAATGTTGGTTTGACGTATTATTGTTGTACCAGTCTGTAAACAATGGCGCTGAGTCCCGAGGCGACGGTTATAATAAACGGTTTACTATCAAAATGCCATGTTTTCATTGTGGATCTTTCATCACTGACACCTCGCTGAATACAAATCCTCCGAAATGGATTTAAATGCATAGATGTCGACTCACGTTAAAGCAATATTTCAGCTCTATAACGGTGGCCTGAAAGTAATCAGGGATGATCCAGGCAGACCAGAGGTTGATAGAGTGAACATTAATCCCAAAGACACCGATGGCACAGTGAGCAACCACCCGTTCCTGAGGCTACTGACACGCAATGGGTGCTCGTGGCTATTCTGACACGAAATCTCACTAGCTATCGAGAGGTGCAGGTGTTTGCTGTGTGATAAGTCTGCACTCAAATCTATAAATATTCACCATGACAAAAAACAACAACGGTCGTACATTCATACAGGTTGGACTGTAATCACGGTTTCTAGTCCAATATACTCGTAAAAAAGTATTCTAATACAGTATAATCTTACAAGTTTGTGTCGGACATTAGTCTAAGCTGATTCGGTCCATTATTTACAGGCCGCCGTCACATAGCTTAACACCTTGTCGCGAACACCGGGTGCCATCACTGATTGTTATTGGTCAATTCATATAACTTCCAAAGCAATATTGCCCTTTACGCCATGTGGAATCTGTTTCTGCAGAAAAAATAGGCTGACTATGATATATGACAGTAGACACAGACATTATTAGGAAGGTTCACAACAGATTTCCTTAAAATGTTAACAACGTGTGTGGTCTCATCTCTGATTAATGAATAATTTGCATACTAGTATATGCAAGGGGCCGACGTATGGTTCTCAGTAGTAAGTGACAACTTGGAGACGATGGCTTGCGGTATATACAGTTTTACTTTATACATGTAGATATATACATACAAAAGACACTATGTGCCAGGTCAGCACATAATGGTAGTGGTTGTTGTCTAGGTGCCCCGGAGCACCCAGCCTAACCCTAGCTAGGCTAAGGGTAAGACCTTTCTTTCTTCTTTTTCCTCAATCTTTCTCGACCAAGGCTTATATAGCCAAGGTCACCTGACATTAGTAAGTAATAAAATTAAATGTAAACAGTAATTCATCAGTGACATACTTGCACATCTCGTTCAGGATGGCAGACGGTCGATGTACACAAAAATGGGGATTAACATTTAGGATAAGCATCTTATAAATAACAGCAATGAAGTGTTTCAAGGCATATAGATGTCATGGCTCCAGGGTAATGAGCCTTTGTAATTAAATGTTCTTCAGACATGGGTGTCGTAAATCAGTCGCTATGACAATGTCACTCCTAGAATGTGCAACTGTTCTTCTTGATGTCATACATACATTGACAGAAGGAATGTAACATCACTGAATCGTTTAAAGAAGGAATGTTTACGCGATTGAAACATTGACGGAAGGATTGCTAAATCATTGAAACATTTAAAGAAGGACCTGTTGCGTATACTCATTGACATGATACATGTGATATCGGCTATATTACCCGTATAAAAAATATCACCATGGAATAACCATTTCTCGTTTGCTTCATATTATCCATCAAAAATGGATGTCGTGGTTTGATTCATGTCATCGTGTCCCAATTGCGTGGACCGATGCTCATGATGTCAATCACTGGATTGTCTAGTCCAGACGCAATTATTTATAGCTGGAATATTGCTAAATGCGGTGTTAAACAACAAATAAAAAACAAACAAAACTCTGACATTCAGTCAACTAAGTCCCCGAGCCTGACCACCCAATCGATATAGTCGCCTCTCACGGCAAGCATACGTTGATGGGCCCTATATTTTGCGGGTTATAGCTGGTAAAATGTACATGTGCAGGCAATATCGCTCTACGCTGAAATCACAGTATGTATATGTTTATCTCCTGTTTCAAACTGACGAGGATGAAGTGTCTAAATGCTGATGCCAGTGGTGGAATGTAAACACGTGGAAGCGCACACAGCTGCGTTGCAGGAAAACGTCAGATCGCCAAGTACGCTGTCGCTATAGACGCGTTGTTCCGAGATTACGACATTATACAAAAAAAAAAGAGATTTCTTCAAGATGTGCATCACAAAGTCACTCACAAATGCAATTGTAGTAACAAATATTTAAATAAAGTATTGCATCAGGCTATTGGTACTCATGTATTCGCTTTTGGAAGGAAGTATTTAAAGAAACACTGTTTGAATCACTGAGTGCCATTTGACAATACTATTTGTGTCATAATCTGTGTTGTATATAAAGCGACAAAACCCTTTCCATATCTCTCCAACAGAAATCTCTGCATAAAGCAGAGTCGATTGAACGACTGCGACTATATCATGACATGTCTTCATGACTCACGATCAAATAGTAATGATACTATTCGCAGGATACGGGGACATAAATTCAGCTATGGCACATATCCTGGAAGGGAACTTAAAGTAAGAAGAAGACGTACTCCGGGGGAGACAAGAATAAACTGAAGTTTTCGACGGAGACTGAATAAGCGCTCTGTGGACGAGAATTATTCCACGAAGAGTTACCTCTCTTATATAACCGAGAACTCGCTCATCGACGAAGACGAACAAACCATCCATCAAACACAATCAGAGCAGCCGGGTCGTACACCCTCCTTCATTTAAATAACGCTGGTGTAGAATCATCCCCTACTGTTTTGCACTTTGTAAGATTTACGCTGATGAAGAATCACCATTTTCCCCCATTCTCACCATGCCCGGAGTTTTAGGTACAAGCACTCACAAGGGCAATGTCGATATTGTATGTGCGCCTCTAACAGTTTCTGCCGTCAACAATCAGCAATACTCCCTGTAACCAAAAATACTGCCACGTTGTTTTTGTTTTGTTTTGTTTGTTGTTTAACGCCGCACATCAGCACTATACCAGCTATATGGCTGTGGTCTGTAAATAATCGAGTCTGGACCAGACAATCCAGTGATTGACATCATGAGCATCGATCCACGCAATTGGGATATGGTGACATGCATCAAGTCAGCGAGCCTGACCACCCGATCCCGTTTGTCGCCTCTTACGACAAGCCTAGTCGCCTTTTACGACAAGCATGGGCTGCTGATGACCGATTCTAGGAGGGAAATATGAAATTAAAAGTGAAACATTGGATTGAGAGTAATCTAGAGATAGAGGAAACATCGACAGACCAGGCAACAAAAGAAGAGATATATTACAGAGAGAAGAGAAGAGACAAGGCCAGATATAATCCCTATTTTTAACATATGGAACAGTTTGTGATTATATACAAATAAATTTGATTTAGTCCTGCCTCTTACAGACACAAAAGGATTTGTTACCTTGTTACAGGAGAGGCTACTCTGCTCTTAGAGGCCTGTGTTTTCGAGCAGACGACGCGATGTTAGAATAACTTAAGCTCCTAAATAGGAGTAATAAGCGGTAATTGTTGAACTGATGTGTTTTTATTACGCGCAACTTTAGTTCAAAACAGTACCCGAGGATAAAAGAAAATTGTTCATTCAGTTCAGAAATACCAAATTGAGTAAAACATATTCTCCTAATTCTCCACTTTGTTCAAGCATATCATTCAGTTTATCTTCCATTACAAGGCAGATATGCATGGGCATTTCAGCACATACGTCTTTGGACTGCTTAAAACTTAATGAGGAGACGTTCTATTGGATGACATGCCAATTGATGTCCAAGGTGGTATAAACTGTAAACATTAGATTGCAATGTCTGACGTCAACACTGAATCAACGTCTGATTTCAACGTTGTATTAGCGTCTGATTTCAACGTCATATAACCTTTCATTTTCAACGTTGAAATGCGCCGTAGATTCAATGTTGATACAACTTTGTTGTACTTGCATGTATAGAATGTATATATGATTACGATGATAGACACTTTAACTTTATTTTCCAGCGATAACAGGCGAGATTGTTCTAATACAGTGAACTTGGTGCGTGTGCGTGCGTGCGCGCGCGCGTGTGTGTATGTGCGTGCGTATGTGTGTGTGTGCGTGCGTGCGTGCGTGCGTGTGTGTGTGTGTTTGTTTGTGTGTGTGTATGTGTTTGTGTGTGTGTTTGTGTGTGTGTATGTATGTTTATGTTTGTGTGTGTGTGCGTGCGTGCGTGCGTGTGTGTGTGTACTTGTATATATGTATGAATGCACAAAGATAACAACACAATGAGAAATGTAAGTCATAGGTATATTGTTAAGAAAGATAAGAGTGGTTGTTCTCTGACAGATGAATGCCTAGATGCTGGAGCAATCTCTCCAATGTCAAACGATTAGTTGGAGATCACACAGGCCACTTAATTCACTTGTCACACACAATTTCGTGATTGTTGACTGAAGATATATAATATGCAACAGTTTGCTGTGCAGTGTTGCGTCCAGAATTGTATGATCGTAGTTCGAATCCTGGTTTGCCCTCATTGTTCCTAGGTTTATTAGCACCACACCCATTCTCGCTGGTTTCACCAAAGAGGTCGATTCCAAGACCTACACTTTCCTCCCCCCCTAGTTGACCCCCCTGGAAATACAGCAAACTACGTTTATAACGAACACGCTTACAACTGACTGACGGATGAAATATATGTATATTTGTTGTACATATGCTTATAACGAACTACGGTTATAACGAATTCAAATTAGTGGTCTCTTTGAGTTCGTTATAACCGTAGCTTACCGTAGTTCCAATGCTGTTCCAAGTAAGCTCACTCACACGCTATTAGTTTACAAATTCCTCTACAAGTCGACCGCCTCCGTGGTCTAGAGGTAGAGCGTCCACCCGGAGAGCGGAAGGTCCGGGGTTCGAACGGGGTAAGTATACTGTGTCTGAGTGGGGTATTCATGTTAAACTGCGGCATCGTATCTCAGTGGGCTAGCACTATAAATCGGCATCAGTCCGGACTAGTACAAGCAGCCACACACACACACACACACACGTACATGCACGTCGCCATATAAGCGCAATAATCTTGGACGCGACGTTTAAACCCCATTTCACCTCATCACAGCTCACCTCACATCTACAAGTCATCAAGGCCGATGGTAGTTTACCGTAGTTCCAATGCTAAGCTCACTCACACGCTATTAGTTCACACAATCCATCTACCAGTCATCAAGTCCGATGGTAATTGCCATGTGACTCGGACGGCGGAAGGACATGCTACTCCGTGACCGGATACACTTCATCAACTCCGCCAGCTCAGAGAACCACGGCCAGGCGTGTGTACGAGTAGCACTGGTGTCAGGGGAACCAATGACTGCATACATGTTTGTTTGCTGGTTAGTTGGTTTATATCCGCATTCTGCAATATTCCAGTTATCTGACAGCGCTTTTGGAAATAATCGACCCTGGACCAGACAATCCAGTGAGTGATGTAAGCATCGCTTGGGACAGGATAACAAGCATCTGTCACGTCAGCGAGCCTGACCCCACGTGCCCGTTAGTCCCCTCGTAATAACAAGCATGACTTGCTGAAGACCGAATCTTACCCGGACCTTCACTGGGACAGACATGTAGCTGTATAGTGAGTGAATGATGTTTCACGCCGCAGTATTTCATCAAGTCTAGATCAGGCAAACTGCTGGTTATTATGAGCGATGCCATCGGGTGTGAACAATGATCCATTCAGTCACCTTTTACGACAATCATTGGCTACCAATACTCTTCCCTGACGCGCAACGGTACTGATTAACATGAAACAAATGGTGGGAATAGCCTTGTCGTGATTTACCACGATCCAGTGAGTTATCGTTGACTGAGTGAGTTGGGCTTTGTATTGACTAAGTGAGTTCAGTTTTACCACAACTGAGTGGGTTCAGTTCTACTACAGCTGAGGGTGTTCAGATTTACCACAACTGAGTGGGTTCAGTTCTACTACAGCTGAGGGAGTTCAGTTTTACCACAACTGAGTGGGTTCAGTTCTACTACAGCTGAGGGAGTTCAGATTTACCACAACTGAGTGGGTTCAGTTCTACTACAGCTGAGGGAGTTCAGTTTTACCAAAACTGATTGGGTTCAGTTCTACTACAGCTGAGGGAGTTCAGTTTTACCACAACTGAGTGGGTTCAGTTCTACTACAGCTGAGGGAGTTCAGTTTTACCACAACTGATTGGGTTCAGTTCTACTACAGCTGAGGGAGTTCAGTTTTACCACAACTGAGTGGGTTCAGTTCTACTACAGCTGAGGGAGTTCAGTTTTACCACAACTGAGTGGGTTCAGTTCTACTACAGCTGAGGGAGTTCAGTTTTACCACAACTGATTGGGTTCAGTTCTACTACAGCTGAGGGAGTTCAGTTTTACCACAACTGAGTGGGTTCAGTTCTACTACAGCTGAGGGAGTTCAGTTTTACCACAAATGATTGGGTTCAGTTCTACTACAGCTGAGGGAGTTCAGTTTTACCACAACTGAGTGAGTTCAGTGTTAACAAAACTGAGTGAGTTCAGTGTTACCGTGACACGTCAGTTGATAAGTGGGACATGCGGCATACACGGGCCACACTGCACGTACATGTCAGTGCTCCGACTGTGACACGTCAGTTGATAAGTGGGACATGCGGCATACACGGGCCACACTGCACGTACATGTACATGTCAGTTGATAAGTGGGACATGCGGCATACACGGGCCACACTGCACGTACATGTCAGTGCTCCGACTGTGACATGTCAGCTGATAAGTGGGACATACGGCATACACGGGCCACACTGCACGTACATGTCAGTGCTCCGACTGTGACATGTCAGTTGATAAGTGGGACATGCGGCATACACGGGCCACACTGCACGTACATGTCAGTGCTCCGACTGTGACATGTCAGTTGATAAGTGGGACATACGGCATACACGGGCCACACTGCACGTACATGTCAGTGCTCCGACTGTGACATGTCAGTTGATAAGTGGGACATACGGCATACATACACGGGCCACACTGCACGTACATGTCAGTGCTCCGACTGTGACATGTCAGTTGATAAGTGGGACATACGGCATACACGGGCCACACTGCACGTACATGTCAGTTGATAAGTGGGACATGCGGCATACACGGGCCACACTGCACGTACATGTCAGTGCTCCGACTGTGACATGTCAGTTGATAAGTGGGACATACGGCATACACGGGCCACACTGCACGTACATGTCAGTTGATAAGTGGGACATGCGGCATACACGGGCCACACTGCACGTACATGTCAGTGCTCCGACTGTGACATGTCAGTTGATAAGTGGGACATACGGCATACACGGGCCACACTGCACGTACATGTCAGTTGATAAGTGGGACATGCGGCATACACGGGGCACACTGCACGTACATGTCAGTGCTCCGACTGTGACATGGTCTGGTCAGGGTGCAGGAAACACCCGTGGACGGGGGCAGCCTCCCTGCAGGGAGAAGTGGTGATCTTATCACATAGTGCTCACAGGCACATGAGCTTCTTCCCTAATACTCATGATGACATTTCAAAAATTAAGGACTGTAATTGACAAGACCGGAGATTGACTATTACTGGGCCCGTGATAGTTATATTTCTGAGGCTCTTGTTTCTGACACCGATTCAAGGGTTACACTTGTTTACTCTGAACCAGGCAACATTTGTGGGGATGGCAACACATTTAAGGACACCCAGCATGCACAGCGAACACATTTTAGGACGCCTCAAAACTCTATACAACCCATCACACCTAACAAGCCTTCATATCCCCCGATCCCCCTTCCATGAAGAAGACACATACCAAACCCAGGCCCTGCCCCACCCGCAAACACCACATTCAGTTATATCAAGCCCCTCAACACAACACCCCGAATACCTCAACCCCACACCCCAAATACACCGAGCCCCTCAACACCACACCCCCCATAAACTACGCCCTTTAACACCACACCCCAATACACCACGCCCCTCAACACCACACCCCGAATACCTCAACCCCACACCCCCAATACACCGAGCCCCTTAACACCACACACCCCATACACTACGCCCCTTAACACCACACCCCAATACACCACGCCCCTCAACACCACACCCATATACACCACGCACCTCAACAGCACACTCCAAAAACACCACACACCCAGAACACCTCGCCCTCAAAATTACACACTCAAAATTACACCCCCAAAAACACAACGCCCCTTAACACCACTCACCCAATACCCCACGCCACCAATGCACAACACACCCAGAACACCACGTCCCTCAACATCACACACCCCATTACACAACGCCCCTCAACACACATCACCCCAATACACAACGCTCCTCAACACACATCACCCCAATACACCACGACCCTCAACACACATCACCCCAATATACCACGACCCTCAACACACATCTCCCCAATACACAACTCCCCTCAACACACATCTCCCCAATACACCACGCCCCTCAACACACATCACCGCATTACACCACGCCCCTCAACACACATCACCCTAATACACCACGCCCCTCAACACACATCACCCCAATACACCACGCCCCTCAACACATATCACCCCAATACACCACGCCCTTCAACACACATCACCCCTATACAACACGCCCCTCAATACACGTCTCCCCAATACACCACGCCCCTCAACACACATCTCCCCAATACACCACGCCCCTCAACACACATCTCCCCAATACACCACGCCCCTCAACACACATCACCCCAATACACCACGCCCCTCAACACCCATGACCCCAATACACCACGCCCCTCAACACCCATGACCCCAATACACCACGCCCCTCAACACACATCACCCAAATACACCACGCCCCTCAACACACATCTCTCCAATACACCACGCCCCTCAACACCCATCACCCCAATACACAACGCCCCTCAACACACATCTCCCCAATACACCACGCCCCTCAACATACATATCCCCATAACACCACGCCCCTCAACACACATCACCCCAATACACCACGCCCCTCAACACACATCTCCCCAATACACCACACCCCTCAACACATATCACCCCAATACACCACGCCCCTCAACACATATCACCCCAATACACCACGCCCCTCAACACACATCACCCCAGTACACCACACCCCTCAACACACATCACCCCAATACACCACGCCCCTCAACACATATCACCCAAATACACCACGCCCCTCAACACCCATCACCCCACATACGGAAAGTGATCGTGTGAATCAGCAGTGTCTTGTTTTATATACTCAGCGTGTATTTATGAAATTGTCACGCCTAATATTATGTAAACAAATGACTTGTGCATATTTATTTTCATATAAAATATGACTGTGCTGTTTTGCCACTCTGGGCTATGTTGGTCCTTGTTGGATGTATACAACGCAACGGTCAACTGAGGTGTTCTCCCCTGCGTCAGTAACAACCTCAACCTATGCAGTGAGATGAGTAAATGTGAACATCCTCAAGCTCGGGTGAGTAGTATAATCTCAGTCCGCAGAAGGTAGTTTTGGTTGATCCGGTTGATCCAGGCGAATCCGAAGTTGATTGGCTGATGAAAATCCGACAACGGGCCATTGGAGCCCTGCCAATTTACACTTGTCAGAGGGGTACACAATGTATGTGATCTAGACTACCAGTTGACTACCAGTGTTATCCCAAATATATTATTTGTTACATTTGACCACTTTCTAAATGGCACTGTGTGTTCATGGCAGTCAAACAGTTTTGAACATTATTTGTAGTGGCGAACATATTGTAAATTTGCTCCAGTATAAATCCATTTTTCAATTTTTCACTGAAAGAGCAAGTTGAACAGAATACTATTAAAACACTAGTCTGCCTCACAGAATCTCAAGCTTTCTAGTTTCCTTTCTGTCTTCCCCTTACTGAAATGGTATAGCCCTAAAACACGAAGCAAGTGTAAAATTTTCTAAAAGCGGAATCTCTCATCTCAGTGTGGCTCTTTTTCAATTTATTGGCGTTATTGGTTTTTATCAAAATTATATAGACTAAGGGTTAGTCTACTAACATACCTATGAGTATGAGCTTAACCCAAAACTACCATCATTAGTAATGGCTAATGAATTGCCTAATTGGGTTTAAACCCGATATATATAAATGCTTACCACATTGAACATGATTTAAATATTGGTCAAGGGATGTCAGTTTCCAGTGAATAGACACTTTATTATAATTATTACCTTCAAAACGTTTTTCAAAGAGTTGATTTGGTCACTGTAGTTTCACTGTTTTGTCTTGGAGTGTTATGTTTCAATCCTTGAGTGTCAAGCTGGCCCATGCCATCAGTGCCCTAAAGTAAACAAACTTGGACCAGCTCGACCGTGCCTGCTTCACTGGAGCAGGGGAACAACTGATAAGATCATGGCTAAAGAGTATCAGATTCAGTGAGAGGGGGGATGCTGACAGGGAGAGTTTGGGCTTATGCCACTTTGAGTTTTAACCGTGTAACATGATGTGCACAGTTTTACTTCAGAACGTGCTATTTTGAAAATAGATGATAGAACCATGTCTATGTTTTGTCGCGCTATCTATGGGTAGCGCCTTTAAAAAACAAGAAACCCGAGTCCACTGTCGAGGCATTCAAAGACATCTTGTCGCACGGTCGCAAGCCACAAACCATCAGAGTGGACAAAGGTACGGAATTTAAAGGGGCATTCCAGGATTTTATAGAGCGCCAGTCTATTTGTCACTCAGAAAGAAGACATTAAAGCGAATTACGCCGAGAGAGTCATTCGAACGTTGAGGTCACTCATAGCGAGGTATCTGACACACAAGAACACCGAGCGCTATGTGGACGTGCTGTCCGATCTAGTGTACAATTACAATCATACCGTACACAGAAGTTTAGGCGAGTGGGCTCCTGCAGATGTGAATGAGCGAAATGAAGTCAAAGTATGGAATCATTTATACACGAAACCATCACCATACTTTACAAGCAACATCCGTCCCTTTAGGATGCTCGACTTGTGTTCTGTCCACGCAAGTCTTCCCATCTGCATCCCTTGGACGTCCCATGTAGAACACCAACACAAATATTTACCCAATCGATATATTCGTACACAAAAAGAATACAGATATCTTTTTTCATGTAATGATTTACCTCGCTGAAATCCATTTTGGGGTGACATAAAATAACAACAAATGATAGTGTCTCTAATGTTTAACGAGACTGATAAATCTTAATCTGAATGTATTATTTGTAAAAAAAAATAATATTTTATTTCGACACATATGTCTCTGATACTAAAACGTATATATGATAAATAGATGCTGTAATAAACAACATGGCACGGCCTTGTAAACGACTGTATACGATGTATTTTGGCACGTTTTTCTTTTATCTCAATGAAATATAACAATCATATATAATTATTTCAAGTATATAGTAAGACATAACATGTACATTGAAATTTCGGTCGGTCGTTATTACTATTCGATTGTATTTTTATTTTTTACTTAAAATCCCGCAATAAAATACATAATTTTAACATTTTGTAAATTTTCTAAGCTCTGTTTGCAGAAACAGAATTCAAAATACATGCTGAATTGAAAGAAGGAAATGTAAGAGAGCCCTTTATATCTCTCATGTTGTGACCGAGTCGGAAACGACGTGAATTTCTTTTTCTATATATATATCACTGTAGTAACCTGCCATATTATATAGTCACGGCTTGAGAAACCATTTGAAAACTTTATTCAAATTTGGGTATCCAAAGAGCTAGTATACGATGTGTGGTATCAATGTATAAAAAAGGGTTATATGCTTATTACCAACAACAATGATTGTTTACTGATATCATAATAGCTGTAATTATTTAACAGAATAGAAAATTAATTAAGGACTTAACTCCAAGTCCGTGGCGCTCAACCTCGCTTGGCTGACCGCCGCTTGACGGGCCATCTGTCGACCACATCATGCACGTGCTGCCCGTGAAGTGGGCGAGAGAATGAAAAACAGGGTCCGGTAATGGCGATGTGTCACTTCTGGACGTAATAAACCGCCCTTACATAGAAACTAATGTGGATTTTTAGTGTCTTAAATGAATAAAGCAGTGAGGATTTTTCTGCTCACTTCCTTTATGTAGTATCAAGAGCCTCAATGTTGCTATTGTATATATGCCGGATTGGCTTTCGAATAATTCCTACCAAATATTTTAGAAAAATATCAAACATTACAAAATGTTCAGGCCAAATTATAAGGATACATTTGCAATATATACTGCATTAATTCAGTACTAAATATTGTTGTTAGCGTCCATGTTACAAGTGGCAATAATTAGACATACTCCTTGATATACTTTTTATTACTATGACGAATTGCCTCGGTATTAAAAACGTACATTGTAATTATTAACATTACTTTCTTTTAAATATATGTGTGTATTTGATCCATGTTTGCCTCGGTTACTCACAATTTACTGTTTTGAATTTCTCAGTGGTATTTGTATTAAATTAAAAAATAATGTATTTTGTTAAAAAATGTTGACTTGGGTTTATTGAATACCGCATACAGTTTCTTCTCATCGGTACAGAGTACACATCTCTATGGGTGGTGTCAAAGATTCGTTAAGTTGCATATATAGTTTGCTTCGTTACCGTAACTATTCCGATATATGGAAATATCATTGACAATTAATACACATTTTCTATTTTGATGCCCAGTGGGGGACCAAACTGGAATAGAGCGACCTTAAATGTACACAGTCATAAATCGTAATAAACCGTAGCCAATGTCTAGTTCTTACAGAATTCACAATGATGCATTCCAACTGCTGTCGTGTTATATATTTTCTTACCTAGTCCAGTATTATTTTAACCCCTTAAAAACAACTATTCGCCTTTTCCTTAATGATAAATCCCATCTGAAATTTTAGATACTCCTACTACGCGCGATTTTCTAAAAATTGTTCTTTAAAATATTTTCAAAATTATTATAACTTGAAAATTATTTTGTATGTAATATTTTCTTTTTGTTTTGTTCTTCAGATATTGGATACTCTTTTGGTATGTAAACAATCATTGTTGTTGGTAATAAGCATATAACCCTTTTTTATACATTGATACCACACATCGTATACTAGCTCTTTGGATACCCAAATTTGAATAAAGTTTCCAAATGGTTTCTCAAGCCGTGACTATATAATATGGCAGGTTATTACAGTGATATATATAGAAAAAGAAATTCACGTCGTTTCCGACTCGGTCACAACATGAGAGATATAAAGGGCTCTCTTACATTTCCTTCTTTCAATTCAGCATGTATTTTGAATTCTGTTTCTGCAAACAGAGCTTAGAAAATTTACAAAATGTTAAAATTATGTATTTTATTGCGGGATTTTAAGTAAAAAATAAAAATACAATCGAATAGTAATAACGACCGACCGAAATTTCAATGTACATGTTATGTCTTACTATATACTTGAAATAATTATATATGATTGTTATATTTCATTGAGATAAAAGAAAAACGTGCCAAAATACATCGTATACAGTCGTGTACAAGGCCGTGCTATGTTGTTTATTACAGCATCTATTTTATCGTATATACGTTTTAGTATCAGAGACATATGTGTCGAAATAAAATATTATTTTTTTTACAAATAATACATTCAGATTAAGACTTATCAGTCTCGTTAAACATTAGAGACACTATCATTTGTTGTTATTTTATATCACCCCAAAATGGATTTCAGCGAGGTAAATCATTACATGAAAAAAAAATATCTGTATTCTTTTTGTGTACGAATATATCGATTGGGTAAATATTTGTGTTGGTGTTCTACATGGGACGTCCAAGGGATGCAGATGGGAAGACTTGCGTGGACAGAACACAAGTCGAGCATCCTAAAGGGACGGATGTTGCTTGTGAAGTATGGTGATGGTTTCGTGTATAAATGATTCCATACTTTGACTTCATTTCGCTCATTCACATCTGCAGGAGCCCACTCGCCTAAACTTCTGTGTACGGTATGATTGTAATTGTACACTAGATCGGACAGCACGTCCACATAGCGCTCGGTGTTCTTGTGTGTCAGATACCTCGCTATGAGTGACCTCAACGTTCGAATGACTCTCTCGGCGTAATTCGCTTTAATGTCTTCTTTCTGAGTGACAAACAGTTTGATAGACTGGCGCTCTATAAAATCCTGGAATGCCCCTTTAAATTCCGTACCTTTGTCCACTCTGATGGTTTGTGGCTTGCGACCGTGCGACAAGATGTCTTTGAATGCCTCGACAGTGGAATCGGGTTTCTTGTTTTTTAAAGGCGCTACCCATAGATAGCGCGACAAAACATAGACATGGTTCTACCATCTATTTTCAAAATAGCACGTTCTGAAGTAAAACTGTGCACATCATGTTACACGGTTAAAACTCAAACCGCACGGTTTATTTATTATCGCGTTAAAAGGAAAAGCTAGCATTGAAACATCAACTATGCAAGTCGGGACAGACCTGAATAAATCATCGCCTTCTATACAAATGGTTCACAATAGTACGCAGCGCGGGTGATTCGAAATCCGGCTGCATTCAGCGTTATAGTCAATGCAGGGTGACATGACTACCTCGTTGTTGCGCGCTAAATGTAAACTACACTGCTAGCTTGCTGATTGTGTAGTCTTATCTATTTTGTCTATATTTTTCTATACAGGTTGTCTAACGTTCATGGTGTACAACTTGTAGACCGTACAAGATGAATTTGATCCAGCTAGACGTACATTTTTTATTCCTACATTACCCGGCGTATATCATGTTGACACAATCCGTCTCTATTGCGGTATGATGTACTTTCAATACACACCCTGTATTCATCAAACCAGGTCGCGATCAATTCATAACTGGGCTGACGGGTACGGTCTGTCTATTTAGGGCAGCACGCTATACACATAGCTCTATTCATAACCCTTTACTTTTGTTTTCTTATGAATTCTTTTCTGCCTTATAAACACACACCTTTCATTCCCCACCCTTTCCCGACGCGCTGTTGATGCATGAGTCATCCTATCTGATCACGTGACTTGGATCAGCCAATCAACTTCGGATTCGCCTGGATCAACCGGATCAACCAAAACTACCTTCTGCGGACTGAGACTATACTACTCGGGTGTGTAAGCGTTAACGCCATTGCCACAGAGTACAATGCAAACACGTGCACTTGATCATAACATGTGTATAGTGTTTGTCAGTGATCATAGACAGAGCCCCCCTGTACTGTATCAATATGAGATTTCTCTACTGAGTTTCTACTTCTCGTTTATTATGCACGTTATATTATCATTTGATCTGCGTGTGTAGTATGCACTTGTTATGATCATTTGATATGCGTGTGTAGTATGCATGTGATATGATCAATTGATCTGCGTGTGCAGTATGCACGTGATATGATCAGTAGACCTGCGTGTTTAGTATGCATGTGATATGATCAATTGATCTGCGTGTTTAGTATGCATGTGATATGATCAATTGATCGGCGTGTGCAGTATGCACGTGATATGATCAGTAGACCTGCGTGTTTAGTATGCATGTGATATGATCAATTGATCTGCGTGTTTAGTATGCTCGTGATATGTTCAATTGACCTGCGTGTTTAGTATGCACGTGATATGATCAATTGATCTGTGTGTGTAGTATGCACGTGATATGATCACTTGATCTGTGTTTTTAGTATGTACGTGATATGATTAATTGATCTGTGTGTTTAGTATGCACGTGATATGATCAGTTGATCTTGTTGTGTAGAATGCACGTGATATGATCAATTGATCTGTGTTTTTAGTATGTACGTGATATGATTAATTGATCTGTGTGTTTAGTATGCACGTGATATGATCAGTTGATCTTGTTGTGTAGAATGCACGTGATATGATCAATTGATCTGCGTTTTTAGTATGCACGTGATATGATCAGTTGATCTGCGTGTGTAGTATGCACGTGATATGACCAATTGATCTGCTTGTATAGTATTCAAGTGAAATGATCCTCGACTTGTGTGTTTTGTATGAACGTTATATGATCCATTGACCTGTGATATTTAATACACGTGAGACCCGTGAAGATCCGGGGAAGAATAAGTCTTCAGCAACCCATGTTTGCCGAAAAAAGTCGACTATGTTTGTCGTAAGAGCCGACTAACGGGATGGGGTGGACAGGCTCGCTGACGTGGCTGTTGCATGTCATCGTATCCCAACTGCGTGGATCGATGCTCATGATGTCAATCAGTGGATTGTCTGGTCCAGACGTGAAAATTTACAGACCGCCGTCATATAGATTGAATTCGTTGAGTTCGGCGTTAAACAAGAAATAAACAAACAAACAGTTTTCGTAAACCCAGTGTCAGTGTCAGTGTTGATTCCGTTGATGTTTCTGTACTGCTGGACGGTACAGAAATGAGTGTCAACCAAGCGAATTGCCATATCAAATCGGCCCAGACCCAGTTCTTCAAGGAGAAGCTATCTGAACGACCACTGAATCGAGTTCATGTGCAGTGTGTTGTGATGGTCAGCAACCCTGCAGAGTATGTACTTCGCTTGGAAGAAGTCGGTTGGCCTGAAAAGTGAAACAGAAGGCTTTCTGTTTGATGCGCAGGACCAGTCACTTCCCACTCGAAACCGTCAATGTGTGATTTTGTGTGAAATGTAGATTATGTAATGAATTTAATGAGACTGCCCAACACAATGTCAGTCGATGCCCAGCATTGGCACAAACACAGTATCTTAAACAACATGTGGTGTAGCTCGATCATTTTATTATCGTCTTCGCCATGCTTGTGGTTTGGACACAGAGGTCCAGCCATGGTACGACCCGGAATATGTAGAGGTCGTTATGGACAATGAATAGGCCCATTTACAGCCTTAGACGTATCCAGGCCAACAAACCTGATCTTGTCCTTTTTGATAAATCCAATGAAATCATTTATATCATTGAATTTTCTGTCCCCTTTGACACTAATGTGATTGACAAGATTCAGGAAAAAATGGCAAATATGCTGACCTCGCTTTCGAAATGTCACGCTTGCATCCCAAGTACCAAGTTGTCCGACACCCCATTGTTCTCGGTGCCTTAGGTTTGGTACCTCCCCATTTGTTGACTGACATTGGCAGAGTACCCGGGTTTGCTACCAGGAATGCAGCCCTTCTGACAATCTGGATAATGCAGAAGGCTGCAGTGTTGGGGAGTCTTCACATTCTCCGAAAAGTTCTGGGTGGGTTTGATTAGGCAGCGCTTCCTGGGTGAAGTCCCATTCGCTGTCTGGGCTGCGTGTAGAGGGGGCAAGGGCCCTGAGCTGATGATGAGCCTAACCAGCGTGACTGCGCCAGGATCACCAAAACCCTCTTTGCTGCATTTTTATTTTAATCTGAAAATAATAATAATAATAATAATCATCATCATCATCATCATCATCATCATCATCATCATCATCATCACTGAATCCTTAATACCCGAAGATTGGTGGGAGTAGACTGTAGAATTGCAGGTTGCTTGTCACAGATCTAAATTCCCGGCATGGATCTACGAGTCGTGTTTTTTTTATCAATTCAGACGTTGTGGTTCTTGTATTGGAAATGTATATAGTCCATAGACTATGGCACATGTAATATGGTTTCTTTTGAAAGGTTCCCACTTGTTATTACAAAGAGGAAATATGCCCTTCGTTCCATTACATCATGTGTCGTCCTACACTAAAGTGACATTTGTCCTGTGTTAATGAACAAACAACAGCAGATATTTATAACAAAATTATCAAATATGCGGATAAAATAACGACAACACATGCTAGAACAAAGTACCTTTGTCACAAAGTTGAAATCTTATATGAAAGAGAATTTAGATCTGTCCGTCTACGCGTTGACGTAGATGGACTGTTATTGGCTTGGCATGTATTCATGATTTTGTGACAACAAATGCTGAATTTCTCAGACAGACAGATATATCTGCCGTACAATGCATTGATGTAACTGGTGAACACACACAGTGGTTTATGTGCGTTTACATGCAGAAAAAACACACGTTCATGATACACGTACCTGGTAAAGTACGTATTCAGAAAAAAACGTAGTAAGAAATCCATATTCATGCCGTCATGCAGCTTTGGTGATAATCAAGACACATACTTGTGTAGGGTATATTTTATTCTATTGATCATCACTACAGACGAATTGGGCTTTCCAACCATGTGTGGTGTGTTATTTCATTTGTGCAAAATATTCTGTTTAATATCCAAATCTATTGGCCATACCTGCATGGAGTGATATCAAGTAGACATTGGGCGTACAGACTGGAGGTGCGTTGAGGTGAAATAGGGTTTAATATCCCTTTCCAGATTATTGCACTTTAATAGTAACGTACACGTACTCCAATTGCGTGGATCGATGCTCATGCTATCAATCACTGGATTGTCTGGTCCAGACTCGATTATTTACAGACCGCCGTCACAAAGCTGGAATATTGCTGAGTGCGACGTTAACAACAAACCAACCAACCATTCTTGTACGTGTGTGTGTATGTGTGTTTGGCCGCTTGTACAAGTCCGGACTAATGTCGATTTTATAGTGCTTGCCCACTGAGATACCATGCTGCAGTTCAAAATGAATACCCGACTTTAATGCCGAGCGCCAGGCAGGGTAACAATAAGTACCATCTTTTAGCGTCTTTTGGTATGACGCGGCCAAGGATCGAACCCCGGACCTTCCGTTTTCCAGGCGGACGCTCTACCACTGAACCACGGAGGCGGGACAGACAGATTAACCAGTAAGATGTTGACACATAATATCCCTTCTCCTGTGGATGTACCATCAAGAGAACATGGAGTCCCGATTGAATATTTTTTTCCTGACGATATGTATACAGTGATTATAACACTTACTGTGTTAACCTGTTCCCCGTGGATCGTTGCTCAGACTATCACGGGTTTGTCTTGTCTATTAACAGGCCGCCGTCATACAGCTGACATACAGAGTGTGACAACTTTCCTCAAGTACGACCGGGTCAGTGTGACCCGCCTACAATTTCGCTCTGTGATCAGCGCTCAGAGGCTACAGATAACAGGCGAGGTTTGATATCTTATAGGTAATTAATACGCCCGGGTATATGCGTGTTATCATACACGTGATACGGGATGGGTAATGGTGGGTGTGATATCGGTGTGGATTGATGTCCCAGTTGGTGTAATACGGTCGTATCGGCTGCAGAGAGGTGATCCCAACAGTAGGCATGATGGCGATGCGGGGTAAGTTGACTTGTCATTGTTATCCCGTAACGTTTTCTTTTGGGCGAATTGAGATGCTACTACCCCGACATAATTGTCATCCTTTCTTTAACGGAGGGCTGTGTAACGCCTGCCCGACATAAGCAGGCATAACCGATGTCGTAAGCTTGATTGTCATTCGTCTCCGTGACCGGTCAACGGCGAAAGGTATATGTCTGATTCAGTGGCAACTCATTCCGTGGGCTTGCGAGATGAACGTGGTGATGTCCAAACAGATTAAGTCTGTGTCAACCCTCTGCGTCAAAAACATGATTAGACTAACTGAACATTGTTAAGGCCAAACATGGCTCTGCTACACTCACTGAACATTGTTATGGCTAAACATGGCTCTGCTAAACTAACCGTACAGTGTTATGGCTAAACATGGCTCTGCTAGACTAACTGAACATTGTTAAGGCTAAGTTTGGCTCTTCTACACTCACTGAACATTGTTAAGGCTAAACATGGCTCTGCTAGACTCACTGAACATTGTTATGGCTAAACATGGCTCTGCTAGACTAACTGAACATTGTCGTGGCTAAACATGGCCCTGCTAGACTAACTGAACATTGTTAAGGCTAAACATGGCTCTGCTAGACTAACTGAACATTGTTCAGGCTAAACATGGCTCTGCTAGACTAACTGAACATTGTTAAGGCTAAATTTGGCTCTGCTACACTCACTGAACATTGTTAAGGCTAAACATGGCTCTGCTAGACTCACTGAACATTGTTATGGCTAAACATGGCTCTGCTAGACTAACTTAACATTGTTAAGGCTAAACGTGGCTCTGCTAGACTAACTAAACATTGTCATGGCTAAACATGGCTCTGCTAGACTAACTGAACATTGTTAAGGCTAAACGTGGCTCTGCTAGACTAACTGTACATTGTTCAGGCTAAACATGGCTCTGCTAGACTAACTGAACATTGTTATGGCTAAACGTGGCTCTGCTAGACTAACTGTACATTGTTATGGCTAAACATGGCACTACTAGACTAACTGAACATTGTTAAGGCTAAACATGGCCCTGCTAGACTAACTGAACAATGTTAAGGCTAAACATGGCTCTGCTAGACTAAAGGAACATTGTTAAGGCTAAACATGGCTCTGCTAGACTAACTGAACATTGTTAAGGCTAAACATGGCTCTGCTAGACTAATTGTACATTGTTATGGCTAAACATGGCTCTGCTAGACTAACTGAACATTGTTATGGCTAAAAATGGCTCTGTTAGACTAACTGAACATTGTTAAGGCTAAACATGGCTCTGCTAGACTAACTGAACATTGTTATCGCTAAACATGGCTCTGCTAGACTAACTGAACAATGTTAAGGCTAAACGTGGCTCTGCTAGACTAACTGAACATTGTAAAGGCTAAACATGGCTCTGCTAGACTAACTGAACGTTGTAAAGGCTAAACATGGCTCTGCTAGACTAACTGAACATTGTTAAGGCAAAACATGGCCCTGCTAGACTAACTGAACATTGTTATGGCTAAACATGGCTCTGCTAGACTAACTGAACATTGTAAAGGCTAAACATTGCTCTGCTAGACTAACTGAACATTGTTAAGGCTAAACATGGCTCTACTAGACTAACTGAACATTGTTAAGGCAAAACATGGCTCTGCTAGACTAACTGAACATTGTTATGGCTAAACATGGCTCTGCTAGACTAACTGAACATTGTTAAGGCTAAACGTGGCTCTGCTAGACTCACTGAACATTGTTATGGCTAAACATGGCTCTGCTAGACTAACTTAACATTGTTAAGGCTAAACGTGGCTCTGCTAGACTAACTAAACATTGTCATGGCTAAACATGGCTCTGCTAGACTAACTGAACATTGTTAAGGCTAAACGTGGCTCTGCTAGACTAACTGTACATTGTTCAGGCTAAACATGGCTCTGCTAGACTAACTGAACATTGTTATGGCTAAACGTGGCTCTGCTAGACTAACTGTACATTGTTATGGCTAAACATGGCACTACTAGACTAACTGAACATTGTTAAGGCTAAACGTGGCCCTGCTAGACTAACTGAACAATGTTAAGGCTAAACATGGCTCTGCTAGACTAAATGAACATTGTTAAGGCTAAACATGGCTCTGCTAGACTAACTGAACATTGTTAAGGCTAAACATGGCTCTGCTAGACTAATTGTACATTGTTATGGCTAAACATGGCTCTGCTAGACTAACTGAACATTGTTATGGCTAAAAATGGCTCTGTTAGACTAACTGAACATTGTAAAGGCTAAACATGGCTCTGCTAGACTAACTGAACATTGTTATCGCTAAACATGGCTCTGCTAGACTAACTGAACAATGTTAAGGCTAAACGTGGCTCTGCTAGACTAACTGAACATTGTAAAGGCTAAACATGGCTCTGCTAGACTAACTGAACGTTGTAAAGGCTAAACATGGCTCTGCTAGACTAACTGAACATTGTTAAGGCAAAACATGGCCCTGCTAGACTAACTGAACATTGTTATGGCTAAACATGGCTCTGCTAGACTAACTGAACATTGTAAAGGCTAAACATTGCTCTGCTAGACTAACTGAACATTGTTAAGGCTAAACATGGCTCTACTAGACTAACTGAACATTGTTAAGGCAAAACATGGCTCTGCTAGACTAACTGAACATTGTTATGGCTAAACATGGCTCTGCTAGACTAACTGAACATTGTTAAGGCTAAACGTGGCTCTGCTAGACTAACTGAACATTGTTATGGCTAAACATGGCTCTGCTAGACTAACTGAACATTGTTAAGGCTAAACATGGCTCTACTAGACTAACTGAACATTGTTAAGGCTAAACATGGCCCTGCCAGACTAACTGAACATTGTTAAGGCTAAACATGGCTCTACTAGACTAACTGAACATTGTTAAGGCAAAACATGGCTCTGCTAGACTAACTGAACATTGTTATGGCTAAACATGGCTCTACTAGACTAACTGAACATTGTTATGGCTAAACATGGCTCTGCTAGACTAACTGAACAATGTTAAGGCTAAACATGGCTCTGCTAGACTAACTGAACATTGTTATGGCTAAACATGGCTCTGCTAGACTAACTGAACGTTGTAAAGGCTAAACATGGCTCTGCTAGACTAACTGAACATTGTTATGGCTAAAAATGGCTCTGCTAGACTCACTGAACAATGTTAAGGCTAAACGTGGCTCTGCTAGACTAACTGAACATTGTTAAGGCTAAACATGGCTCTGCTAGACTAACTGAACATTGTTATGTCTAAACATGGCTCTGCTAGACTAACTGAACATTGTTAAGGCCACATGTGTCTTCACATGGGTGGGGTGATCGTGTATTTCAGTAACATGGAGGCATTATTCTTAAAAAAACGGGATGGGGGAGAAGATCCACCCTGATGCCCACCTGCCCCCCTCCCCCACCCTGATACCACCACTGATTCTAGGTGCCAGGATACGTTATCCTGTGATGCCACAACAGGGGTGACCATCGTGATGTGACCGACATACAGGTACAAGCTTGTTAAACCCCAAACAACCCCTTGACAATAAAGATATATCTATATACTTAAACCCGCGGACGGTGGGGTAGCCTATTGGTTAAATCGCTCGCTCCTCACGCCGTAGGCCCCGGTTCGATTTCATACATAAGCTCGTACACTGTATGAAGCCCATTTCTGGTGAGATATTGCTGGGATATTGCTAAAAGCGGCGTAAAACCTTACTAACGCACTCACTAAACGATGTTATTTCAGGTGTCACATTGTGGACAGTTGTAGAGTATCTTGCAACAGAATGTGTGGTCTATTTCAAAATGTGCGTTACATACAACGTTATATATTTCGATATATTTATCACGACATGATTGCTAACCGTTAAAAGTGGTTTAGCAAGATGAAATAGGGATTAACGTCGCGTTTTGCCTTATATCACTCACATTGCGACGTGTACGTGTGCGCTCGTGCGTGTGTTTGGTGTGCGTTCGTGTGTGTGTGTGCGTGCGTGCGTGCGTGCGTGCGTGCGTGCGTGCGTGCGTGCGTGCGTGTGTGTGTGTGTGTGTGTGTGTGTGTGTGTGTGTGTGCGTGTGCGTGCGTGCATGTGTGTGTTGGTGCGTGTGGGTGCGTGTGCTGGTACTAGCCAGGACTAATGTTGGTTTTTATTGCAATTTATACCACAGAGATACCGTACCACAACTTAAGATTGACACCAACTCTGACACAGTATGCTAACTCCGAGCCGACTTGTTCTTCCGTTATCCCCTTAATGCCCAGCGCCAGGAAGGGTAACAACAAGTACCATATTTTAATGCCATTGGTGTCGGCCAGGGGATCGAACCATCGACCTTCCACTCGCAGGGCAAACGCTCTATCTACTAGACATCGGAGGCGGTTACGAAAATGGAAACGGATCGGGAAAACTGAAAATAAGTATGATAACTGATAACAAGTAGACTGATGTCTGAAAATGTTTTGTGTTTTATCAGCTCGTTAGCACGTGCCATGGTGTCCGAATTGTTAGGTGACTGCTGAGGAGAGGGTTTTCCCGGGGCACGCTATCAAAGTGACGTCACTGATATTCTGCCTCCGTCCGTTACAAAATAATATTAAAGGTTTACTATTACTTTGCAAATGTTTCGATGATGTTTTTGTGTGTTTGTTTGTTTGTTGATTAACGCCAATCGGCAATAATCCCGCTGTATGACGGCGGTCTGTAAATAATCGAGCCTGGGCCAGACGATCCAGTGATTGACATCATGAGCATCGATCTACACAACTAAGATACGATGGCATGCATTAACCAAGTCAGCGAACCTGACCACCCGATCCCGTTAGTCGCTTCTTACTACAGGCATAGTCGCCTTTAACGTCAGGCATGGGTTGCTGAAGACCTATTCTACGCCGGATCTTCACGGGTGTCGAGGATCTGTTTACACTGAAGACTACTTTACATTGAATATCACTTTGTGGAGTTACCTAGGAAACCTATGTTTGACGTCATAGGCCGCATATCGAATCCGGTGGTCAGGTGACTTGGCTGAACGCGTGTCCATGGCTAGGTTCTCTTGACATCAATCACTTGTTTGTCTGGTTTATATTTAAATATTTACAAATCCCGGTTTTGTGGCTGAAATATGAATGAAATGAAATGTTTTAAGACTTACATTGCGGAGATACCAAGCTTAAGGTTAAGCATAAAACACGTGTTTTGGGTGAGATAACCTTCGACTGTACAGATAGCAGAAGGTTCTGGTCTACGTTTGACGCAGGTCTCGTGCATGCATTAGTTGTGAACCACTTCCTTAAGGTTGAAATGCAAAGTAAAACTCGTCGGAGAAATAGCAATTAAGCGTTTTCAGATTTTTGAACGAACATTCGGACATTTATTTGTTTCTGCTTGAGCGTGTATAGATAGGGCAGAATGGGAGGAACACTCCCTTTTGGGGTTAACATTTTCAATCAGCGAAGAGCAAATGTCACCTTAAAGCAGCAATGTCGTGAAACAATGCTAAATTATGATCTTGATCTCATAATTCACAGAGAGACATTAGTAGAAGTAAAGGTCGGAATGAAGGGGCTAAAGAAAGGA